>NC_090929.1:758288817-758591848 GCF_040938575.1 Ambystoma mexicanum | reverse complement strand
GAGGCTCTGCTTTGGCTATATTGGAGAACACTTTCCTCACTCTACCTTCGAGGAAGGAGGTAATCCAGTTTGTGGCTTGTTTGGAGAAATGTGCGGCCTGAGTTAGGTGGTTCGTGAGAATGGCATGATCGACTAAATCAAATGCCGCCGAAAGGTCTAGGAGGAGTAAGAGGGCCGGCTTGCCTTTATCTAGGATTAGGGTGATTTGATTCTTCAGATCTAGTAACGCGGTTTCAGTTCCATGACCTTTAAGGAATCCGGACTGCCTTTTACCTAGGACAGAGTTGTTTTCCAGGTAGGCCTGTATCTGCATGTGTGCAGCTTTATCTAGGATTTTTAGGAGAAATGGAACCATTGTAATGGGCCGGTAATTGTTAGGTTGGGCGGGGTCCAAGGTTGGTTTCTTTAAGAGCGGGCATCCCCACGCCTCTTTAAGGCTGTCAGGGACATTACCCGTCTTGAATGAGGCATTAATGAATGCTGTGATGATCGGTGCGAGGGGTGCCGCACACTCTTTAATTATGTTGGGGGGGCAAATGTCGCCTTTGCATTGAGATGGTTTGAGCTGTTTAAGGATGTGGAGAGTGACCGACTCGTGATTGGCGAAAAATTTAATTTTGAGGTGTGCTTATCTTTGGCGGTATTGATGGAGAGGGTCTGTTGGGGGTGTAGAGCCTTAAAGTGTTCTGCTATTTTATTTTGGAGAAGGTCTATTTTATTTAACATCGCTGTTTGGATGCTATTGCACCAGGCTTCATCCTTAACAATCTCATCTGTGCAGATTGGGGGGATAGTGAGCTCTTTAAAGATGGTGAAAAGCTCTTTTGATTGGGAGTTGGCTTCCATGATACGTTTATTGTAGGTTTCTGACTTCGCCTTGAATATGGCATTTTTGTATTTTTTAGAGATACAAAGAAAGTCTACTTTGGTGGCCTCACAGGGATTGGCCTGCCATGTTTTGAGGGCTTGGCGCTTACATTGGCGAAGATTTAGTAGGCCATCCGTGAACCATGAGTTAGAGTGAAACGATTTTTTTTCTTTTTTGTTTTCAAGAGGGGCTGCGGTGTTGATGGCCAAGGCGAGAGTGTTTTTGAAGATCTCTGCTAGAGTGTTGGGGTTGGAGGAGAACGGGGGTGCTAGGCAAGGGGTGTTGAGAAAGGGACGTATATTGTCTGCTGTGAGTTTTTTGGCACTTCTGGCTAGCGTGGCCGGTGCATATTTTAGAGGTTTGGAGTAAGATGATATGGGGATGCAGAATTGGAGGCAGTTGTGATCAGACCATGGAAGGGCTGTGTTAGAGTTGAGAGTGGATCCACAGTTATGATCTGCCACCCAGTCTAAGATACGGCCTTTATTATGGGTCGGGGCAGTGACTATTTGTGTGAATCCTAGATCTGTGAGGTTTCTTGCGAGAGTGGTAGCTTCTTTGTCGAGTTTATCATTATATCCAAGGTTTAGGTCTCCTAGAAACAGTGTTTTGGAAGTTTGTTTGATGTTTTTTCCAAGAAGATGGTTGACTATGCCTTTGAAGTTATTAGCAGGGCCTGGGGGTCTATATATGACGTGAATGTTTACAGTATTTATGGGAGAGAGGGTAAGTTTGGCAGAGAGGATGTCAATGGTGTCTTCCCCGGAGGTAGGAGTCTGTCTTAAGGCTAAGGTGTCTTTAAAAATCAGTGCAACTCCACCTCCTATTTTGGTTAATCTATCCTGTTTTAGGATCGAGTATCCTGATGGTACAGCTAAGCTGATAGTTGGGCCAGCGGCAGAATGCAGCCAAGTTTCTGTTACGGCTAACATATCTAGGTCCTGGTTGGTAATAATGTCATTAACTTCTAAAGCGTGGGCGTTGAGTGAGCGAACATTTAATAACGCACATCTAAGGTGTTGGAACTTTTTTGGTTGTGGTGGCTTGAGGACGGTACTAGTGATGGACTTTTTGGTAGTGTGTGTAGGCTTGCTAGTCAAGTGGTGTCCGACTTTACGCTGGTCATGTGAGGTTGGAGCGAGCGTTGGAGCACTGTTAGGGCGTTGGAGCACTGTGATGGTGTATGGTGGCCAGGTCTTGGTGTGAGTGCGAGAGCTTATGCGTAAATTCCTGAGTGTTACCTGCATTGGTGTTGAGGGGAATGCTAATGGGAATGTCCGTGTTCTGAGTCTGTACTGTCTGAGTATGATCTCGGGGGGAGTAGCGTGTGTGGTGGTGTGTCTAGGTTCCATGATATGGTTGTTGGGTTGCCCTGCGGGCATAGAGTAGTCAGTACTACTGGTCAGTAAGGTGTGGACTAAGCCTATGAAGAGGTACAATGTATGTGTGGCGTACATATTGAGGTGGGTAGGCGAGAGTGGGTTAGATGCAGTATCAGTTGGGCAACACAGTATCACAGTAGTCTCTAAGCGACCATAAGGCACAACACAATGTCACAGTGGTCTCTAGGCGACCATAAGGCACAACACAATTTCACAGTGGTCTCTAAGCGACCATAAGGCACAACACAATGTCACAGTGGTCTCTAAGCGACCATAAGGCACAACACAATGTCACAGTGGTCTCTAGGCGACCATAAGGCACAACACAATGTCACAGTGGTCTCTAAGCGACCATAAGGCACAACACAATGTCACAGTGGTCTCTAAGCGACCATAAGGCACAACACAATGTCACAGTGGTCTCTAAGCGACCATAAGGCACAACACAATGTCACAGTGTTCTCTAGGCGACCATAAGGCACAACACAATGTCACAGTGGTCTCTAGGCGACCATAAGGCACAACACAATGTCACAGTGGTCTCTAAGCGACCATAAGGCACAACACAATGTCACAGTGGTCTCTAAGCGACCATAAGGCACAACACAATGTCATAGTTTATTACTTTATTTATATAGCGCGCCTAGCCCTAGTGCATCTAAGCACTAAGTGGAAGGAATCCAGCATGAAGCGCTACAGAAAAATAACACTTTTGTTCCAATACATGCTCTGTGGAACAAGCTGAAAGACAAACTTCATGCTGGTGTGCCGCTAGCAAAAGTGGCAAAGATTTGGCTGGGCCATGGTCACCAATTCGGGCTGCAGCACAAATGGTTCAGTTTAACAACCAGAGGTGGTGGAAGGGCTGCAAATGACCTGCCATATTATGTTGTGTTGATGTATACCGTTCACCGCTACCACCCAGGGGCAGTTTCTAGACATGCACCTGGCTTGCTATCTTTCATGCTACCAAAAGCCGATGGTTGCTGCACCGGCTTGCAGCTCTCTGCAAAGGAGGTGGTCCTTGGTCGCCCCGACATGGTGCCTCCTTCAGCCGTCTCTCCTCCTGGGCCGCTGCTAGGATGGGCTCTGGCAGAAGCAGAGATGGGACATCAACCCGTCCAATAAATGGGAGAGCACAGGAACCCCAAAATAAATCAGCGCCTTCTTATCCTGCTGGTGCGGTCTCCTACACCACGCCGGGTGCGGGCCTGATCTCTCGCAGGGGGAAAGAGCTGGGAAGCCAAAAGGCGAGCATGAACTCCTGGAACCGAGGGAAGCCACCAGCCCTTACAGCGCTGAACCCTGTGACTGGACAGCTGTTAGTTGTGGAAGGAAATGCCGAATCAGCGGAGAAGCGTTGGGGATGAACGATGAGCCAGGAATCTGAACTCCACCCTTGCACCGGAACGGTCAGGGGGAAAATATGCAGCACCCGACGCAAGGATGCCTTCATCCTACAGCATCCCAAGGTGCAGATGAAGGCCTGTAGAAAGGGGACGAGGCGATCATTAACAGCCTAGGTGGCTGCCTCTCTCTGGCACCAGTGCTGGTCAGGAGAGCAGCACCCCGCGGAGAGGTGCACCCACCCCGACTGCCTCTGGCGATCGAGGCCTGGTCTCCTCTTGCTGGCAGTCAGATCTCATGGACAGGCGAGCTGCAATGGAAGTCGGCCCCTCTCCTCTTGCTGGCAGCCAGATCTTTAGGGCATTTACGAGAGGCTTCTGTTCTTACCCAGCTGGGAAGGAGCAGGTGGAAGGGGGTTATGAGATGATGCTCCTGGTAGCTTTCGAGCCTCAGAGTAGTGAGATGGGGGAAATCGGGTGGTCCTCTACCCAGGCTCCTGGATTTGTTTCCTTCACTGGAGGGGGCATGGGTCTTTTGTTCTCCGGGCCTCCGTTTCCCCTTCCTTTTTAAGGAGATGGGAGGGTGTTGCTATTTATTTCAACCCAGGTGGTTTCCGTTTGTAAGGCTTGGACATATATTCCTTCCTGGGCTCTTTGGTAGCTTTAATGGTGAATTTCAAGTAAGTAATAATGGGGTTTACTGCTCCCATGTGCGTCTAGGTTGCTTTGGGGGTTTTCTGCATGCGGGTATTGGAGAATAGCTGACTCCCAGCTCCTTGTGTGCAGTATTTTGAGGGGGAGGGAAGGGGGCTCATGGGCGTCCCCTGAGGTTGCAGGCTCCTAGTAGTGTGTTATTGGGGGTGGGTATTTTGTGCTGTTATCTCGGCCTCTCCAGGTTCTCTTGCGGGCCTGTGACGTTCCTCTCTTTGTGTTGCCTCCGGTCATTCAGAACCTGGTCTGGGCGGCGCTGGGGGGGACCGCCATGGCCGGAAGGGGAGCGGTGGTGAGGGGGGCTGCACTCATCTACGCCACAAGTTTAGCACCTGCCTCTCCCTAATAACCACCACCTCTTTTGTTCTTGCAAAACTACACGCCACAAGGCCACCACGAATTTCAGAGATTCACTATTAAGGACTTCTTTACGTTATATTTCATTACCAGTAATTTGCGTAATAATAACACTTTTACAGCACTTAGACAACTGAGTTATCCACCATGAAGCACTAAAAAAAAACGTGATATGATTATTGTTGAACTTGAAATAATGGACCAGGTTTAGATTGAACATTGTTATGAATGGACTGCTTAAAACTCTCAGAAGGCACATTAAGGAAGACAGCTGAACTATAATCTTGGAGTTTCAGTAGGTAAGTATAACTAGGGAGCCATACAGGGTGCTGTAAGTTCGACCTTGAAGGTTCTTGATACAAGGGAAGCTCTGGGGAGATTTTGCACTGTTCATTTCTCTGGTTATTTACATTTTACGTATTTGTTATAAAGATACAGCAACACATGATGATGAATTGTGTTCAATGAAAAACACACAGTAAAACATGTGCAAGTCTAAAGGCCTATGGCAGTTTTTTGAGGGCCTATAAGTACACTTTTTAGGGTGTATATTAACTAGATACTAAACTTTTTTGTCTTAAACCTACTCTAAACTTTCATAATGTCAACTATTGTAACAAGGTTGTTGAAATATATATTTACTGATATCAGACGCTGTTTTTGATGTGGCACCTCCCTTGTTTTATTTGTGCCACCCTTGTTTTCCCCCAATCTTGATTACTGGAGGCGCCACTGTGTGTAGGTAGAGCTCACGTACTGTGGCTTTCTAATGTGGCAACATCCCAGAGAAAGAAAACGGTATTAAACACACTGTATCTGGGTCATTTACAAAATGGAGGCGTTTTGCACACTGAGCGAAATGATTACATCATGGGTGAGAACCCGATTTGCTTACAGACAGCACCTTTGCAGGCACTTCACTGGCCACCTGTGACAATGCTAAGGACTTCTCGGGAGGATAGCTCTGCGGCAACGTGCTCAACACAGGTTTGATCCCCTGGTACGTTCTTAGAAACCCCTCGGTGTATATAAATAACCTAGAATATCATATCCAAAATGTATGTTTGCAAGGCCTCATGATGCATTGCTTGATTGGGGTAGGTGATCCCTGGCACACCCACCCGCCACTCCTTTTAGACCCTGCACAGCCCAAGTTGGCCAAAGCTTAATGCAGCCCTGGCGGACAGGCACATAGTCGTAACCTTAGTAATGACACTTCCTGTGAGTCAGGTACTGGCACTAGAACACAACAAATATACATTGGTACAGATCTATGCCTGATTGTATATGATGGGTTTTCCAGATTCCCCAAAAATATAATTTGCATACCTTTTGTCGAACTATCTAAAAAGTATAAGCTGAGATGGCAAATGCATTAGCTTTCAAAGTTTCCAGATTTCTTCATCAGGATGTAGTCACAGAATTTTAAATTATTTCAAATATTATACATTGAGATTTGAAATGAAACGTTTAAGGACGACATCGTGATTCTCTCTGCTGTCACTTGTAGTGTGTTTGTGTTCATTGCCCAGTGGTGCGTTCGCTGTTCGACCCTTTGTCCTTCGCCCTTCACCCTCAAGCTGCCTGTTCCAATGTCAGCTGTCAGTGTAATAAATGGGCAGTGCCTCGAACGATTGATAGACTTGCCAGCTAATGAAGAGCCCTGAACAAGGAGACGTCTTTCAAAGGACGGACTACATCAGGCGCTTCGCACTGGGAGTGGAACTTGATAAGATCACTGATTAAGAGGTAAAGCCCAGATGCTCTGCCAGTCTGCCCAGGACTCTCACCCAAGAGATAAGCGAGCTTGCATCAGACTACAGATAAGAGTGAGACCCGCCAGCTGGATGCAGCCGGCGCTGCAAAGCGAAGCACACCTTAACATCTCGAATTTTGAATACATGAATATACAAACATGCGAATATTCGCACTCTACTCAGTACCCAGAAATATGAAAGGCGTATGCTGATTTATTATGCCAGACTTTTTTGACAGTGGTGCCACAGGTGTCGCTCTTCTCCCTCCCAAATGATTGCCCATCAACCCCTCAGACTCTGCTCCCCCTCCCAACCACGCCACGGACCATGGCGTAATACACGCTATGAAATCACTACCCAAGGAAACACGTAAAATAGAGGGAGGAAATTAGCAAAGTAGTGCATTTAACTGATTTGATCTAACCAAGAATACCGAAAGGCTAAGTATAGCCAAACAGGATTCCAACTTTCGACTTTGACTTTCACTTTCCCTATCAGATACCTGCAGGCAGGGACATAAACAAGCTGAGCAATCTTACCGGCATTATTAATTGACCACGTGCGCAGCTGTTGGTAGGCAGCGCAATAGATAATGCATTTACTGCACAGCTTGGTGTTTATCACTGAAGGGAGCAGGCAGCAATCTTTAAAAGGTAGCTCGGTGAATTAATGTACCTGCTGCAGAGCATGCGTATAGCCTTCAGATCATAGGTTTGAATTCTAATAAGATAGAGTAGGTCACTTTGTTAATGGGTCTGTTGTACAGATTTTCGTATATTGCTGAGGTTGCAGGAGAATTATCAGGGCTAACTTAGCATGTCATCCTTGTCAAAGAAATACGTGGCACATAGTTTTGTAGTGATTTGTCCATAGTGTATGTTAGAAGGATATTGAATTGCGCAAAGGTGTTCTACAATGAAAAATGACAGAATTACTTTATAAGATCAGGGAACTCGAGGTGACTTTGAATATTGATTTAGCATACGCCAGTTGGTATTTTATTTCTTATAGTACATGGTCACATAATCATCTCTTTGCATTTCGGGTCTTTTTCCCTTTTAGGGCAAGATATGTTCCATTTTTTGAAATGTGGAATTAATGATCAATCTGCTTGGCTGGAAAGAGAACACAAAACGACAGCTAGTCATGTATTTAAAACAAATGTTGCACTGTTTATTAAAAATGCACATACAATCCTTCTTTGGGGTTTATAATGATTGGTAGCAAGCAGATGCCCTGCTCTCCTGCACTCCACCACAAATCCAGTAGTACATTAAATGCACACATTACCATAAATGTCTCCTTATGTATCAACATGATGAACTGAAAAAGAAAGTAGTTCAAAAGAAAGCAACATGCAAAACTAGGCATGGGTTTCATTAAGTAAGTGTTCTAGTGGCAGGGGAAATTCTGCTGAGAGTGTTCCCTTCACGATCTATTAAAAACAAAATATTTTAGCTGGGTTTATGCAGATGTTGCCACTTTGCATGTATCACATTTGCATACTGCTCACGTTTATTATTTAAAGATTGTACATCCATTAAACACATTTAAGTTTAGGCGTTTGTATTTGGAGGGCAAGCGGTGCACAATTTACACTTTCACATTTAACGTTACTTTCCTTATATAACCTAAATACATACTGCCACATACCTTACTCATTTTTCATTTGTTTCTCAACGTTCATAGATGTTGATCTTCACTTCTTATATGGAAATCTGTTTAATGTTCCCAGAACTTAAAAGGATTTTGCATTTTTTTTTGCTTGATTGCCCGTTATGTCTCCACACACTGCAATGCAATAAAAATTAAAAATACATTTTAAAAAGAGAGTGAGCGCTTACCAAGCATTCGAACCTGCTCTGCACACTTCAGTGGCAAGAGAATGGCAAAGTGAGCTGTCATGCTATTTTATGATAGCAAGAAACAATTCTACCATGTTACATGCCTGTCAACACACTCACTTTTGGATGGTGACAACCGCTCTAGAGTCAGTTCCCTCACCTTCAAAGGAGAGCTCACCTGCAAAAACAAAATCTTGCTTTTTCACCGACCTCTTCATTTGCCAGATATGTGTTACATGGATTTAACACATTCAGCAGTAGATCTCTGTTTAGCAGTCTCGGGGGCCGCCACCACCCCCTCACAGGGTACTATTTAAGCAACAGGCCCCAAGCAGGGGGGGCATTACCACTTTGGGTAATGCCCCAGTGCCCATAGTTACAGGCCCGAGCGAAGGCCCCGGGGCATTACCTTGAACTGGTAATGTCCCCTTCAAGGGGCCGTCCTTATTGCTATTAATACCCCAGCCCAAAAGACCGGGGTACTAAAAGCGTTTATTTTTCTGTTCCGAAATGCTCCGGTTGCCCTTTCTATGTCGGCCACAAAAAAAAGTACCAAAAAAATATGCCCACTATGGAAAGCACAGATGGGACTACGTGTAGTCCCATCTTCCTTTCCATGATGGCCTGTCGCAGATCTGATCGGACGCATTCGGACGGACTGGGAACACTTGTGTCCCCAGCATGTCCATTCCTGAAATGGACAGAAAAGGAGGTAAGTCGGGCTGGGAGGGCAGGAATGGAGATTTGTGGATGGGACCTGGGGGGAAGGGAAGATTTACCTTATTCCCCAGCGAGGGGAGATGACGGCTGCCCGCATTCTGAGCATCCCCATTGGCTGGGAGGTCGCCATCCCCCGCCCCTTCGCTGGGTACTAATTTTATATTATGCAGTAGCTATTTTGTTTGGCTTTGCCACAACAGCAAGGTTGCTCACTCTTGAATGTGCAACTATGGGGTATGCATGGGATCTCTGCAGGTCCCATAAAAATCAGCATTCATCTGGAAAAATAACGGGGGAGATATATTGACGATATATTTGGTATTTGGAAAGGTGATGAAAAACAGTTCAATTCATTCACAGAATTTTTGAATGGGATAGATGAACATATCGAATTTACTACAACTTACAGAAAAAAAGAGTTGATTTTTTGGATGTTACTGTGATTTATATGGATTCAAAACTCATCACTACCCTGTACCAGAAACCAAGTGATCGCAACAATCTTCTTCATTGTTTAAGTTTTCACCCACCTAACACCCTTAAAAGTCTTCAATACAGTCAATTATTAAGAGTGAAAAAGATAGTGCAAGATGAAGTGGAATGCAGAAAAGAAACACAAGAAATAGCCAAGCGATTCCTACAAAGAGGATATTCACCACAAGAAATTAATGACTCTATATCCAAGGTAGAAAGAATAGACAGGAAAAGATACTGGAGAAGACATAAACTGTCAAAGAAACACCATTGATCTATGTGACGAAATACTCCACAGAAAGCAACAAAATTAAAAAAATGTTTTTGAAACATTGGCACTTTTTGTCAGAAGACAGAACTTTGGGTAACTTATATACCACTCCACCTATGTTTGCATATACCAGAAGCCGCAACATTAGAGATATGCTAATATGCAGTGACTTTCAAGTTTCCAGAGACCGAAGAAGAAAGGCACCTATCCGTGTCTAAATTGTTCAAATTGCAATATGGTTCAAAAAGGTGATATTGTAACTCATCCAAACACATGCAAAACGATCTATTTGAAAAAATTTGCAACATGTGATACTATGAATGTTATCTACAGTATTAAATACCCATGTGGTAAATACTATGTGGGTCAAACAACCCGCAAAGCCAAACCAGGTGGAATGAACACTGATCAAATATACGCACAGGAAACATCAAATCACCTATATCGAGACATTTCAAAGAAGCCAATAATCGAGTAGCACAGATCAAATTTCAAGTTCTTGACATGTTAGAAGACACAAGGAACTGATGTGGACATAAACAAACTTTTGAGTCAAAAGGAAAGCTTTTGGATAGAGAAACTCAACTCTTTATATCCAGGGGCCTCAATGAGGAATGCAATTATGCGTGTTTTCTTTAATTTCAACTAACAGACACAATTGGACATAAGGAACTCTAGTATACAAGTGTATGTACAAGCAACATTATATGGAATTTATTAGGAATGTACTTTGTAGGAAAGTGTAATTCGTTTTGTATTTTTTTTTAAACGATTTATTATAGTTTCTAACATTTGCATAGCAACATTAATTTTGTTTTGTGAATAAGTGTTTCACATTCGTTTTGAATATAGGTTTTTATAACTTTCAAATAAGATCTGGTGTCAAAGGACTTCCAATTAACGTCATTTTCAGAATCACACATAAAATTGACATATTTTTGAGTACAGAAGTATGGATTATACTTATTTATAGAAATTTATATAACATATCCAACACGGGTAATTGAAAAAAAAGTAAATACACCAGCTGAATTCAAAAGTAATCACAAAATGGCCCTCGGCACGTGATGAACAGGGTGATATAGCTACGTGTGTCCATGCGAGCGGAATACCCTGCTGTCTGAAGATCTCCTAGTTCAGGTAAGACTCCCCTTTTGGGGAGGATAATCTTTGTCAAAGCAACATATGAGGAATTTAATGGTTATTGATGGTAGAATTTTACAGCAACATTTTTTACCATACAGATCTATTTACACGAATTATTGAAAGCAGCATACATTCAGCAAAGAATACTTACTGCAAGCAAATACGCTTGAGTGGATAGATCCTTCTCATAAGAAAGAATATGCACATAAGGCCAAAGATTCAAGGAATAATGAACACAGGTACATTTATGAATATCTGACTGTATCTCGAATATTGAACAATGTTCCAAATGAATGCTACATTAATATTGATATACCGAAGGTTTAGATGGTCATTAAATTTTCTTTCTTTACTCTTATTGTTTTACCGAACACAGTCCCTGAAGAAGGTCTTGAATAGACCGAAATGCTTTGGACTACACACCTTGAGCTAAAGGCCTATTAGATAATAGAACCGTAAAATAAATACACCAATGTTGAAATTCAACAAGATGGTCAAGACTTTTTTCATGAAGATCATTATAAAATGAAACGAATTTAAGCAACATTCAGTGTATACACCCACATAGATCCTTCCAGCAGACTGGACAAACTAATCCAGCCAATTGTGTATGAAAATAACGGGGCTGCACATAAATGGTGACGAGCCATAAGACCCCATGCTTCGCTAGTTAAGGGGCAAAGCAAAGGGAATTCCTTTGCATTGCCATCATTTTTAGTTACAATCCAAAAATATTGCATTGGGGCCCAGCTAGGAGGGAGTCGGGATGTGAGGATGAATACAACGCTGGTGGGTGTTTTTGGTTATGAACGCACCCATTGACTGGCCATGCTAATCCCTTTGGCTGTCATCACGCCCTACCTGTCCATCCCCAGTCAAAACACATCCTACTGGGATCTCTTTGAGCTCTAGTTTGATCAAGCAGTACCATGAAACTTTCCTCTGTAAGGGGCTGCCAGTGTTATTTCAAAGCAGTCTTAAGAGAGTTGTATAGGCCAACTACAGCATAGCAGAAATGCAAGATGCTAGAAGAGATTGTGTATATGCTTGCAGATGCTTCCTCGCTACTAAAACCATGACGATGTAGCTCTATACATAGACTAACGCATAAGAAACCATGTCGCCCCTCGCGCACCCCATGCTATGGACTGTAAACCGCCACCTCTGAGCTAGGCCAAGATAGGCCGCAAACCAGAGTCCCCAGGCCGGAGCATCTCAGATGAAGCTGCAAGATGCTGATCATGCAGAACGAACCCTGACAAGAGCCCCACAGCCAAGGCCATGAAGTTGCAACTTAGACACCGCACTTCCTGCGCCAAGGTTACACCTGTTACTGCTAAACGCTCCTCAGAGCCGAAATACAAATCAAATACTCATAATTCTGCTTCAGCCACGGTCTCACAACACTTGACCAGGCCGACCTGATACGATGCCAAGCCCCAAGGACCAGAGAAGCTCCGGGGTCTCACGTCAGTGACAAGTTGGACACAGACAGCAATGGGAAAGGGAGACCCAACAACCAATAGTCAGACCTGTCCATTGTCCACCACTGACACATAGTCATACATTGTTGCCAGCACCAGGTACACCGTGAGCTGGGAACAGCTATTTTGCCAGGCTTGGGGGCTCACAGGTGAACCAATCAGAATACGAGGGGCTGATCACTGACGCCACTATAGTTTAGCCAATCACTAATTGTCCCCTTGTAACAATTCTCATGTAGCAACTATTCAGGTTGACCCAAGCATACCACCTGACCCTTTCTCTACCAATTACATTTTCTTCCATACCGGCCTATACTGACCCTACCACTTGGGGAGCCATCCCGAGATAGCGTTACATTTTGGTGCTAGTTTTCCCAGGTGATGCACGTAGTTGCGTCATACAGCTAGAAAAAGGGCCTGCGAGCCCACCATGAATGAGACGTTTCCTGAGTACCTGTGATCCAAGAAACTGTCCCTGACTGTTTTGTGCAATAAACAGCAGTAACTCTTTTGCTCTTGTGTGTGTCTCATACTCCTTTGGAACGCGGGAGGAGTTGGGGCCTCCCCAACCCCGGAGGTCTGCGGACAGCCCTGCCTACCCCTGGGAGATTACCCCGACAAGTTGGAGGCACAGCTGAGATAGTGAGATAGACCACAGCGAGGTCGCTTGCGTCAAGGTGGCCCGGCAACAAGGCCCCCTCTGCTGTTGCCCCCTTTGGAGGACTGCAGGACCATCGGGGAACTGCGAGACGACCGGACAGCGCAATCCAGAGCTTGGCCATCGGGAGCCGACTTCAGAAGTATCCCGCCCCGGTTGGCGAGTGTCCAGACGTGGTCCAGACGAAAGGAGGCGGCGAGCTGATTGGGAGGCCCGCAGTCGAGCGGCACCGGCAGGCGAGAGCCTGATGTGAGTATGGCACACAACCAGCAGTGTAATTTTGTGCGGGTGGTCAGAGGCATTGTAATTAGGGTGGAAGGTGGTTTTTGCAGTGTGTTAAGAAAAGATTTTGGTCATTGAGCAGCGGTCGATGTGTAAGGTGTAGCGGGGTTCGGCATGAAGGCCGTCCCCTCTAGTGTTACAGAGCAGGCTGGGTGGGGCTTCAAGCACTCATGTGTGACTGGCGAATCGTGCTGATTGGTCTAGATCGCGGACACCTATATAAAGGGGTGTGGCATTCCTATGAATTGGCATTGTGGACCAATGAATAGATGTGGATCCCTATTGATTGAGTATTTTAGCTCGGTAAATAGATGACGTATTTCCGCAGGAGGTAGCTAGATTGTTTCTCAGTGCGGAAGATAGTTGGCTGGTTAAGTTACCCTAGTGAGGGAGTGTATCACACACTAGGTGACGCAGCGTGTGCAGTCCATTTGTAATAACAAAGTGATTAATGAATACTCCACTCCAGTTGTGGTGGGAAGACAGCTGTGGGGATTGTGGTGAATAACATTGTCGAAAATAGCACGCATTTCCTTTCCTGTTATAATTGTACGCACATTGTAGTAGTTGGTGACATCACCCATGGAGTTGCACAAGACACTACAGTCTTTTTCAAGCGTGATAGGGGCAGAGACACGCGGTAAAGGAGGGTAGAAGGGGGAGAGGCGGCCGTACACGAAGAATGCCGGCACGTTCTCGATAACGGGGGTTGCACTGAGAGGTGGTGCGACCAGTGGGAGGGGGAGAGAGGGGTATACACTGCGCAGGCGATGAAGTTAGAAGGAGAGAAGGAGGAATTAGAAGTATGTTGCAGGTGCGCTGAGTAGCGGTGGCGCAGGAAGGGCGGGCGGCTCAAAGCATCCCATGCGGGACATGAAGCCACAGAGGTCTTCACGCGCCACAGGTCGAAGGGGGCCCTAGCTCCGAATGGAGGAGTGTAAAGAAAGGTGATAGGGTTGTAAAGACAAAGAGGGTGGCGGCGCCCAGCACAACAGTATTGTAATAAAAACATTGCTTTTGCTTATAGCGGAAAGTCGAAAGTCCCCAACCTACGGGGCCAGGTAACGGTGGTATCGAAAAATTTAAAATTTAAAAATGTCTATGTACTATGGGGCAGGGGCTAGATACAGAACCAGCACCTTAACTACACCACTCCAGCATATCTGCGCAACACTAACACCGCACATAGATAATATAGTAAAGCACAGTATTGAATGGACTCAAGGGACGGATAACAGAATTAGGATACGATGGCCACCCAATGGCAGCTTTTACATGTCCACTCAACATTCATTGTTAGCATATATATATATATATATATATGACATATATAAGTGGAAAAAGTTAGCGCGCCACCTAGAGGTTTTCGATCTTTGGAAGATGTTTCAAGGATTTGTACCAGGTGTACCAGGGATGTTCAGCATGCAGGGGGTAAAGGAGGAGAAACTGAGCAAGGAGGCCGGGAGCAGCGCACCCCAAGCTCCTCCCAGCACTGAAGAGAATGAGGAAGAGGCAGAGGGGTCATACCCAGTTGCAGAGATAA
Source organism: Ambystoma mexicanum (assembly GCF_040938575.1). Taxonomy (NCBI): domain Eukaryota; kingdom Metazoa; phylum Chordata; class Amphibia; order Caudata; family Ambystomatidae; genus Ambystoma; species Ambystoma mexicanum. The sequence continues at coordinate 758,577,005 of NC_090929.1, read as the reverse complement.
AAAGGGAAAGCGAGGGAGAGTTACCCATTACTAAAGAGGTAAAGAAAGAAACAGAAGGGCTGTATGAAAGTACGAGGAAGGGCGTATTATAGAGAGTATATTGGCAAGAGAAGGCGGGATATGGAACAACAAGGATGAAGATTCAAGAGTATTAGAACAGGCAAGTGACGCAATAATGAACAAACTTTGCAGGGCAAGAGCTGGGTTAGAGAATGAAGGGAACAAACGAAGCAATACAGGACTAAGTGGGACAAGCAAGGAACATGGGGTTAAGACATACGCGTGTGGCAATAAGCAGGCAATGATACCTCCGGCACAGGGAGGCACAGACAAGACAGGTAAGTTCACAGACATGGGGCCTCATTCCGACCTTTGCACTCCCGGAATGAAGGGGGCCGCTACAGGACCGGCCGCCTTCATTCTGGGAGCGCGTATTACGAGGTTCCCTTCGCGGGACCCGGGTCAGACGTCTGGTAAAACTAGACATCTTTACCGGGTCCCGTGAGGGGAAGAGGGAGGTAACAATGGGACACTTATAATGTGCCCGTTGTTACCTCCATCCCCATTCCCATTTGAGCCCTATGGGGGCTCAAATGGGAATGGGGAATGGTTCCTGCAAGCAGGATTTACCGGGTCCTCCTATGTCAGAATGACCCAGTAAGTCCCCATAGCAGGAACCCGGTAAAGGAGCCCGGTTTGGAGGGAGCTATGGAGCTAATAGCTCCATGGCTACCTCCAAACTTGTAATGAGGCCCATAGACTTAGAAACTGTAACAATGGGGGGAAAACACCCAAATATAAAGCTGACATTCTCAGATGGATTTTGCAGTGAGGAGGAAGAGGGATCTTGCGGAGGATGGCGTGATGGAAGTGGGGAGGCGCTAATTAAATTATACATAACACGCACAGACTGCAGGTCATCGTGGGAATGTAAGACACAAGAAGAAGGAAGGACAGGAAGGAAGGGCAAAAGACACCAAAGAGAAGGAACACAATGACCACTGACACCACCAGCACAACACACGCCATATGTTAATAGACTTAGACACCTCCCAGGACGCAGAGTGGAAGAATCAGCTACCCCACACAAGAAGAATCAGGTGGGTCAACAGAGAGGGCATAAGAGTTTAGGAGAAAATAGACTTACACAATACCTTACTGACATTCTTGAAGACCTTTCTGACATGAAAGAGGAGAGTGAATAAACGCACACACCACTGCACAGACGCATGCCAGGGGAGGTAAAATAATACACGCTAATGCCCTTATTAGAGAGAGGGGGAGCAAGGCCACAATAGGTCCCATGGAAACATGCAGACACGGAAAACATTAAATGCAGGCTACCATCTCTGAGTGGAGGGGCCGGGAAATGGATATATGAAATGGAAAAGCAAACTGCAGGACAAAAGCTAGCAGTGGGCGATGTCAAGGGGCTGTTCATTTCCATATTGGGTGACGCAGCAGATGACATTTGGAAGAGGGCGCGATTCCCAGGGGTGACAATCAGTGACACGTCACATGATGGGGCGCCATTTGCAAATTGCAAACACGCACTATGGCAAGCTCTGAGAGTACAATACCTAGACGCATCAGACATAGGGGCAATAACCTCACGCAAAATGCGTGAGAATGAGGACCCTGTTTATTACATCCAAGAAATCCAGGAGAAGTGGCGCCTGGAAACGCGGGAACCGTGGGGCAAAACACTAGCAATTTTTTTACCACATACTGATTCTGGGCCTTCCAGAACCAGTACAAAAACAGTTAAAGAAATTGGTAGGAATGGAAGCAAAAGCATGGCCAGAAATACAGCTGACAATAGTACATCATTGTAGGCTATGGCAAGAAAAGATGAAACAGAAAGAGTAAGATAGAAAGGCAGAGGAGGCAAAACTGGTCCAAAAGAAACAATCAAAATGTGCCATGGAAGGTGTGCGAATAACAAGCCCTGCACAGGTCACTCTGGTACCAGACACCACACAACAACAACAAAAACAACCAGCAGCACCACCACAGCAAGCACAAATAATAACACAGCAAATGCCACCACCGCCTCCATACACGGCCCAAAACACATATGCTCCTCTGATGGGGGGTGGGTACACGCAAGTGGGAAATGGCTACACAACCAACTACAGGGGGATGGGTGGGTCAGCAAGAGGGAGGGGATTTGGACCAGCAGCATCGCAGCAAGGGGGAGGGTTCAACAATATGCACATCAGGGATACTTAGACAGCACTGGAGGATACCCATGGCAAGCATGAGAGCCGCCAACGTGTTGGACATGTGGGCTAGTAGGTCACGTATCATGCACATTCAGAGCAAGGCCAGCACAAGCAGGATGGGGAGAGCAAGGGCAACAGGGTTACAATGGGGGACAACAGTACTATCAACAACCACAGCCACAACAAGTGACAGAAACACAAGCACAACAACAAGTGCTAGCCCAGCCACAATACACAACACCCCCTGCACCACAAGTGCAGTACCAACAGGCACAGCAACAAGCACAACAGCAAATGGCAACTTCACAACAACAACATGTCCAGACAGTACAAAAGCTCACACAAATACAGGACAGTAAACAACTACCCGCAGACACACCAATACAACAAACACAATTGGGAAAGGTGACGATATTGGGTCACAACTTATGCACAGGGAACGGACAATCCGTATACCCCAAATAGGACAGCCCACAGACGTCCTTGTTGTGGCCCATCCTGTCGGTAACACCTAACCCTAAGAAGGAACCATGCATAAAGGTGGCGATAGGTGACAAAACATTTTCTTTCTTAGTTGTTAAAGGGGCCCCTATATCCTGTATTAGGGAAGGTAAGTTCAACATGTCAGGAAAGGCGATGCACACTCAAGGATTCTCTGGGGCTTGAGGGCTGGTTCCTTTTACTGATAACATCTCCTTATCTGTTGGAGATCACAATCTATCTCTACCATTGTTGTATTCAAAACAATCACCAGTCAATATACTTGGAAGAGACATTATGAGCAGACTGAACATGACTATATCCTTCACTGACAAGGGAATAGTGTGCTCCAGACTAGGCATACACATGCGCACAGCACGACACATACTTCAAACTTACTGTGGTAAAACAGTGGCAAGGGCAGAACCTGTGGACGGAGATATTTTCCAATATGGGACAGACATGGCAATAGCATGGCTACCAGGAATTGAGGGCAAGGTATGGAGGAGACCAGCAGCATACATTTTTAGGCCAGAAACACCTACTAGTGAGGAGGAAGGGGCTATAATGTCAGTGGACATTGAGAGTATTGTGGCAACGGCCGTTTACATTGCAGTCCACGCCCAGGATGGGGGAGGAAAAGCATGGAAAGCAGTAATAGCACTAGCAGAAGGATGCAGGCTGACGCAGGTGTCAGATGAGGAGCTGTTCTCAGATGAAGCAGGAGATGGGGAGATGGTGTTCCAGATGAGCGTTTACATCTGGTTGAGAGTGACATATAAGGAAGTAGCACAGAAAATGGCAATGGCACTAGAGGCACCCACCCCTACCCAAGTACCTTTCTATGAGGAAGATCTAGTAGCTGTACCTGCCTCTCTATGGACTACTAGTCCCTATGACGTGAGCTGCATAAAAAGCATTGGAGGAGTACAAATAAAGCTAAAGAATGGTGCAATGCTGCCTAGGGTGAAACAGTACCCACTATCTAAAGAAGCTGATGGGGGGATCTACGAGACAATAACTGCCCTAGTGGATAGAGGAATATTGGTACCATCAGAGTCACAGTGCAACACTGCAGTGTATCCTGTGAGCAAGGCAAAGGGAGGGTCTTGGCATTTCATATAAGATTTGAGACCTCTCAACCACATTGTGGAGGCAGAGTAGCCAATAGCAGCTAACCCAGCCACCATACTGTGCGGAATACCAGCATAGGCGTCATGATTCACTGTGATCGACCTCAAAAATGCATTTTTCTCAATACCACTACACCCTGGCTCACAAGATTGAACAAATTTCACATACCGCAACACAAAGTGGAAACACACCAGACTACCCCAGGGGTACTGCAAGTCACCATCCATCTTTAACAGAGTAATACAAATGGACCTGGGAAACAGAGATGCACAGTGCTGCAGTATGTAGATGATATCATACGCAACACCACTGAGGAGAAGTGCAGGAGGGACTCTGTAAAGATGCTCACAGTGCTGGCTGAGAAAGGATACAAGGTGGACAAGGGGAAACTGCAGTACTGTCAAGAACAAGTACTTTATATAAGCCAGATCATTTCACAAAAGGAAGGAACATTGCACCACAGAGGGCACAAGCAATAAAGAACACCACAGCTGCAGACAGTAAGAGAATTGCAGCAATTTCTTGGCCTATGCAACTACTGCAGAGCATGGGTCTTTGATTACAGCTCATACATATGACCATCGCTAGAGGCTCTCAGAGAAGCACAGAGGGGTACAAGGAAGTTGGGATAGACAAGAGAAATGACATATGCATTCAATTAACTAAAACACGCTATTTCATCTGTGCCATTACTAGCTACCCCTAATTACGACACAGAATTCTACATCTTCTCACATTGTGATAGCGCAGTAATGAAAGGAATACTGACACAAAAGACAAGCATGGGGCACAAACCAGTGGCCTTTTACAGTGGCCATTTGGATCCTGTAATGATGGGGTACTTCCCATGCAAACAGAGCCTAACTGCTGCAGCATTTGCAGTAGAAAAATCCTCAATAACCATGGGATGCTGTACCACACTGTACATGTAACACACCCTCTTTGCAATATTAAACATGCCAAAATCCACACTGACCACTCAAAGAGCAACAGGTTATGAAATTATACTGTCTAGACCTGAGCTGAAAATAGTAAGGTGCAGTAAAGTCAATCCAGCACGGTTTATAGCAGAGGAAGTGGAAAATGGAGAGTATGCACATGACTGTACACATGCCATTGAAATGTACTCATGTACCAGAAAAGTGGAAGAAAATGCCCTAGAAGGGGGAGGGGGGATAATGTACGTCGATGGGTCATCAACAATTGATCAAGGTGATGGAATAAGGAGGACAGGATCAGCAGTAGTGTGATTGAGGGAAGACTTGACCTACATATGAGTAAAATGTGTCAAATTACCCCAGCACTATTCAGCGCAAGCAGGAGAACTAGTAGCGCTCATTCTGGCCTTAGAAGAAAGCAATGGGAAACAAGTACACTATACTGCGACATTGCATATTACGTCAACAGTACACTCAGGATTAATAAAATGGCAAAGAAGAGGATTCAGAAGAGCAGATTGTACTCCTGTACAACATGCTCTACTACTGGGTGAACTAATAAAATTTGTAAATTACCCAGAAGAGGTAGCACTGGTAAAGTGCCAGGCACACACTAATGGTGACAATCCCATATCAAGAGGTAACGAAACAGTGGACACACATGCAAAATATGCTGCATATTTTGGCGACACATGGACCCTCCCAGAAAAACAAAAAGATAAGGAGGGGCAAGACAGATGTTAATGAAGGATGAGTACACACACATCCCAGAGACAAAGATTATGGAGCTGCAGGCAGCAGCACCCATAGCAGAAAAGGAACTCTGGGTCAAAAGAGGATGCACCATGTCCCCCACAAATCCACTATGGAGACAGAACAATACAGGGAAGGTTCTGATGCCCCTTTCCCTACTGCAAACAGCTCTGACCCAACTACACCACCCCACGCACACAGGGAAATAAGTAATTGCAGCAAGAATAAAAAAATCATGGTTCTGCCCTGAGCTAAACTCACACAGTGCAAATTTCAAAAGCAACTGCCTCACATCTAAACAATTCATGGCCGGTCACACGCTGCAAGTGATCAAAGGTACAATACCCCGGCCTGAAGGACCCTTTCTGCACCTACACATTGACTACATTGACATGATCAACGGATGTCAAGGTTACAGTTACATGATTGTAGTAGTGTGCCCATTTTCAAGGTGGATCGAGGCCGCTCCCTGCTCTCATGCGGATTCATTCGTAGCAGCCAAATTCTTGGTAAGGGAGGTATCCCCGAGGTGGAGAGTATGCAAATTGCTGAGGTCAGACAACGCCCCTCACTTTACCAATGAACTTTTCCAGCACGTAACTGCCCTTTAGGAATTAAGCACAAGTTTGCCTGTGCGTATCACCCATAAGCCAATGGCGTCTGTGAACACCCCAACGGTCTCCTAAAAGAAGAAATAGCAAAGATCCAGCAAACAACCAAAAAGAGTTGGCTGTACTGCCTCCCCCTGGCCCTGTTTGAGTTGAGAAATAGAACAGGGTCGGATCACCACCTCACACCCATTGAGGTGGTGACCGGACGTCAGATTCACCTCCCACTCACACCACCATCAAGGGTAATGACTAATTGTAACAATGCAAGTACTGTTTTTGGTGAAGAAATGCAAGTGTGTGTCTCTTCCTTGGTTACTAGTGCCGCTTTTGTCTCTCTACAGATCCAACAGACACAGGGCGTGTCGAAGAACAACCAACAGGGAGAAGCAATCACAGAGGAACAGGAACTGACTACACAGAGGTTAGTGAAAGAAGGAGATGAAGTTCTCCTAAAGAACTATCAAAGAAAGTGGAGCACCCCTAGATTCACAAGGCCCCATATAGTACAAAAAGTAGCCCTTAGAGCTGTTAAGCTGCAGAATAAGGACGTGTGGACACACATTCACGACATCAAGCCCTGCAAAGCACAGACCTGCCCTCACCTCAGCGAAGGGGCCAAAGATTCAGCAACGACAACTGACAACAACGACATAGTGCAAGAGCCAAATACCCTAAAAGACACAATCAACCACCCAAAGGCCACCCCATGATCACGACATCCCAGACAAAATAAATAAGCTTAGCTAAAATTAACACTTACCAGCCACCAGTTAATGATGAACATTGTCAAAGGAATCTGCAATATACACCACAATGTGTAAACACGTGCATGCTCTCTTCTCTTTTTGTCTCGCACATGCAGGTATTGTGCATTGTTATTTGCATATGTTAGTGGATAACAAAAAATATACGCCACTGCCCAGGGGCAAATGCTGCCCATAGACGATATACCAGAATCTCTGTCACACCAATTTGTATATATTATCAAAGGCCAAAATATTTAAAACCATGGAGGATACGCATGTATTATAACACGTTGTTCTTGCTAATTGTACACTCATTTCCACACCTCCACACAGCACTATCTGTCTTAAGAGATAGGACGGTAAGGAAAGCAGGGGAAGAGCTTTTCGCCTGGGCATTCAACGACCACTTGATACGCATGGCTTGAATAAAAAGTACTAACAGTAATAACGCACCTTTTGAGAGATTTTCAGACGGGCACCTATATCATCTAAAGTAAAGTGCTGCAGGACCGCAGCAAAGGTAAGAGGAAAATTCCAGTGGTAATAGCAACTGTAATAAAGATAATTGGAATATTTTTCACCACTGGTGTGATTACTGCCGCTGTCTGGCAAGCCTACTATGCTTTTTATGTGATGGCATCTCCCACTACTAACATTTCCCCTACAATGGCTGCGAGGTGCACGGTGTCGGGTGGTACCAGCAGTACGGGGCCCAAAATAAGGAGGGATAAACATAGTGTTTCTATTGATGTACATGGGATGGACACATATCTCACATAATCTGCACACATCTCCAACAACATGTGGTGCAAGCACATGTCCAAAACTGGTAAGAACACGACAAAGGACAACTGCTATGTGTGCTTGTTGATCCCATACGCCATGAGCGTCTCAAGAACATTTGTGGCAACTGAAGTACTTGCAACAACTGCAGAATGCCTGCTATATTTAGCGTTGTTTCAGACACTAGGACGATTTCAAGGGAACAGAGCAACACTAAGATGGAAATCAAGGTCGACATACCCCTATGAAAACAACTTCATCAAAACACTACCAATGTTTGACAATTCCTGCCAGCTGACAGAAGGACTTCAATACATATCAGATAGACCGGACAAAGGAGAAACGAAAGAGATTACACTGAGCTATCTAACATGCAAGTGGAGCGCAAGGGAGGTTGGAGGTGAACCAGGGTGCTGGGAAAGGCCACTCATACTAATATATGGCAAAGTATACACGAAGAATGGATGGGTGGATGGAGTTGTGGGAAGTAAACCCTTTATTTTGACAAAATCATCAGTGGTGACAGTGCAAGAAGAAAACGACAAATGCTACAAGGAATGGACAAAGAGTGCAGCATTGGTAACATGGTTAGATAAAGAAGAAGAACCCATAACAATAACTCCCCTTACTGCACCCACACTATGTTATCAGCATGATGGAGTAATTAATGTTGGAACGAATGAAGGATGCAAGAGAACAATCAAGCTTCCTGAGGGGGTGCAGGAACAGCAGCATTGATGGACCCCTATTGGGCCTGCGGAGCCAAGGCATACAACAGCTTGCCACCGTCGTGGAATGGAGTGTGCACTATGGTACACATCAATGAAGGTGATAGGAAGCAAGGCACGGAGTGACACTGAACCCTTATCCAGAGTAAAAAGACAAGGAGAACCACTGGCAGGAAATTACCTGTGGGGAAAGTCAGAAAAAGCCCTGAGTGACATTCCACCAGCACACAAGACTATTTAGCAGAGCAGCAATGTTATTTTCCTCCATCATACATCCAGGTGTGCAGGCATATGCAAAATGGCTACAAAAAACAAGATGGAAGCTAATGATGATGATTAATTCCACTGTCAACAGATTCAACGCAATAAAGGAAGAATTAAGAGCGATCAGAATGGTGGCCCTGCAGAACAGATATGTGTTGGATCCTCTGACAGCTATGGAAGGAGGTGTTTGCGCAAAGATTGGAAGTTCATGTTGCAGGTTCATTCCTGCAAATGACGAGGACAACGGTACATTATCTGAAGTGGTCTCACAGCTGGCCAAGATGCACGCCAAGATGGAAAAAGAAGCAAAGGGAGTGGAAAAGGATGAGAGCTGGTTTTCATACATCGGGTCCTGGATGCCATCATGGCTCTCAGATGGCCTCAAGGTTGTGGCAGGATGTGTGATTTTGGGAATGGCTTCTCTGATGAGAATAAAACTATGGAAGGCAAGATCAAAGCGTACTGCTGAGGAAATGATCGGCATGCACGTCCTAATGCCAGCTGAAGACGATCAACACACAGACGTCATTATCAAGGAACGTGAACGACTGCACCAGCAGATAGTTGAGGTAGACATGTAACCACCATCAATTAAGGTTGAGAATCCAAGGAATCCAAAAAGTTATGTTGGAAAATGGGTTTATTGCAAGCCCAGTGGAGGATGTGTATATATGTACTGGTCATTCGAAGATCATGTGGACAGGTACGGGCACTTGGCAGGAATAATGAAGGTATGGCGAGTACGAGGAGATAAAAGAGTAGATAATTTTGTGGTCGACAAGTCAACCAGAGGGGGGACTAAAGTGGTAAAATGGGACAATCCCTTCCCCCGATTCTTATCCAGACCATGGCCTATGAAGTCATGACCTAAGCACCCACCGCAGGAGGAGTTCGACCCGCTCACTGCCGCCCCGAAAGTCAAGATCGACCGTGGCCACGCCCCACACACCCTGGCAAGCTGCATGTCACCCCAACCTCAGGCTGGGAACTCAGGTGGAGCTGATACCGACCATATGGACTGACTCGATTAGACATCACCCACCAACATCGCCATCATTAGAGATGCCATGACGACATAGCCAGCAAACAAGAACACGCATGCCATCAAGCACATGGATCAGACACACATCAATCCACACAAAGAACATCCTCAGTGCTATGAAGTAGAGGACCACTCACATATACATAGTTATTATTTTTCATATAGGCCAACTACAGCACAGCAGAAATGCAAGATGCTAGAAGAGCTTGTGTATATGCTTGCAGATGCTTCTGCGCTACTAAAACCATGATGATGTAGCCCTATACATAGATTAACGCAAAAGAAACTATGTCGCCCCTTGCGACCCCCGTGCTATAGACTGTATACCGCCACCCCTGAGCTAGGCCAAGGAAGGCCGCAAACCAGAGTCCCCAGGCTTGAGCAGCTCAGACAAAGCTCAAGATGCTGATCATGCAGGACGAACCCTGACGAGAGCCCCACAGCCAAGGCCATGAGGTTGCAACTTACACGCTGCGCTTCCCGTGCCAAGGTTACACCTGCTACTGCTAAACTCTCCTCAGAGCTGAAATACAAATCAAATACTCATAATTCTGCTTCAGCCACGGTATCACAACCCATGTCCACGCCGACCTGATACGATGCGAAGCCCCAAGGACCAGAGAAGCTCTGGGGTCTGACGTCTGGAACACAGCCTGCAACAATGAAGTGACAAGTTGGACACCGACAGCGATGGCAAAGGGAGACCCAACAGCCAACAGTCAGACCTGTCCATTGTCCGCCACTGACACATAGTCATACATTGTTGCCAGCACCAGGTACACCACGAGCTGGGAACAGCTTTGGTCCCAGGCTTGGGGGCTCACGGGTGAATCAATCAGAATATGAGGGGCTAATCACTGATGCCACTATAGTTTAGCCAATCACTAATTGTCCCCTTGTAACAATTGTCATGTAGCAACTATTATGGTCGACCCAAGCGTACCACCTGACCCTTTCTCTCCCAATAACATTTTCTTCTATACAGGCCTATACTGAACCTACCACTCAGGGTGCCAACTCGAGATAGCATTAGGTTTTGGGGCTAGTTTTCCCAGGTGACGCACATATTCGCGTCATACAGCTAGAAAAAGGGCTTGCAAGCCCACCACGAATGAGACGTTTCCTGGGTACCTGTGATCCGATAACATGTCCCTGTCTGTTTTGTGCAATAAACAGCAGTAACTCTTTTGCTCTTGTGTGTGTCTCATACTCCTTTGGGACGTGAGAGGAGTTGGGGCCTCCCCAACCCCAGAGGTCCGCAGACGGCCCTGCCGACCCCCGGGAGGTTACCGCGACAAGTCTTGTTAAAAACAAGCATTGGCAAAGCCAACAGTGTTGGTGTGTGAATAGGAATTCGACATTTACCAGGCACTAACCAGATATATGCCCAGATGTGCACACCAATTTTGCGGCTGCTACGAACCTATGGCCACGTAGCAAGTAGCATTATATCAATTCATGGCAAATGTCTATTCCACGTGTAAAAGCCCAAATGCTTATTGTAGACAACTGATAATGATCACAACACTGGAAATGAAGTACATTTGCTCCATCAAACTTGGTTTTGCTGGGCACCAGCTTACCTGATGAAGTTGCACCAATAACCACGACATCTCTGGTTTTTGAAAACCTTATTCCGAATGTTAGCTGAGAGCCCTTTTTACAACAGACGGACATAGAGTACAGGCGAGCCTGAACCCTTTGGAAAAGCAGTTTGGAACACAATGCAACGTTTGCGTTCAAGTAGTCTATGTTACTTTCTACAAGCTCTATGTAGGCAGAGAAGGTTGCTGTGCATTTCTGGGTTTAATGTATTATTGGGCTTATTGGAAATAGAACATTGATGCAATCCTAATTTTAGTGCTGAATTTGATCAATTCCAATGAGACACATAAGTATGACGCTTTGCATGTCAGGAACACGAAGAGCGCGAAGGAGGTAATTAGTAAAAGTCAGTGACTAGTGGGAGGCAGTGCTTCCAAAAAAAATTAACTAGTTTTGGAAAATAAATGGGTTGAACAAGAGAGAAATAAGTGAAAAATAAATAAGATAAAGGCAAGATGTTTTACCATTTCACCAAACCTTTCTCCAACAGGTGCAAAATGAGGAATCATTAATTAGTTTACAAAGAGCAACTGCCCATCAGTGGTTTGGCATGCAGGTATGCACGATGTGCTGTGTCTGTGTAATAGATCATGCTCATATTATGCATAAAGGACTCAGCCAAACGGTGGTCAACATACATGCATATGCACCACTGAGTCTAAAAGGAATGTGCACACCTATGACCACCTCTCCCCCCGCAGCCTTAATTAGCACCTGACCTGGGAAGGACACTGAAGATGCAGAGGAGGGGGCAATTCCTTACAGGGTCCTTTCAGACACTTGTTTTCTTTTCTTTTGTTCAGAACACTAATTTTAGTGTGGTGCGTGGAGAGTGCTATATAGGTTTCCATTTCCTCCCGTTTGTTAGGGGTACAATATTAAAACGATTGAGGCTATTCCAGAATTCAGACACACTCATTGGTATCTCAAGGTGCATGATTTACAATTGACCGGCAATCTCTTTCTAAAAAAAGATGGTGGAGCCCAAATTGAAGAGTGTCCCCTCTGTTTATCTTACACATTTGATTCCATGAAGAAAGTAAGCTACAGTAACATTTATTGACTGTCTCAGGTAGTAATGAACAGTGTTGGGATTAACAATGTATTGATTGAGGTTTATTAGGTTGTTCATCATACAAAGCTCTAGCAGGTGTACCTGTGCTTAGCATGGTAATTCCTACTTCAGTAGTAGTCTGAATTTTATTTAATGAACTAAACCAATGCTTCTTTGTAGACAATATTGCTAGTTTTTCCTGTAGGAGCTAGTGTGAACACATTATCTTTGGTTCTAACTCTGGAGCAAGCCACATAAAAAATGTTTAAAAAAACAAAGCTGACCAAGAGAAAAGCACGAATCCCATAAATCTATTTCAGCTGCTTTGAGTTGGAGCTTTGATATTGCGCAGCAACATTTTTGCTGTCCTGATCTACAGCGGAGGCAGCAGCGACCTCAACGTAAGTGCCATATGTGTAGAGCTGATGCGTGTAAGCTTGAAGTGCCATATCCGTACGAGTATGGCTGAAGCATGTAAGCTTCATACCATTAAGATGGCATACATTGATCAACTTCTGTGGGAAATTAAGTTTCTGTAATTATCATGAGAAATTTGCCACGATGTGATGGACAACGTCACTGTGGACACTGCTGAAGAGACATGCACCGTTTCCTGTCACCCGCATTACTACAAAAGCACTGTTTTGTGTCACCCGCATGACTTCAAAAGTGAGTGTCTCAAATTTCAGCTAGAATGTTGATAGTGTGTAAAGTTTAGGAACAATGAACTACTGACGTTTTCATGAACTGCTGAACTTTAGGAACAATTTACGTAGAAATACTGCAGAACTGCAGCACAAAGAGTCATATAGCAAGGGTAAGCATTGCAGAACGCTTAAATGAAATTCCAAAAAAGGTATATTTTATATTTGTTGCATTGTCTATACCATGGAACCTACCCACATGCCAATATTCAGGTTTGTAGCATGTTGGAAAGTATGCTGAACATTTCGAACAGACACACACACACATATCCAAACATTACAGACAACTTAAAAAAATAAATTAGAAACAAGTATATTTTATACTTTTTACATTGTCCACACCATGCAACCTACCCACATGACACATTTCAGGTTTGTAGCCTGTTGGAAAGTATGCTGAACATTTTGAACAGACAGACATATATCCAAACATTGCAGACAGCTTAGAAATGCTTGCAAAAATTGAAACATTCATGTTATACTTTTTACATTGTTCTGTGGGATACATTGACCCACTCAGCAGAATTCCCATCCATAACAAAGCTGCACTTCAGCAGTTAACAACAAAATGGCTGTGCTGGCTCCTTTGAGCACCATTACCTCACATCAAAACTGTGTTTTGCAGCTACAAAGTGATGGCTGCACTGTTTTGCCCAATACCATTGGACAAGTTGGAACAGGGAGCACCCCGAAAAAGGTTGCCAGTGTATTTTCTTGTGCGCACTAAAGAAGAAAATTGAAAAGTGCTGACCTGCTGCTTGCTGAAAAGTCCCATTGAAAAGGGAATATTTTAAATTAAAAAGGATGCTGCCCTGACACTCTTTTCATCTGCTCAACATCACACTGATTTTATCAGTGAGGTCCGGCCCGGCCATGCCCATCCATATTCAGATTGTGCTCCAGCAGAAGAGACCCTTGTTCCTGAATGGCAGGCTGTGTCAGACCAAGTCTGGGAAATCAACAGAAGCTTTACTTTCAACCGCACAGGAAAACACTTGACTTATGGGCTACAAAATGTCAAAAATCACTGCTTCAAAAGAAACCCTATCTCTAAGGGCACATGTCAATTTCAGTGGACCTGTGTCTTAAACAGATTGCTGTATAAGTGAAACTGAATAGGGCTGCAAAACAATGTTTGGAATCCAGATGAGAGAGAAAAAACGATTTTGAAAGAGAAATCCCAGCAGCATTCACCACATGTCAAAATGTGTTTTTGCAAACCAAGACAAATGCCTGTTTTAAAAGTACAATGTTGAATAAAGCCCTTTCCTTGGTTAGGAATGTCAAGGGGGTGTTGTGTGAAAACCTAGATGGGAGGTTTTGTTTCACAGACATGATTCTGATGCAGAAAAATAAAATAACTACGTAAAGGCATTGGCTGCATTGTGGAACTAGCCAAACAGGTTTTCTGCTTTGGGGATTGCTAGCAACAGGGGAGCCCCCCCACAAAAAAAGAAGCCACACTAGATTGTGGGACACCTACCTGTCAATTATGGCCCTTGAAAACTTTGAATGGACCAAGAGAAAGAAATATCACACACTCGTCAGACTTCTGTCTGGGCTTTAGCTTGAGACAATATTTCTGGGACACCTACGTGCGACTTTGGAAGTGACAACCACCAGTCATTCAAGCTGGGGAAACTCCAGGGCAGCCCTCCGCTGAACTGACATTTGGTGGTAGCCTGAAGAAAAAAAATGGTCCCAGTGGAGGACAAAGGCTGCCCATTTTGGCTCTGAAGACTAGTTTATTAATAAAACTTTGAGACTTTTATCTCCACAATTGGACAATGCAGAAATGTGAAAGTTTCACAATCTAGATGCAATTTTGATGGCTGTAATTCAAGACGTGGTAGCCTTCAGTGGCATATAAGGGACAGAAATGGCAGAGAATTGGATATTCTGAGGAAAGTGTATATGGTGCCACTTTGAAATTCAAGATTAATATGCCTTATGATAATATGTACACATGTATAAAGTTTTATAATTTTAAGTATGACATTTGTCACTGAAAAGGACGAAAGATTATTAGACGGATGAAACAAAGTCCTACAAACGTGAGAATTTGACTGCTATGCTCTGCGTGAAAGATATAATCTGCCTAGGTTATTTGTAAAAGTGCCACAACTGCACAAATGTGTAATTTATGTTAAGATTTATTTTTGGCAAAAAGGACTGTGGGAAGGTTTTGCACCTCATAAAAACACAACCCCATAAACCGAGTTTCTACCTAGAGGAGGAAACCAACATTGGCTGCTCTTTCTGGTTAATGGGGGTAGGTCTAGCTCAGTTCTGCCCATCAATACACCCGGTGATGGCACCTGCTCTTATATAAAGGGTGAGAGCTCACAGGGACAGACACTCTCTCCTGAATTTCCAGCGCCTGTTTATCCAGACATTCCAGATTCACCTTTGAAAGATTCCAGACCCTACTGCCCGGCCAAAGCATATTGACCCTATCCAAGCAGGGACAATTATCCGGAAAACCTAACAAAAATCCCAAATAGCAAATGGGAAAAGCTGTGCTACATTGGGGAGCATCCTGGGACCAGACTGGCCTTTTGCTCACTACCTGCATGCCTGCCGTACCCTTGCCATCCTGTGACCAGACCGACTTTTGGCTCACTACCTGCATGCCCGCTATGCCCTTGCCATCCTGTGACCAGACCGACCTTTGGCTCACTACCTGCATGCCCTCTATACCCTTGCTATCCAGTGAACAGACTTGCCCAGCTGCTTGCTGTTAGGAGTGTCCGTCGCTACCCGGTGACCAGTGCTTTTGAGTGCAGTACCAGTTGACTGTCCAAATCCCCAAAATCAAGTGCGAATTGAGAGTATTTCCCCATCCCATGGCCACACATAGGGCCTCATTACACGGAAGGCGGTGGTCCAGGGTGCTATTAGCACCCTGGACCATGCCAGTAAATTACCGGCACCGCCTTGGCGGAAAGGGGATTTACCGCCCCATTCCAAGGTTGGTGGGGCGGTAAATCCCCCTTCCGCCATTGCCCTTCCCCATTCCCATTTCTGCCCCATAGGGCTCTATGGGAATGGGGAAGGCGCTAATTACGGCACCGCAATTTTGCGGTGCCGTAATTAGCTCCGAGGTCCCTTAGCGGGTTGGTTTTTAACGCCTGCAAAAAGCAGGCATTAAAACACCAACCCGCTAAGGGACCTCGTAGTAAGGCAGCAATGGTTAACGGCCACCGTTACCATTAACGGTGGCCGTTAACCATTACCGCCTTCCGTGTAATGAGGCCCATAGTCTACCCCATCTTAATACTTTGTCTTTGTTCCACTCTTTAAATAATTCTATCCATACTCTGATTCCTTGTTAAAACTGTTAGAATTTGCTGTGCATCTTGTCTTTTATCTCCAAGCATTAGCACCACTTTTCTATTCATTTCTATCTTGCATAGATCTTAAGTCCTTAGTCTTATTTGGAATAATCAAATTAATTCCCACATAAAGCTGAACGCAGGGTGAAAAGGTTGACGTCGCAAATCAATCTTGGAACGTACCGTGTCTTTCTTTAACCATATAGTCTATATAATTTAGTTTAAGTAAAACTTGCCTTTCTTTTTTAAAACCGATTTTCTTTTCTTAATTGCTTTATTTTAGCTAAACTTAATCTCAATCCACCTTGAAAATCTCATCCAATTTTTTAGCTATAGCCACTCTTTCACTTCTATACTGTCCCTATGATGTGCATCTATAACCCAGCCTAAAAACCGCATTCCGATTCTAAGTATTTCACCCATTTCTTTTTAAAAAAAACTGCAAATGTGTAAATTGCAGATTTTCAACGTGTGAATTGTGCTGCACTGTGTTTTCTTTTCAAGTTGCTTTTTGAACTGTATGCTTTTTGTAATACCCTACCTTATAGTTGCTAGTGATATTACATCCCTGGTACAGTGATAAAACATATGTATATCATTATTTAACCACACATATAATTAATTATTTATAAAATTCCGAGTGTGAATTTATGCCATTGCAAAGGGTTTTTGCCTCTTCTTTTGTGAGGGAAGGTCAGATTTCGATTCTGCCTCATATTCCTGATGCCCTGCTGCTTCTTTCTGTCGACTTATGAATTTGATTAATTGGGGTTTAAGGGAACATTGCGGGGGAAACCTTAACTCGGTGCTATCTATCCTAATTGAAAAAGTGCTCCTATTCATTTGTGCTTTGGATATGTTCTTATAGAAGGTACCCTAAGTGGATTTCAGTGGTTTTCATTGTAATCATTGTAATTATCACCCCATTAGTGATTACTGCCCAATATAAAAATGGTGTGATTTTCTTTGAAATTAAAATAAATATTGTGTTACCACCCACCGCCCTGGTTCATGGTCCATTGTTACCCTGGGTATTTGTAAAAGGAGGTGTGAGACGGGTTGGCATCAGCTCAATTCGAATTTGTAGAAAATCAAGAAAAAGCATTCTCATTTTGTGCTACATCTAAGGCGCAGGGTGAAGGTCCTGGTCCGTTGTGTGACGCCCGGTTGGAATCCTTTACAGTTCACACCATGGAACCTACCACCCTCCAAATTTCAGGTTTGTAACATGTTGGGAAGTATGTTGGACATTTCAAACAGACACACACACATATCCACACATTTATGTTTTATATATAGAGATTAAATCTCTTTAAAAGGATGTTCTTCCAGTTCTTTTGCTCCAGACCACTGACTTTGTCCTGCAGGGTGCGCATTCCAAGTACATTTTTGAACTCATCATATTAAGTTTATTCGGAAGTAAATTATCCATAAACCATACACAAAATAGAACTGCATAGTAATACAAAATCCAATTCAACATTTTTTTTAAAAAAAGTCCACGGCATTAACTTACAAACATTACATATGTATAAAAAAAAGATTAAAATGTGCATGTGTGTAAATCAAGATAAAATCCACAGGAAGCGTCCAAACGATTCAATAAAATGTTCAGGGTTTGATCATATTTTGGACAGTGAATTTAGTTCTCCGATACCAGGCCCTTCTCAAGTAGTCCACCATGCCCCAGGCCACTGGCATCGTAGAGGCTGAAAGCAGATAACATAAAGCAGGCCTAGCCTGAGACAAGCCAGCGGACCTAAGTAGTGGCAGAAGTGTTTTTTGTCTTAGGTCTGTGTAATGTGTGCAAAACAACACAAAGTGTAGAAGGTCTTCTACTGGCCACTGACAGCAGGTGCAAGCTGTAGGTTGCACATTATGAGTCCAGCTTTTTGTTCGTGCCCGTAGCCATAAGCAATCAAACCGAACTCATAAAAGCTGTGATCCTCCAATTAAGGAATCTCTCACTCCAGACCACGATCCTCTGAATTTGTCAGTCTGGGCGTGATTTCAGACATATTCGTTGGTGGTTAATTTCATCTACTATGCCTCTTCATCACTTGGAATTGGAGGAGAGCATCAGTCAAGACTTCTCTGCATATTGTCTCATCACTTAAGGAGGCTTTCTCCATTTTGTGTTCCTCCCCCTCCCTGATGTCAGGTTGGTGGCCAGGTCCCTCCTCTTTCTTTTACTTGCCTCATCTGTCTACAAGTAGCATGCCTTCCTGTCCTTTGCTCTAAATTGCCAATCTGTGGAGGTCAGGTTATCTCCTATGATTGATAAATGTCCAGCCAGCCAAAGAAACGTATTCTAGTTATCCCTTATATGGAGAGTTTGAGTAGGAAATGAGGGTTTACATTAGCATGAATGAGGGAATTGAAAAGGTAGCAAGCAGTAGGAACCTCCTGGAATAATGTGAGGTACTATGCAAAAACATTGAACATTCATGAAGGCTACACTGTTGCACACCTGTCCTAGAAGGATCAAGCTGAGATTTGGTTAGAGTATGTGTCATTATCGTCGTTCAGTAGAAAACTGAACAAAGGCTGTTTAATATTCAAATAAGGATACATGCTAAAGAGCATAATTCTCCTTTCTGATGCCTCAGTTGCAAGAAGAGCAGTTATCAAATGTAAACATACAATATCATATTTGTCAAGGAACTATAGTGAAAACACGAATTCCCTTTTCATCTTCATAAAACAAAAACATACAGAACAATTTCTTTAAATCCAAGCCATGGAAGTGGGTGCAAAAGTGTGTGGTCTGCTGTGATGGACTTAATTGCTGGAGGAGCACTATTGATGGTGGCACCTGCGGGAAGCATTACATTTTATAATCCAGCACGCTGTGCAGAACACAGCGTGGAAGTGGGTGCGAAAGTGTGTGTCTTCCATGGTGGACTTTGTTGCTGGAGGAGCACTATTGACGGTGACAACTGCAGGAAGCAGTTCATTTTAAAAAAGCAGCACGCCATGCGGAAGTGGGTGCAAATGTGTCTGGTATGCCGTGGTCCTGATTCAATGGATACGTGAGACGGTTTAAATGAAGGGAGATCAAGGTGAACTCTCTATAAACCCATTGACAAACCACTTTTACCCTGCAACTTCCTTTCATGGCATCACATGTGGCACCCAAATACAACTTAAGGAATAATACAAATATGCTTCTGCACACGGTTTCTGAGTGTATGGAATCTAATGCTAGCGAAACAGTTAAATTAATGCCAACTCGGCCCATGTCTCATCCGTTGCCAAAGGCCCCTACCATCCATTTTCGGTTTTCAAAGCAGGGTTCTATAGCACAAGAAAAATCACTGAATTCTATCAACCTATACAAGCTCCCACTGCATCAACATCAGGGCGTAGCCATTCTGACTCGTATTCTTCTGAATTAATCCTTCATGAGAATGTGCCATAAACTATATGAGGGCTCTTTAGATCTCAGCATAATGAGAATGTTCTGATACCGACCGACCCCCCCCCCCGCCCCCAAACTAAGGCCTTCTCTAAACTTGCCATCCGAGTACACAACACAGATGATCATCTCATAATGCATAGCAATCTTAAAGGGGAGAAGTTCCACAACTCCTCATCTTCTAGAAACACTGGACCCGTCTTCTATGTCTTCATTGCATCTTGTTCTTCAATCTATTGTGAAACTGTAAAACAGCATAAAGGATACTGTCCAACTCAATTCTTCCTTATTGACTGTCATCGCTAGAAAGCTAAAGGTAGAAAATAAATGTTTGTGTAAGGCCTTTAATGGTGGTTCAATCATAAACAAACTTAATTATGAGGCATCAGATGATGGGAGACCAGCTAGTACGTTTCGTGATCGTCAAGCAAACTTTATAAACTCTGAGAGGCTAGGTGTCTCACCCAACCTATTTCTATTCTCAGGTCTGGTGAGAAACCATCAGGTAGAGCATGCTAGCGATGTTGTATTTGTCAAAGATGCTTATGTCTCCCCTTCCCAACAATTGGCAAAGCCCAGAAAATCTAAAGTTGTTCTTCCTACAAAGCAAAAAAATGAAGAATCTCCCAAACCTCAACCAAAACAAAAAGAGATCCTCAAGGAAGTTTCTGAGGACTTTGCATTTGGAAGACGATTGAATCGATCTTAAAAAGTAATCTAATGTACTCAAGGGAACTGACACTTCAATCCTGCCAATGTTTCTTCATTGAGAACTGAAATGTATTAATAAAAATAAGTCAAGAAAGTAGAAAAAGGGGAAAAAAACAAAGGCCAACTCTCAAAATAAAATTGCAAAATTCCTCCTTCCTGTAAAACAGAGGACGCCATCAGAGAGCCTTTCCCTTGGCGCTGACCTATTGGACCAGGATAATATTCCTGCGACACCACCCATTTTGAACGATGTAGAGATTGACCAAGACTTGATTACAATCCAAGATAAAGCACATCAGCTAACCAAGGTGGTCAATGGTGAAGAAAAGGGCAAATACCCATAGCAGCTAAGAATCACTGGTTTCCTTTAATTCTGATATGAGTGATTATCTTCGAGAATATCAGACAAATAAATGTCAACTTCCATCTAAATGGGTCTAGATTGTTACGTATATTTTCAATGATGCCTGCCCTTCGCCTAATACATTCTGGGGATATTGATAGGGTGGAAATTCCAGAGGTGTGGGGTGACAGATTGGTGGCTCTTTTCTTTTCAAACATTGTGGGTCGTTTAGTTTGGGAACAGGTAGATGATTTTAGAACAATGGGCCTATACATTTTATGTTTCAAGAATCCTTCACATGTAAAATATAAATTTGCAAATAATGACGGACTAGTAACATCTAAAAAAAGTTACATTCCTTCCCTGCTGATAAGAAGAGACTGCATTGGAAAAATGAAAATAGTTATGGACGTCTCAAAGGTCTCCAACTATTCGGACGCACAAGAATACTGGTCCTGGCTATCAGCCACCCTTAACAAAAATACTAATGCAAAGAGCATTCATTTAATCTTTAGCAATACAACCTTAAATATCTTCTCATGGAACAGTTGTGGCTATTCAGATATTGTGAATGATACCAACCAAAAATGTGTATTTTTGAGTTACAAAATAGTCATGTTATAGGAAACCATGCTGACTAAATCCCTGCACATTGAAAGCTATACAACCTTCACTAGTGAGGCAGTGATGGGTGATAAGGTTTGGTCATATGTGGATTAAGCAATTGCAATAGAACTAAGGCTTGACAATGGATATTTGTTAATTTAGGCCTCTAGCAGTGCCTTTTTGGCTGTCAGCCTACACACTGGGAACAACAAGCTGAAATTGTAAGCTCTACTAATCAGCATCTATTGGAATCCTGTACACACTTCTTTAACTACTATTCACAAGCTCTTTAATTAAATTCTTGATACTTGGCTGGGGGATGGTCACGAAAAATAACATTGTGGTCTGTGGTGATTTTACCTCAACCTTTGCAGATAGCTATGTTCATCCAAATCCAACTATCTCTAATTTTCCTGGCCACTCTAAACCTCATAATAACTCTAGAGGAGACCTTTGGGTAAACTTTGTGGAATCCTGAGATCTTCGTCTCTTATTGCTCCTTGGGGTATCCTATCCTTCTAATACCACAGTCCACCACATTTTATATCCAAACCCTGCTTGCACATTATTCTCCCTTAAATATTAACTATGTTGGATTTGGTGATCATGCAACTATTACATTTAAAATAAAATGGCCCTTACAGGTTCTCAAAATACAACCTTTGTTGGTTTTTCTTACCACACACCGGGGTTTGGGGGAGTTAAGCGTAAAATTGAATTTTGTTCTTTTAAACAAATGTTCCTGTTCTTTTACAAGGCTGTTTAACAAAAATATGTTGTGTAACTTTCATAATCCTTTTGGAGTCAAGTTTATCAATGATACTCTCTTTAATTGTCTGAAGAACCTACATGGGAAAGGCTAGTATCCGGCTCTCAAAACTCGAACTCACATATTTGACAGTAGGATTGCTGAGGCCAAAAAAAAAATAGGTCTCTCACCAGAAATCTCAATATGCACAATTATATTGATTTACAATCCAATACCATAAAGAAAAAGAAGATCGGTCAGGACTATAGAAAGTTGACAAAAAGACTAATACTACAAATGTTTTTCAATCACAGCCAAAAAACACTCCTCTACTTAAAGAGTAATAACACATCCAAGTTATGAGTGCTTAGGAATAAGTCAGTGAAACCTATCTCATTACCTCACATTAATGTTATTGACAAACCCGTATGAGTGTCTTATTATGACAACATGTATACCAAAACTGTAGATCAAATGACACCATGAATGAAAAACAGAGGTAATCTGAACACCAGGATGGACCATTTTCTTATTGAGGATATTTGTGTAGTAATTTGTAAGATTAAGTCCTCTGGAGCGCCTGGCCATGATCACTTAGCCGCAAACACGATTTATTCAGTGAAATGTTGGAAAATAAAGTTCTCCCACTTTCTTGGCACATGTCATATATAATAACAATCTTCAAAAAAGGAGCTAGACACAACCCAGGAAATTACCACCCTATTGCAGTCTTGCACGCTTACAGCAAACTATTTGTGTCTGTATTGCTACACGAGCTGGACCAATGAGTCGACAAATTGAATCTACTAAGTACATTTCAAGTAATATTTTCAAACAACATGGTACTTCTCTTAATGGCACCATCCAAGCTCACCTACAGGCTTCTGTTAGAAATAATATGATGAGACAATCTACATAGCTATTATGGATATGTCAAATGCGTAGTAGAAGATGTAGTTAATCTCATAGCACTATTACATGTGAATGCAAAGGTTAGGTTTAGACTTGTCAATGATGGTCTTGTTTCACGGCCCATTAACACCTACATTGGCCTTAGGCAAGACTACATTCTATCTCCAGTGCTCTTTAATTTATACATATCTGACATCAATTATGTGTGGGAATCTATAAATGCATTCCCAGTAGAAATGGGTGCAATGACTGCACTGACTCATGTTCGAAGACAACTTGCTATTTTCTATCTTACACCTATTAGACTTCAAAGACAGTTGTGCATCTTTTCATCATATATCATTAATAACAACCTTTTGGTAAATGGGAATAACTCAAAGATCATTATTTACTCTAGTAAAATATCTCCTAAAATAATGCATTGGTCTGTGGGCATCTTCAAATTGGAAAGAATTTTTACCAATAAATATCTTGGATTCACTATCACAAATAACACCTCAATTCAACTAATTAAGAAGCGATGATTGAGAGAGAAGATTCTGCCTCTGGCTTTCCAACTAGAAAGGATCTACTATAGGCTCTGCAAATATTCTATTTTACCAGCTCTAAAATTCTATGCAGCAAACCATTTTGACCTAAGCACTAGTTTGATTTTATCTGATTTGGGTTCTTAACTTAATTCCCATCAAGGAATTATCTAGCGGAAAAAAAACTAGGCCTAGCTTTATCCATCCCAAATTGTGTCACAAGTTATGGTTTTATTTCTCTGGATTAAATCGTTTGGTGGAAAAGCTTTGACTTTAGGCAAAAATGATTGTTGCCTGCCTAAGTCTCTTTTTATTGACCACACTCGAGATCTTGAAGACAAATCCATTCCTTCCTTAGATACATTTACATGTTCTTAGATAATATTTTGAAAGATATTGCTTCTGGCACAAGAGAATTGGCTACTAATCCTAGCTAATAATCCTAACAAAAGCAAAACGAGACTTCGAGAGGGATAGGTTTTAAAAAATTTGAAAACTGGGCAATTAGTCACAATAGTTAGAGTACTCTAAGAGTCGGATTCACAAAAATGTTTTAACATGGGAAAGTCCCATTGAAAATATTTTTGTAAAAAAAGGCCTTGAATTTGTTAGAAAGGGAGCTTGTCCACCTAAGTATATTTTTCTATTTTCATGTAGTAAAGTTAGAGCCCCCTACATCAGATTCAAGCTCAATTAAGTTCCATCTTTAGAATGTCTTGGGCCAAGGATGGGACTAAACAAGGAAGATAGAACTTGCAGATTGTGCAGAGTTGATGAGACCCTCAACACTATCAAACTGGAAATATCTGACAACAGTGTTTCGAGAGATTTATCTACTATTCATATGAATACGCGGGAGAAAGATTGTGGTCTAGACTGATGGAAGGTCAGAATATTTCATTTAAACAAGCATGTTATAGGTTTTTACTTAACCTTTATGAATTTCTGTGATCTATCGTCATTTTAAGAAATGGTATAATGTCTATGGTACCAATTAATATTCCAAAATCTTTTTAGTACTTTCAAAATCTTCTATGTGGCTATTAGAAATGTAACTATGTGTATTGCTATTTTGCACATAGACCTTTATATAAATATGGCACATTTTATTTGTGTAAGGTTTTACTATCAACAAAACCAATTTACAATAAATAAATAAATAAATAAATAAATAAATACATGAATAAATAAATACAAATTCATTCCATTTCTGATGGAAGCCAGATACATAGACAAAGATTCAGAGGCATTATGTTGTAGACCTATTCTCCGAGTCAACAGGTTTGTTTGTGAGTTCAGTGTGAGTTTCACCCTCCCACTCCACACCTGAGGCTTCTGATGGATCTTCCCAAGATGTCTGTTTCTTCTGTCCTCTTTGTGCTTTGGAGACTTCCTTCTTCCCTTTATTCTGGAAGAGGCAAGGATGGGCTCCCCTGGGGGCCATCTTGTCTGACGTGCAGCTTGCCCAGCAGCAGGGGCTTCGGGGAGGCCGCCCATGTCTAGGGAAAAGCCAAAGCTAAAAAAAAACTGCAATCCTGTTTGAGGCGGTAGAAGATGTTGAAGGGCTGAAGTCAAGAGGAGTACGTGTGTCAATTCCCTTCTTGGACTGAAGGGATTCTGATTTACCAAAATTGTGAGGCAAATGGCTGTAGAAGGTAAGTCCTTGTGAATGAGAATACTACTGGCCCCAGAATGCAACAGGACAGCACGAAAGATGAATTTCAGTGGGGTCCGTGCAGGTGAGGAGGGTCTCCGCAGAAGAGAGCGGTTTTCAAAGCAGAAAGCAAATAGAGGACAGCCTAAGGTAGGAGGTATCCCAAGGCTGGGATTCAAGAAAGATTTTCGACTGACCCGGAGACCAGAAAAACTGCCAAGAGGAGGCAAGAGGAAGGGAAAAGCACGCGGAGCACAGAAAAGGCAACAGAGTGCTGGCAAGAAGAGAAAGGGCTCCGTAAAGGAAAACGGAACCAGGGAGACAGAGGGAAACCGTAAGCGGGCACTAGCGTTTTCCTTGCCAAAAAGCAGGGTTGCAATGTGCCATGTCGTTCCCCTGGCAATGGGAAAAACACTGTGGCGGCCATGTTGGTGGAAGACTAGACCACTAGTCTCAGCTTCTAGAAGAACATGATGGCACAGCTATGGAGCTCTCCAGCTGTCCCATACTCTCCAGTGCCGTATTGTGACACCTACAGCTTTCATAAGCATTAACTTTCAGACTGATCTGAGGCAGTTTTTTCTATAGGTGCCATGTAGTATCAGAACAAGCCAACTGGACCCCAAATGTGTCTTAACAACTTTTTACATAGCAACAAACTGATGGGAGATAGAACAAGACACAATCATTCTATAGACAATGCAATCATAGTTATCAAAAAAGGAAAACGGTATGTTCTTCTACCATGTAAAGTAGCATAGTCATTCAGGGTCGGACTAGGCCGTACAATTGTCTTGGGCAAAAAAAAAAAGTGGCCCACAGTTGCAAATGGCAATTCATTCCTTTTGTGACAGACTGTTCGAGTTGAACCCACGGGGGAGATTTTTGATAAAATGTAATTCAAATTGTGCATTTTAAAGAATATTTATTTACTTACACTGGTCAAAACTACTAGCCGCATAGTGAAGTAACACATCAAACTGGCCCACAGTGCCCAAAAACGTGGCCCACTTTGACCCATAAAACTGCCCCACACCAGCATTTTGCATTTTTGCTTCGGCCTTTGGCCTATTACCCTATAGACCAGTCCGAGGCTGAAGTCATTTAGAAATGTAGGTAGTTAACAGAAAATGAGAAACTGATAAATGATAGCGTTCTCAAAGAGATCTTGAACAGTTTTTTCAACATATGTGTGTGTGTTCATGTGTGTGGTATGTCTGTGTTTTTGAGGCTCTCAGGGAGGGTCCCTCTACAGTGGGGAGACACCACTTAGCTACCCTCATCATTTGAAACATTTCAAAACGTTCTGCCACGTTTACATCCCGCCTTGAAATTCCACACTGCGTGGGCATTACATCCTGGTGAAATTATATACAATGCACTGATGCGAAAAAAGTACACATTACTGAATGAGATTTATAGATTTGATGAATGAATGTCTCTCCTTCCAGCTTGAGCTAAATTAAGCTATCTCCTGGTGGCCCTCCCTGCAACTCCATCCTAATTAAAGACGTTTTACTTTATGAAAAACGTATTTTTCATGAATTATTTATCGCAGCTGGGATACAAAGACTGCAAAAACCATGCTCAAAAACATCCCTTGAAAAATAGGGAAAGACTATGAGATTAAGCAAGGCAGTCATTAAAAATGTGACTGGCTTTGTGACTAATTCCATCCTTTTTTTCCCAATGCTTTTAATTCATTGTCGTGGACAGCTTTGCGGGCTTTCCTAAAATGTTACAGAATTCTAATTAGTTTCCTATATTATGAAGCAGGATTAATCTGTATCGAATTTTGGAGAAACAACGACTCTTTAAGAAATTAAAAAAGCATTTTGACAGAGAAGAAAATAAGGAGCAGTTGTGACAGGTAACCTAACCGTCCTTAAAGCCCACGGGATCCAACACTAATCGTCAGTTGTGTTATTCACCGGCAACAGTAAGGCTTTCCACTAATCGTACGTAGTAATTACTTCTGTTAAAAAAACATAAAAGAATATTCTGTGATTCTTGAAAAATAATGAAATCCCTCTATGCACAGCGATATACTTGCACTGGATTTTCCTTTGAAAGTTCATTTTCATGAAAGACGGAATACTACAGAGTTGAAGTACATGGGGTACATCACGCTTCTTTGTTGTTTAAAGGTTCCATCTTTAGCTGCCGCTTTCCTGTCTGCTGTTATGTGTGAAACTGTGGCATAACTGTGCCTTTGTGAGCCTATTTATGCCAGCTGTTTGTTATGGCAAAAGATGTTGACAGTCGCTGAAGCCTTCTCCTAAATCCCCTACTTGAGATAAGTGTGGCCATCAGACCGCAGATGTAATCATTTGTGCACACTAGATGAAGGCAGCCGAGATGCTATCAGCTCGTTAGGCTGTCAGTGTAATGGAAGGAAAGAAATCACTTAATTTGCAGAAGCAAAGCTGGCTTCAGAGGAAAATGCTAAGGGCAGACAGAGAAAGGGGGTGTTCTATAAGTTACGGTTATGACTCAATACAATCGTATAATAGAAAGGGACATAAATGGGAAAACGGTTTCCACCCATAAAAACGAGAAGTAAAAAAGAGAAAACATGGTTTTGAAATATAATGGGCCTCATTACGAGGAGGGCAGTAAGGGGTTAACGGCGCTGGTAAAGGTGCCAGAGTCGTTAACCCCTTACTGCCCTATTAGGAGGTCCGCTCGCGGGACCCGCTCGGGACAGCTGGTTTTACCAGACGTCCTTAAAGGGTCCTGTGAGCGGCCCAGCATGCTAACAACGGTCCCGTCATTAACAGGCCTGTTGTTAGCATGTTCCCCATTCCCATTTGAGCCCTATGGGGGCTCAAATGGGAATGGGGATGGACCGGGTCTGGGGTCCCTGAATGGGGAAATACCGGGCCCTCCAAGGTCGGAAGGGCCTGGTAATTCCCCATTCAGGGAACCCGGACCCAGACCCGAGTTTGGGGGTATCCATGCCCTTGTTAAGGGCATGGCTACCCTCAAGCTCATAAGGAGGCCCAATGTGTAGAAGATATATTGGGGAGCCAACGTTAAAATACAAACACTCAGTCCAATGAAGTATTTCTCTAACTTAAACATTGGCCCTGACAATACAAATGAAACATGAGCACACACTGGACCAGCACTTCCCAGCACCCAGTTTAACTAAAGTATTCAAGTGAGATACCTCATATCTAAAGCACGTTAGCCATCACTTTCTTCTAAATAGTAACTCTAACTCTTGTTTCCTTCGACTGATTTCTTTGTTTTTGTATGTTGTATTTCACTTTTCAGTTTGTACACACTGGGCTGCATTATACGTTTGTTGGTACGGAAATAAGGGTGCCAGTAGCAATGTACTGGCACCCTTTCTGGAATGCCAAACTATG
The DNA here is from genome assembly GCF_040938575.1 of Ambystoma mexicanum. NCBI lineage: Eukaryota > Metazoa > Chordata > Amphibia > Caudata > Ambystomatidae > Ambystoma > Ambystoma mexicanum. The sequence goes on along the minus strand of NC_090929.1, from coordinate 758,548,310 downwards.
AGTCTGCCAGCAGGGGCACGGTACTTCGGGCAGGCCTGGCCTGCAGCGAGTTCAATCCCCTAATAGCAGGCTTTTCGCTGAAGCACTACCACCGTTAGCAACGGTGCTGGTGCTTCAGTGACCCCATTCCCGTTGAGTCCTACTGGACTCCACAGGAATGGAGATTTACCGTTCTGCCGCTGTTCATGATATCCCAGTGGCACCGAGATATTGGGCATCGGAAAGAGTGTTGCGGTGTCAGCGGTAGCCAGCCGGTTTTACCGCCAGACCTCGTAATAAGGCCCAACTGTCTGCAATTTGCTTCTGTGTGTGCTCTCTATGATTCGTACATATTGGCTAATCTGTTGTGTCTTCAGTGGTGCACCTTTGCTGTGCGTGTTGTCTGGCTCATTGTGCTCAATAGTCTTCTACTTTTAGGCACATACTCATTGCAGGCGTATGGTTTGTGCATGTGTTATATGGCTGTTTTCTCTGTTCATCTACACAGATTGTGTGGCCATATGTTCATTCCAAATGTCATGATGTTTGTGCACATTGTTCATGCATGCTGTCAGGGTCTACTGGTCTCAATTTTGTTCCACCGTTACCCACATGGGGCCTCCAGACCAATGGTGACTTAAGCATCTGCTCTACACTGTCCCTGCATGTCTGAAAACCACTGCAGCTCAAGAAAGGTAATATGCTACACAATAGCAGAACTACATACACTAATGGACTCGCTATAGACAAGCCACCCTCCAACGGCACATATTAGGTCAGACCTTGTCTGGTGCCAGGATATACACAGGCGGAAGGGATGTCAAACATCTTCCAAGTGTCAAGAATGCCAAGAAAGCCACCAGGAGTTGTCTCCCTTGTCACAGTAGTGATATTCAGAGAACTAAGGTCCAAGAAAGCCTTGGGAGAAATGTCCTTTGTCAAAGTAGTGATATTCAGATAACTAATAGTGGAGAAAGACTTGTGAGTAATCGCCCTTGTCACAGTAGTGATACCCAGAGAATCAAGAGCCAAAAAAGCCTGAGGAGTAATCCCCCTCATCACACTAGTGATACTTAGTGAATCAAGAGTCAAGAGAATCTCTGGAGTAATCTCCCTGTCCCTGTAGTGATACCCAAAGGTCTGGAAACCAAGAGTGCATCAGGTGGAATCTCCCTCATCTTAGTGATAATCTACGTAAAACTAAAGTAGATTCTAGTCAACAAAAGCTATATGGAGATTATCTTCATGGCATCCTACGACAGGAATAAATTGTTAGAACTGTAAAGGAATGGGAAGAAGGATATCTCAGGGGTAATGCGTTTGTCTTGGAAGCAAGACAATGCAGCGCAACACGCGTTTGAATCTCAATCCCGCACTCAGGAACAACTCGCAGATATTAAGCGCGTTATAAAATAGCAATTATCAGAATAATTATAAAGCAAGTTTTCAGAAGCTAATGGGGAGAATTGAAAAGACATTTGAGGACTATTGTCAAAAAATATCCCAAGACAGCCCTCAATGCTGTGTGAGGTGGGTCAGAAGAAGTGAGTCATTCTGCTGAGTTTGTCACAATATATTATTATGCAGCACAAGCAAGTCAGGGATCTCTTTCCCTTGGAATGAATGTGCTGCACAATCAAACTGCATTTTATTTTTACAAGCAGATTCTTTTAAGGAGGCTGCTAACCCTTCTAGCACCCACTTCCACAAGCACCCCGAGATCAGTAGACCAGGAACCAGGCCGGTGGGGTGTCAATGAATATTTTATTTATTTGTGATTTAATGAAGATTTAATTAACAGTTACATTGACCGCCAGGGGGTGGCAACACAAGCTTTAGAGTATTCTTAGTCAAATGGCACACTAAGACAACTCAAAAATGGATGGCACACAGATTTGTTTGACTGATTGCATTACTACAATCAACAGTTCAAAACACCATGCAAATTAATGCAACCTACAGGAAAGTGCATGCGCACACAAAGGATTCTTGAGTCCCAGCAACCCTCGACCCGCCACTAGGCCTGTCCGCTTGGGATGGAAGGCAGTGGTGAGGACTGGGAACGCCAGATTAAACTCAGATTTTAAATGGGGTTTTCAGCAACAATATGTGAACAGCAATGAATGCAACTATTTGTTTTCTGCACCAGATAACTGGCTTTTTACTTTATTAGGACAACTGCTATGGGACAGCACACAAGGGCACTTCATGCTGCTTGCTTTTAGGAGACAAATAGGGTTTCAGAACAGATTAGCTAGCACACAATAGGAAACTCGAATTTAGTACATGCAACGCATGGAAAAAAATAAAAAGGGAATGTAATTGTAAATCCATTATCAGACTATAGATGGGGAAGAGGGATAGACTAGGAAAAACGGTTTTACACAGGTTAAGCGAAACTTCCAGGAAAACGAAAATGCAAAGGGCACTCGATTTTACCACAGCTGCAAATGACAGACACGCTTAAAGCAATGGGAAACTCCCATAGGAAAATCAGTTTTCAGTTAAAATAACAGAGGCACATAACGGTTCGGCTCGGGGGAAAAGGGATTAGTCACAATAGGAAAAACGGTTTGGGTTTAAAATGACAGATGCAAATAGGCCTTTGTTTTGCAAAACACCATTCAAATGCACTGACACATTAATTTTTATTTGCCAGTGAATTTAATTCTTTCGTGAATACTTTATACTCATAATGGCTCACAAGACACTAGGAAGGAATAGTATGTTTTGAATGACAGCTATTCCAATCCCATGAAATAATGTGAACATTAATTGATTTACAGAGACAAAATATACTAGGGATCTACACAAGCAACTGGAATTCTTTCAATGGGAAATTACAGACATGCACGGGCAAAGAATGGATTTTCAATGTGAAAAGTTACTAAAAAGCAGAAACAAGTGAAATATTTTTCAATGGGAAAAGGACTAAATTACACACACAAATAAAAGATTTTCAATGGGAACAATTACTAAAATAAATGCACAAATAAGTAAAATATTTTTCAGTAGGAAAATGACTGAATTACACACACATATAAAGGATTGTCAATGGGGGAATCTCTATGGCAATGCTGAAAAGGATATAAGCACAATTAATCTATTGCTGGGGATGTCTATGCTTACAAGAGAAGGGCTTGATGGACATCAATGGTCACCAGGGCCTCACTGCTGGGACAATCAAGGGGTCAGTCAAGGCCTCTATATGTCCTCCAAAATCAGGTACTCCAGCTCCTGGCTTCACTCCAAGATTTAGGCCCAACTCTGCAAGGATGGTTCCAAATTTGGGCAGCTGCACACCTCGAAATCTGGTAGGGAGAGTCCTGATTTGAGGTGGAGTGACTTATTTATAAGGCAAATGACATCACAGATATGTCATAGTTCTCGCAGAATTGATAGGCCAGTGGTCAAGGGTTCCCTCCCATCTGTGGGATGATAAGTCCAGAGAAAGTGGGTGTGTTTGGGAAGCCAAGGGAGGATAACCCATCCATCATCTACTTTCAACAAGAGGTTGGGTCTGGGTTTTTGCACATGGAAATCTCACTTCATGATAAATGCCCTTTCTCATCATATTACGACACATATGTCAGCATTTTTTAATACTCCATGTTTCAGGGAATCACATAAACCTTGTTTGATGTCTTTGAGACCTACTGGTGTGAAGATACAGTATTTTCTCATTTACGCCAGAACTATATGAATGAAAAATCTGGCACTCGGTGGGCAAAATTTGAAAAACATTTTAAATATTTCTTCTAATTTCCATGGTTCTCACAGTTATACAGAGATCACCACCAAGTTTTCCCTTGTAACTTGTGGTGTGTTTGACTCACCAGAAGCGTGTCACTGACAGCTTTTCAGAAATCTGAACATGAATCGTGTACGATTAATATTTCCCAATTAACCCCTAAACACCATATGTTTCATTCTGTGCACTTGGTGTGAAGCTCCGACCCCACCCATAGACAAGATCTGGTTTTAGCTCTAACGTCAAGAGGGAGGCTTTTGTTTATAGTAGCCCAGAGCTTCAAAGAGCTGATGGCCAGTTTTTATGACAGCCTAAGTGGTTTTAGTCATAAAACTTGGGGGAGCAGGAGAATTCCTCATCTCGTCCCCCTGACAACGTGGCCTTTGGAATTAAGTTTCACAATTCAAGAACCCACAGCAGAAACAGAACCAAGACTTTGGCTTTTTCCCCCACTGCAAGCATTGCAATCTTAAATCCCCTCTTAAAATCACACATTTTAAACATGTAAGACCCTCGCACAGTGGTTACCTGCAAACATTGCTAACAGATGGGCAACATAAATATATGTGTCAAAACTTTAGCTGCACCTTTGAATGCTTGAAGTGTTACTGTTAAAGGCACACTGGCAATGTTACTGGGGGAAGTTCCAGCTGTGAAACCTTTAATTCTGTTGCAGTTTCACATTTCCTTGTAGATTCTTGTAACTTAAAGGATTCTTTAGTTATGTGTTCCTTATGAACACAACTTGAGTTTATTTGTTGCACCTCTTGCACAGATTTTCAAGAAACATATCTTTTATCGAAATGGAAAAGCTGATTTTTACATATAATGTTGTCTGTCACAGTGGAAGCTCCTTTCTGCTGCACAGGCTTGCACATAATCTTGACATTTTCATTTACATGCTGGACAGTGCCGTTTCTGCCTCTAGGACTTCAGCCATATGAGACATTTTTCAAACATAGCCTTGTGTCTTTTCCTTCGATGAGGCAATTAACATTTCTAGGCATATCCAAGTTGTGATGCCTAATTTTGCTCTTTTTCGCTTTGATGTTTCAGAGCCTCATTTTGCACATTATTCCAGAGCACGCCTTTCATTATGGGGAGCCCTCATACTAACTCTGGCCTGTAATTATGACATTCAGTCCAATTTCAGCCCACAAAATCCCCACTCCTAGCTCTTTGGTGACTTTATTCAGATATAAGAGCTAGGAGAGAGTGGGGTGTTTAATTTATGATGGCCTGTATTCATCTCAGGGATCTCCTTTAGAGCGTGCCTGCTCCTGGGTTCATTGCAGGACTCTCCTTCAGAGGGCGTCTGCTCTATTCCTGGTCCTGATGGAGTGGTGCACTGGTTTTCCCCCACTCTCTTCGGGATTTTGATTTTTATGATAGGGTGTGGGTCCTGGGCCTCTCCCCGTCTGGCGGGTCCCCTCCGACCTGTAAAGGCTAGGAGTTAATAGATCTGCCAAGAAGAACAGAGATATTAAGTATTTCATTTAATACCATTTTCCCAGGTAGGGATGTGAAAATGGAGAGACAAAAACAGCAGGAGAGACACATACAAACTATACATTTGCAAACACATTTTTGTTTTACATATCCATTGCAAATACACCTTTTTGTTTTACATATCTATTGCCAACACACATTTCAAAATAAGAATAATTGTTCTACTCCCTGTAAATGTATGAATCTCTTTATCTGGGTTCCAATTCCTTACCTTTACTCCTAGGAGGATTCCTGGGCTGTACCCTCACTCGGCTCTTCTATCAGTCACAAGATCTGCCTTGGGTGACAGCACTTCGACTGATTGATGTGCACTCATTTCTCTCCCATTTGTTCTCCTTTAGGGATGCAGATCATATAGGCAACAGGTGAGATTTTATCTACATTTTCAAATGGGCCATGCCAGGAGGGAAGGAATTTCCACTTCTTGGTCTGGGTCCTTTGAAAATTGTTCAAGTAGACCCTGTCTCCTACTTGATGTTCTTTCTTAGTAGTCTTTAAATCATAGTGAGTTTTCATCCCCTCTGTCAATTTTTCCAGATTCTGTTGCACATACACAAAAGCATGCTGAAGGTGTTTTCTCAGATTCTCAATATATTCATGTGTCATGGACGCGTTGATCAGGGTCTGCTCTTGTGTTCTGTATAGCAGATGCTGAGGTAGCACAATTTTTCATCCACTCATTAGCTTGAATGGAGACATTTTTGTTGCAGAAGATGGTGCAGACCTGATGGCCATCAGGACAAGTGCTAGTCAGATGTCCCAACTAGGCCCAGAGTCCTCCACAAACGTCTTTTGGATGCCCACAATAATTTTATTGAACCTCTAAACTCCCCCACTAGAGGCTAGGCGGTAGGCAATATTGAATGTTCTCTTTACCCAAGTATCTCTCACATCTTCGTCATCACCTTGATGGTAAAGTGACTTCCTCGGTCCAACTCAATCCTTTGGGGAAGGCCAAAATGCGAGAAGATGTGGTTGATCATCAGGGCAGCTGCTGTTTCTGCCTTGCAATTTGGGGCCGGAAGACATTCCATCCATTTGGTAAACAAGCATGTTACCGTTAACAGGTACTTGTTTCCTCTAGAGGAGCGAATCACGGGCACAATGAAATCTTCTTGTAAATCTAACCAAGGCAGTGTCACCCCCTTTTCTGTAGGGGAGCTCAGTGTGTGAGGGAACTTGGCTGAAATTGTACACACACAAGACACCCCTTCAAGTATTGGTCAAGGTCCTGACCCATGTGTGGCCAGTATGTGACCTCTCACAAGATTTCTGAAGTAGTATGAATTAACTGATTACCGGCTGTGGCCACGTCATGGGTGTGACTTAACATCAGGCTTCAGAATGAGGTAGGTATCACCCACTCGTCACATCCAGAGATGGATCTCCGTACCAACAAACCGACTTGGATTCGGGACATTTTGGGAAACTTCATCAACACCTGAAGATCCTCTTTCCCGATGTTATCAGTTTTGGTCAGAGGAAAATTGACAGGGTCTTCAATGTGCTGATAACATTTCCCAGTAATCGGATCCCCTTTTTGTGCTGTAATCGAATCAGCACCTGGGGTCTCCTTACTCCACTGGGCATTTGAGAGTTCATTTTGGGCAAGTGTTTGGGACTGGGTGATAGCAGTAACCTGGATTTCCTCCAACAGGAACTCGATCTCTACAAGATCACCATGGATGACTCTGGTTTTGGCAAGCTGGTCAGCCAGGTCATTTCTGGTTTTGTCTGGTCCCTCTATTCTGGAAGGACCCTTGATTTTCTTCCAGCAGATGGTCATCTCATTAGAGGTGACCAGATCATCAATTCAGTGTATTAGGTTTGCCATGCTTGAGTGGTTTGTTGTTTGCACACATCATGCCTATGGTTTTCCAATTTATCAGGTGCTCCAAAAAACCCATTCCTGGCATAATCTGAATTAGTGATTATGACGAGTTTGTGGAGTTGGTGTTGCATGTCAGTGAGGATAGCCTGATGAACCACCATCAACTCTGCCACCTGACTAATTCGGGGACCGATCTTGTACCCAGAAGAGGGCTCCGGGGCATCATTCACCAAGGCATTCCCAACGCCAGCCACCGGTTCCTTTTCCCCAATGTTATCAACATGGTAGGAGCACCCATCCACATAAACTGTGGGCATCCCCTGGCTCATAGACCTTGTGCGGGGAAGTCAGGTACGCCTCAATGTTGTCTTGTGTTTTTAGACTTTCGTCCTCGAGACAGTTTTCTCAAGCACAATCATGCAAGTCAGCCAACCCTTGGCTCTTCTTGTTTTGGCCATATCTGACCTCCTCAGCAAAGCCTTGCATGGGCAGAATCTAGGAAGTAATTCTGGAATTACTCACATTCTCCACCCATATTATGTCACTTTGGAGATATTGCAAAGGCTGGTGAGGAGTCTCAACAATGATGTGCTCCCCCTGCATGAACGGGCTGTAATTTATCAATGCCCAAACTGTTGCCAGGAGTGCCTTCACACAATTGTTGAATCTTTCCTCCACAGAGGACAATGTCTCACTCGCATAGGAGATGACTTTGTAGACCTTGTCGTGCTTCTGGTATAATACTGTTGTTAAGCAACTATTTGAGAATCCCGTCTCCAAGAAGAACTCCTTGTTTTCGACAGGGTAAACTAAACAAGGCGCTTGTGAAAGGCTTCTCTTCAGTTGTTTCACTGCCTCGGCTTACTCTGGACCCTTCTCCCACTTGACCCCGGCCTTTAGTAGATGGACCAAGGGTCTTGTGACCTCTGTGTAGTCTTCTATGAACCTTCTACTATAATTAGTTAGTCCAAGAAGGCTTCTTAGTTCACACAGAGTCATGGGGTCTTTCAATTTTAATAAGGCTTCTATCTTTTCACCTGGAGATTGAGACCCTCAGGGGTGATTTCATGCCCTAAGAAGTCACGCTGGTCTTACACCACTGCGCCTTCTGGAAGGACAGTTTTGCTCTGGCTTCCTTCAACTGGGTCAGAGCATAGCGGATTTGCTCTATATGTTCCTCCACGGTTGAGCTTTTAATTAGAACATCATCTACCTAGGCCAGGTTTCCCCTTTCACCCAAGTCGGGCATAGTCTTTTGTACGAAAATGTTAAATTCATTGCTGCAGTTTGTATATCCAAAGGGAGTTTGGGTCCACATGTACTGCTGCCATGAGAAGGTAAAAGCCAGCTTGTACTGGTCTTCCTACTCATGGGTACTATCCAGTAACCATGGTCAAGTCAAGGACGCTATACACCTTTGACCCTTGGATCTGGGCCAGTCCCTGGTCAATGTAGGGAAGAGGCCATCGGTACACGTGGACCCATTTATTTAACTCCCTAAGATCTGCCCATAGTCTTCATTGACCAATGGGTTTTAGTATCCCCAGCACTGGGTTATTAAAGGTACTGTGGACTGTATGAACTATCCCACAGGACTCTAAGTTCTTGATGATCTCTGTGAGTGACTCCATAGATGCGAGAGGCAACCAATATTGCTTCACAAATATGGGAGCTATCCTGAAGCCTGGAAATACCTCAGGTTTGCTATTTCTGCAGTATCCTCCAGCTGCTTGGAGAGATGTTGTGATATGGGGTTGGCCTGGGCATGAGGTTTCAAGTAGGAGAGTCAGTCACTGCTAACCTGAAATACCACCACATCCTTCATGGTGTCAAAGGGCACCACCCCCCCAAGGGCAGGAAGAGTACACCAAGAAATTCCCCCCTTGCCAGGTGATGATCTTTTATGGAGGTAAGTCATTGTCACAGTTGTAGCAGTCATTAGGGATCTGTCCCATGATTTCATTCCCTAAATCCATGGAGAAATGTTGGGCATCAACCGCCATTCCATTGAAGGTGTCTGCACCCAGAGTGATACTCCTAGGGTCGCTGATATCCACCAATACTGGAATAGTGTTGTGTTCCAAATCAACTAGTGGTGTCAGGTTCAGATACAACCCCTGCTGTTGGTGATGATGATTTAAATTTCCATAAGCGTAGTTTTGGAGGTTCGGTCCTCTCTTAATTTTTAGGGGGATGTTGAATTGTTGCACCAGACCTGGGATGGTGACTTCTTCTGCAGTTTGAACTTCAACTGCATATGGCAGCAATTGAGTTGACCGAAATGCTTTTTCAGGATTGTCAAAGTCAATGGGGATACTCCCCAGTCGTGGCCAGACTTTGTAATTAATGAGGTCAAAATTGATTGCGAATTGATTGAGAATGTCACTACCTAAGTAGAAGGCAGAGGGGACATCTGGCACAACCCAACAATTATGCTCTATGCTTTTATCACCAATTGACATTTTTAGCATACACCTGCTAGGCAGGAGAAATTTGGAATTGGGAGTTTCCAGGCCCATTTCCTACTTATCAATCGACTTAACTGTGGGAATGGTCTGATCTTTTGGGAGTTTCCTGAATAACGCTTCGCAGATGAAGCTTTTTCCATTATTCAGGCATACTCTGGCGAGAACAGGCTCCCACCCTTCATTTACCTGACTAGGGAGGAACAGCTGTTCACCCTTTTTCTGAATATCAGCCAAGCTTTGCACTGGTTTTTCACCACCTTTTATCATGAGATTTGGATGTTCTTCAAATTGTAGATCAGTATAACATGTCAGGGTATTTCCTTCCATTGTGGAATGCCACTTGAAACTGGGAGGAAGGTTGATTTTTCAAAAATGGAGACGGGTTCCCATAACCTGTTTGTTCTCCTACAGACATTACAGTTATGTCGGGGACTTGACTGTTCCTAAAGTGTAATTCAAGTTGGTCAGATCGCTTCTCAACCATATGGCATGTGCCATTTAGACTTACATAGTTTGTGATCTGTTTTAATTTTATTGGCCAGTAAGTCTATGTTCAGAGGACCCTGGTATGTTAGGGGTGACAACCACCGCTGGAGGTCATTCCCTAGGAGACAGGGTGTGCCCTCTAGCGTGACTACTATGACTGGGTGCTTCATTCTATGTTGCCCAATTTTGATCTCCATATCCGCAGTCCCCTCAACAGGAATGCCATTTCCGTTGAAGTTCTGGAGTTTTCCAAGAGGATGTGTGAGGGGAATTTGGTAACCCCCCCCCCTTCCTGGATTCATTTGATCAAATGCCTTTTTGATAGAAGGGTGGCTTGGGATCCTGTGTTCACTAGCGCTGAAAATGCATGCTGGCCTGGTACCTTGACAGGGGCATAAAACCTTCCTTCTTTCTCCTCAAGGGGGCAAAAGTAATGTGCATTTTGGCCCAGCAGGACAGTTAATTTCTTTATTTTGAACTCTGACACTGTGTGATCTTGGGCAGTTTTCTGTGTCGGAGTCCAGGAATCTGTAAAGAAATCCTGAGATTTGTGTAATTTGGGAATCCCCTTCTTCCACTGATTCTGTGCTGTACCCCTTTTCCTGGAGACAGTTGGGGAGAGATCCCTCATTTATTTCTGAGTTCTGGGGATTACATTTTTGGGGTTCGGGAATTGGTGGTTCTGGGTCAGTCCCCATACTTACCCAGTCTAAGTTAGGGTCTTTTGGGACCCATTTTTCTTTTGGAGGAATCCCCCCCATCATTGAAAGAGAAGATTTTATTCCCTGAATCCCCCAGGGATTCTTCCCCTTCAAATTGGAGGACGGAGACGTCCTCCACAAAATGAGTCTTCTTGGTCCCTTTTCTCCTACTTGCCCTCGGTTCACAAGGTTGCAGCTTTTCGGGTGTAGGAGATTCTGGTTCAGAGGTTTCTAGGGGCTTTTCACGTTTGAGAAAGGAAGCTTCCTCTAGGGCCTCCTCCTCTGGAACCTGTTCGTTGCCTGGGTTTTCTCCCCATCATCGCTCTGGTGTGCCAGACCCTGGGTTTGAGCTATTCTGGGCAGCCATTTTTGTTTGAGGGCTCTGCTGAGCACACAACATGCGACTGAGGTCTTGGGTCAGGCTCTGGACCTGGTGCTCCAATTGTGAAATCCTCTCTGGTCATGGGGGTCAAACCTTTGCTGCTCTCCCGAAGGGTAACTGTCCTTTCTCCCAGAGTAGCTTGCGTATTGAGGGTTTTCCTGGTAGCCCTCTATCCTTGGTCTCCCTTTTGCCTGATTTGGGGTCTAGATTTCTGAAAGCAGGGAGAGAGAGGAGGGTTGTTCTGAAGGTTTGGAGGGTACCTGGGGAAGAAACTTAAACTGGAGGGTAGAAGATTACTGCCCTCCTGAGGGAAGTTTTGTGGGAAGTTTGGATGGAATTTTCCTAGGGTCTTACTTACCTGATTGGATCCCTCCCCTTGAGCCGGGGGAGTCCATATATACCCCAAGATGGTTCTGTTCCCCTTGTACCTCAGGCTAATGTAGTTGGCAGAGTCAGGTGACACATTTGTGAGGTATCCTGCCTGGCTACCACCCACTTGTCTTGTCTGCCTCTCATTTGGTTTGTTAATTGGAGGGGTATTTTTAGGCCTCCCATTTCTAGGTCCAAAATGGGGGTGATCTTCACCTTCTCCACCTTGGCAGCAGCAGCGGTGTTGGCTGGTTTGGGATTTTTGGGTGAATTTTTATTTTCCACAGGCTTTTGGACTTCATAGATCTGGGTAGCCTGTTCTATTACCCAATCCATAGTCCTTTCATCTCGGAAGTCCCAGGCCAGTTGTGTCATTATGTACTTAGTGAGGGCATGATCATAGATATTAATTAACTTTCTACTGTTTGAGCACACCTGTCTAGAGATTTGGGTAAACGCCTGCTTCAATTCTTGCACAAACTCTCTTGGTGCCTGATCCTCTCCACACTGCAGGTTGAAGGCCGCCTTGCAAGCCTCGTGGGATTTTCAGTGCACAGAGAAGTGTTTCAAGATGGCCTCCATGTAGGTAGACCTCTTGATGATTTTGATCCTCCAGCAAAGAAGATGGAGTATTCTGGGGGGAATGTCCACTTGGCAAACTCCATGGAATTATGGTCATACAGCTCCAGATGTCCCAGACTGAGTGGTTGGCATTTTTTTGGTAAAGGGTCATAAAGTTTCTAATGGCTTTTATTTGTCAAATGAGGTATGTTACCAGAGTTCTCTTTCGTTTGGCAGCCTTCTTTTTCCGCTGCACCTGAGTCCATGTGCCCTCAGACCGAGAGCTGCTACTATTTGTGGTCCCGTCCCTAGCCTCTATGCGTTCCCTGATTTTTTGAGACTGGGAGTCTCTCGCAGAATGGCAGGTTCTGAACACAGGAAGTGCAGAATCTTAAACAAGGGATTGCTGTACTCTGGCAACAGGTAGTTAGAGCCCCACAAAATTCTGAACTTCCTCCTGGCCTGCTGCCGAGTGGAAAATATGACGGACACCCACATAAATTGAAAGAATACTTAGAGTCGTCCTGTATGGTTCAATTTGCCTTTAAGGCTTCTTTCTTTCCAACCGACTGAGACAAGGTTGGGCATATGATTTCCCATCTCACCGGAACTGCATTAGCCTGGGCCGCACCTCTTGTCACTACAGATAACCCCATACCTGATTCATATCCCGCTTTTGTAAATAGTATGAGGGCAATGTTTGGAAGACAGAAGATAAACATTTCATCTCAGGAACCTCTTCATGATTATAAGAAAGGATCACAAGATCTCTTAACGTATATTACTTGTTTCACGCAAATGGCCACCGACACAGCTTGGCCAGATGATGCCCTCATTACCTTATTCAGAAGGGGTCTGTCGGAGGAATTAAAATATGAGGTGTCCAGGGAACGATGTAAACAGAGGGTTCCCCGCCCTAACGTGGACCCCTTTCTGAGCCAACACAGATGCTTGCTACAGGAGGAACCCATGCAGTTAAGGACGGCTCGTGGTCCCCTGTCTCCTGAAGAGTGTGCTCGCAGATGCTCTTTGGGACTGTGCATGTACTGTGGCGCAAATACCCACTTGGTGCGAGATTGTCTTGTTGCCCCTCCTAGCAGGCGGTTAACGGAGGGCCCCGGTCGTGGGGGAACCACGATCCGGGAGGACATTACAGGTTCCCTTAATGCTCCAGTTTCAGAAACCAATAGCAAAATCCCGGATGCTCCCATGGTAGTTTTGTTAGTGGAATTCCAGTAGGGGGATTCTACAGTCAAGGAGGTGCTCACCTTAGTAGATAATGGGGCCACACGATATTTTGTTGATAATCTCTGGACACAAAGCAATGGTCTCCTTCGAATACCCAAGGAAGTGCCTGTCCCTGTGGAAAGTGTAGACGGGAGTCCTCTGACATCAGGTCCCATCTGCGAGCAAACCCTTCCACTTCACATGAATGTGGCCACTCATGAGGAGGTCATTACATTTGACATAATTTGAGCAGCCCATTATCCTGTTATTCTTGTACTTCTGTGACTGCGCTTACACAACCATTTCATCAGCTGGGCAGCTGGTACTTTCTTTCTAGGGTCAGAATATTGTCTGTCTCAATGTCTGTTACATGACTCTGTGGGATATACTAACCCATCTTTCCCCTCACATTCTCATACTTCTTCACCTGTGGTACAACCAGCCATACTCAATCACGTGTCAGAAATCCACAAACCATACTGGCAATTCCAGGAAGTTTTCACCAAGGCTCAATACTCGGTACTACCCCCTCATAGAAGGGATGATTGTGCAATCAGTTTGGTACCTGACTAACCCCTTCCATTTGGCCGTATGTATATTCTTTCCTCCAAAGAAAAGGAGGTATTAAGAGAAAATCCTGGACACTAATATTCAGAATGGGCTCAATACGGAGTCTACCTCCCCAGCAGGGGTGTCAATATTCTTAATTCCAAAGAAAAACACCACAGAATTACGGCCCTGTATTGACTTCCGTGGACTGAACAATATCACAAACCCTGATCTTTACCCTATGCCCTTAATCCCTGATATTATGGAAGCAGTAAAAGGCGCTAAGGTATATACCAAACTCGATCTATCTATTCTATCACCTTATCAGAATAAAGACCGGGGATGAATGAAGAGCGCTTTTCGTACTTCATTTGGTCATTATGAGTATAGGGTCATGCCCTTTGGATTATCCAACGCCCCAACTGTGTTTCTGCGGTTTATGGACCACATCCTTGTGGATATCCTATTATACTACGTAATTGTCTACCTAGACGACATTTTGGTTTTTTCTTCCTCCACTGCAGAACACGTATGTCATGTTCAGGAAATCCTTTGGTGACTCCAGCGCAAACATCTTTACTGCAAGCTTGACAAGTGTGCAGTTCATAAGTCTCAAGTCAACTACTTGGGTTATGTATGGTCTGCACAGGGTGTTTCCATGGATCCGCCAAGGTTACTGCAGTGGTGGATTGGCCCTCTTTGAAAGACGTCCAGCGATTTTTGGGATTCGCAAACTTTTATAGGAAGTTTGTCCTGGATACCCCCTCTCTTTCGAAACCAATTATGACTCTCTTGAAGAAGGAGACACCCTTTCTTTGGTCGTCTGAAGCCCAGTCATCATTCGACACCTTGAAGTTACATTTTGTCCAGGCTCCTGTTCTTCTTACTCCTGATCAGGAAAAGAGATACATTGTGGAAACTGATGCTTCTCACCATGCTCTTGGAGGAGTGTTATTACAGGAAACAGATCAAGGGGATGAATGCCCATTGGCCTAACTCTCTAAAAAATGTACTCCTGCCAAACTCAACTATTCAGTTTTAGAGAAGGAATTATTAGCCATTAAACAAGCATTTATGTAATGGAGACATCTTCTATTGGGGGCACAGTTCCCAGTGGAAGTTCGAACGAACCACCACAATCTAAAGGCCCTCCAAAATGCGCAGACCCGCAACAGCTGTGAAGCACGCTGGGCACACTTCTTCTCCCCATTTGATATTGTCTTTACCTTTATCCCTGGGAAGACTAACCTTAGGGCTGGTGCTCTATCTTGGAAGGAACATTCACACTCATTCTCATTCTGTTCAGAACCTCTTTTACCGAAAGCTGTATTTGTACAGGTTATATCTAACGTGTTGCACCAGATTGAGACTGATACCATGAATCTTGACCAGGATTGTCAGCCAGTGGCCACCAAATACAGTCTACAGAAATCCCAACAATGTTTTTTTAGGGACAAGCAGATATATCTACCGACCGAAGCCCTCCATCTAGAGGCTCTTCGCTTGTGCCATGACACGAAAGCAGCCGGACATAGAAGAATATGTAATACCACAGACCTATTGCAGAGACATTTTTGGTGGCCTTCAATGGGTCCGGATGTTGGTGACTATGTATCATCCTGTGTCGTCTGCCTGCAGTCCAGAGGTGTAGCCAAGATTGTCTAACAAGTTGGGCCTGAAGCTAATGTAGTTGGGCCCACCTCAGTGACATTAACATCTGTAAATGACCACACAGTGCTGCTGTGTGGGCATTTACAGATTTTGGGTGGGCCTTGCCCGCTCAGGCCCCACCCTGTCTACGCCTCTGCTGCAGTCTAACACTCCACGCAGGTCCCCTTTAGGGAATCTTGTGCGGATGTCCGTTCCTACTCGCCCCAGGCAAATCATTTGGACAGACTTTATAGTCGATTTACTGCCTTCAGAGGGGTTTACGGCCATCATGGTGACTATCGACTATTTTACAAAACCCGCTCACTTTGTGCCCCTTCTAGGTTCTCTGACGGCAGCACAGACGGCTTGTATTTTCATTGATCACATTTTCTCGTGTCATGGATTACTATATACAATAGTGTCTGACAGAGGTACCCAGTACACATCCCGCTACTGGCAACAGATCTGCATCATCCTCGGAATTAAACGGGCCCTGAGTTCCGGCTTCCACCCTCAGAGTAACGGGCAAACGGAACAATTAAACCAGACATTGGAAGGTTATTTTCATTGGTTAATTTCAGCGGCCCAGGACAATTGGGCTGACCTTTTGTCATTAGCAGAATTTGCCTATAACAATGCTTCCCACACCGCTTTGAAGAATAGCCTTTTTTCTGCACCTATGCCTATCATCCTTTGGTTTATCCTACTTCTGTTACTGCTATGACTTCATTTTCGGACATTGACAAGTTGATACACGAAATCCTGAAACGTCATAGGCAAGCTCATTTGGCCTTTCGGCAGTCACAGGATCACGTCAAATGCTTTACGGACTGGCATCGTGCGCCGGCTCTGGTCGTTGCCCCTAGGGATAAGGTCTGGCTGGCTTCCCATTTCCTCCCCAGGCGTTTGGTGCCTTTCAAGTTGTCCCCGAAGGACTTTGGTCCTTTCAAAATCTTCTGGACGGTGGGTGCCGCTGCAGTTTGCCTCCATTTACCCAGATCCTTCTTGTGTTCCGTTTGTCCCAGCTGAAGCCTGTTGTCCCAGATCGTTTTGGGCATGGGGTTTCGGTTCGGCCTCCGCCAATCCTCACTGACCTGGGACAGGAGTTTGAAGTTGCCGGTATATGTGATTCTCGCTATTTTAGGAGTCGATCTAATATCTGGTGGATTGTAAAGGATATTCTTCCACAGATTGCTCCTGGGAACAGGCCTCAGCCATTCATGCAGACCGGCTGATTCGTCGTTTTCATCGCCTTCACCCGGGGAAGCCTGGGGGGGGTTCTACTTCGGAGGGGGCATACTGTCAGGATTCCTTGGAAGCGTTGGTCCTTGTGGCATTGGTGGAAGCACATCAGTGCACTGGTTCCCTCAAGAATGCACCTTGCAGCAGTGGCTGCAGTTCAGTCTCCCTGTGTACTGCCCCTTTGGTCACGCCCCCTCCTCTGGAGGGAAGTTGTTACCTGCCTTTGCTGCCAGTGGATCAGTGTGTTGCTTCTCTTGAAGGCCAACACCTCGTAAGTTTGTTTCCCTAGGATTGCTACCCCAGATTGTACTGCACCTTGTTTCCTTCTAATCTCTCTGTCCTTTCATGTTCTCAGCCCTCTCCAGCCCCGCTTTTTGCTCTCAGAGCCTTGCATGTCTTTCTGCGTTCCTCGCGGACGGCGCCCGGTTACTTTGCAATGGTCAGTAACCTTGAATCCCCTGAGTCCGATTCACGGCTTCTTTCTTTCTTTCTCTAATCTGATCTTTTGTGTTCTTAGCCCTCCAGAATCATGCAGACATTCACACACACCCAAAGCAGTCACACCAGAATCCTCTCTGTACTTCTGATAAGGTACTGTTATCTCCATTGCGGCTCTCAGCGAGCATTCTGTCTTTTCCTCCTTAACCCTTTCTTAGCCTTCCCTGCAGGAAGATGCCACATCCAGCTAGCCTACGTATTCAGATCACAGAAGGAAGAGCCAGGAACCACACTCCTCTCACCCAGATCACGTAGTTCCATGGTAAATCCTAGCTTGCTCTATCTTATGGGTTTCATATGCAGGAACTCATTCTAACGGGCTCTTCTTACAGTAATCCATCAGCCATCGGAAGAGGCGAAGCCTCCTGTTAGTTGAAGATTTCCAAAGAGTTCTGCTAGACAGGGTTTTCTGCCCCAGAGGGTTTCCCTAGGGATTTTTGTTTGCTCTTCCTTCTCAAATTTTCTTTATGCAGGTCAGAGACATGGTCCTTGGGGAATTCCTTTCTTGCATCAGTCTTCAAGATCCAGGTTAGTGCCTGGCATTGCATTGTATGTGGCAATTGTTACACCACAGGACATAACACACCTTTCCCAGACCCTTCTGGAGCAAGGGAAACTTCCCCCATCTCTCCCCTACTACTTGCTAATACCATGCATCTACTGGCATGTCGTATGGTCCCATGGTGTACTATCTATTGCTGCTACTAGAGCAGGAGGCAGGGCAACTACACCCTGCTCTCCCTGCTAGACATCCAATTCCCATCGCACTTCATCTCCTACTCCAGTGACCACATCCCCTGACCCTTCTACAGACACAGAGGTACAATCAGCATTACCTTAGGATTCCATCTCCCGTCCTCTCTGCTCAGCCCCCATACCTGTGACAGCATTCATGCTCTCCATATCCACCTCAACTGATCTGATAACTGATGTTTACAAACTGACAAAAACATACTCATACCTCAACCTTCCTTCTTCTACATTCCTTACTTACCTTCACACTTCCTCCCACTCTTAATTTCTTTCCTGCCATAGTATCACTACCTATTCCTCCACTATCCTTAGTGCTTCTTTCATTTTTTCCCACTCGTGTGTCTCTACCACTTCCCCCAACCTATTCTCTATCCTAACAGGAAAAAGCCTGACTTCCTCCTTCTCCCTCGTTCTGGATTCTTCCCCGTTCTTCTAGCTTCTGGCCTTACTCTCTCTCGTTCCTCCACCCTTAATCTATCTCCTACCCTAGCAGTTGGGGGAGTTATACCCTTCCCGCTATCCGTTTTCAACCTCTCTGCAGCCTTCACCATTGAAGGCGTTACCCTTCCACTTTCCTCAAGATCTCCGTTCTTAGAAATCGTAACTGATGGAGGCGTTAGCACCCATATGGGGGTGGTATAGAAGAAATACCTGCCCCCTCCTTTTTCTGCCCTTCCTCCACGATTTCAACATTATGGCCCTTCCGGCGTTTTCCATGCATCCTCCATAGCTCTATGATATTTAACTGCTTCACTAACTTTGAGTCCTTGTGCTTTGTAGTCAAAAAGGTATGCATGTTCTCCAATATTCCTGTATCATAGATTGCCTTGTCAGGCCAAGAAATGATCATTTCCCCTTTACTTTTCCGCAACCATTCCCAATGGTATTTTAGAATGTTCGCCTTATAGCCGGGCAACACCTGGCACAAATGATTCATTGCAGTTTCCATACTCCACCCCAAGTTATCAAGAATAATTTCACCCAAAAATAAAATGTCGTGCCGAACCTGTGGCACAAAACGTTTTCACCAAAAGAACCCCCTTTCTATCCCAACCCAGTTTCTTTGTCATTCCTCACAATCACTCGCTGTACTCATTTACACCGCAATTACTTCACTCTGCTACTTGCTTTAATTCTACTTCTCACTCTTACACAAAATACAGCATCTTATCAAAAACTCTTGCCAGACAATGGGCCTAATTACGAGTCAGCCGGTCCAGAAAGAATGGTGGTGGTAAATCCGCCACCACCATTCTTTCCGGACCGGCTGATCTCGAATTCTGCAGGCGGGAGGTGTCACTCCTGCCAGGTCTGACCTGGCGGGTTTAACACCATCCACCTGCAGGCGGACATGGAAACACCAGTACCATTACAACATGGTGCCGGTGTGTCCACTTCCCCATTCCCATGGAGTCCAACGGGACTCCATGGGAATGGGGACTTACAGAATTCTGCCTCTGGAATTCCTGGGTCACAAGGGTCGTAATGCCCCCGGTAATTCACCGGCTCGGTTACCGCCAGACTCGTAATGAGGCTCATTATTTCCAAGTTATCCCTGCCACTCAAGCATTGGAGGAGCACAACGCTTTACACTACATCTCTGCTGCTCTTATGCGCTCTTCTTTTTGTATAACAACCTTCTCTAATACAAAAACGTCTTTTCCTGACTACAGGAAGCTTCCCCGTTGCTAATTCAGCTAACCAAGAAAATCGAGGGAAGGGTTCTGCCTGCATGGCTAATACAAAATAATCTCATGGGCCTACTTCAGAAAGGTCAGACCTGGCGGGAACATCACATCATTACGAGATGCTGCCGGTGTTTCCATTATCCCCATTCCCATTGAGTCCTATAGGACTCAATGGGAATGGGGAATAACACCATTCCGCCTCCGTGATTCCCAGGAAACCGGGGTTGTAATGCCCCGGTAATTCCGGGAATCACAGACGCGGAATGGTAATACGAGTCCGGTGGTAACCAGGTGGTTTTACCGCCTCGGTTACCACCAGACTCGTAATGAGGCCCATTGTCATGGTGGACTAAATTGTGCTTTATCTGTGGCCAGCAGTTAGCTAACTTCATCTCTATGCACTGAGGTATTTGGTTAACATGATATGTGCCACATTTAAAAATGTTCTATGCATTTGCATGAACTGAAAACATGCTATGGTTCCATGTCAAATCTATTTTGGATATATGTCTAGCTGAAGCTTGGACATACGCTTGCCTGACTAAAAGTAGCACTCCACCTGCGCAATGTCGGACTGCATAACAAAATGGCAGCAATGCTCAACTAGTATTTGCTGCAGATGTATGTGGCACACGCTTTAATCCTGGCAGAATCTGTCCTCAAAAGGACTGCCCTTCTGATTTATGAGACATGCAAGATGGAAATTAAGAAGTATTCTTTCAATTAAATACATGACTGCTAAGTCAATAGCCATTTCCTAATTCTGCACTGATTTCGTGGTTACGGATTTCAATGCCAGCTGTAGCTGGATAAGTAGTTCTTTGCTCTGCAATCAAACATATTTCACACACTTTGGAGTTTGGAGCTCATTTGTATCCCATGTCATTACCATTTCCCATACTTGCAGTATTCCTGAGTAGACTCCAGGCCATCCATTTCATTTCATGTCATTTCGGAACACCTCTCCTCCTCCAGTGACTTTGTGGGTTATGAGCTGTTCCGCATATCGCACAACTCCATTCTTGAATGCAACGAACATTTCAATTTCACATAAGCTGTTAGGATCCTTTTTAATCAGTATTTTCACTGGAATGAGCGCGCCCATGAGAATTTAAGGACCTATTTGTCAATTTCTCTCTCACCGCCGCCATTTTATTTTTTCGCTACTTTCGATTGAATAGCTGATTGTTCCAAGTTAATGGGAATTAAAAACACGGGTGCCAAACGGTGTGCAGGATTACTGCTGAGGAGAAGGGTTTAGGTGACACGTTTGCTGTAATTGAATGCACCAGTGCGCAGAAAGTGTGTTTGCTGGGAAGATATTCGCGAATGTCAGTCTTTCCTAAGGAGAACTCAAGCACTCTTAAATCTGAAACAGAGTTTAACAACTTTCTATCTCGTTATGATATGATATGGCATTTATAACCCGCCTTTACACAAGTGTTTCAAAGCGTGACCAGTCAAGGGAGGGGGAACAGAGGGAAGACAGAGACAACGATCCTACTAGGCCAGGCGACATTGAGATCGCGCAAGTGCAGGGGAGTGAGGAAGGGAAAAGTGCGGGGGGCAAGGGGAGAGGGCAGTGCAGTACATAGGATTACAGTAAAATAAAGACAATAAATAGAAAGTGTGGCCAGCTGGTGGCAAGTGCAAAGGTAAGTGCAGACATCAGGTGTGAGGTGCTGTAGGGATACAGTAACAGTCCCCGAGTGCAAGGATTGCCGGGGGGCAGTGCCGGTGTGCAACTGGCAGGGGGGGCCTGGGCCCGAGATCAGAGGGTAGCCAGGTAACCAGTGCAGTTTCAGTATGAGCCAGGAGATCAGCAGGGGAGAGCATGAGAGAACACTGAAACTTGAGGAGAACCATCTTCAGTTCCGGAAGTACCTCAAGACCTTCCTCTTTGCTTCTGACAGGCAGCTAGGCTGTTCCAGAGGGAGACCCCAGCAGAAGAAAGAGATTGAGCACCAATTTGCTGCATGGAGAAGCCACTGACCCTGAGGGAGTTGGAGGCGGATGAGTGAAGAGCGAAGAGCTCGAGAAGGGAGATATTTAGGAAGAGAGAGTTGAAGGTATTGAGGCCCCAGGCCCCAGGTCCCAGAAGGCCTTGTGGACAATGCAGAGGGTTTTGAACTTAATACTCGCCGCCACTGGGAGCCAGTGCAGATATTTCAGTCCTGGAGAGATATGATCCCTGGGCTTGAGGCCAAGAACATGTCTCGCAGTCCTGTTTCGGATGAGTTGCAGAGGGCCAAGAATAGAGGCGGCAGATTTAGAAAGAGGCTGTTGCAGTAGTCCAGCCTAGAGAGCACCAGAGCTCTGGAGACACTGAGCTTCTGCGGGAAGGAGAGGAAAGGAAGAATACCTCTGAGGAGGTTCAGCTGGTAGTGTGACTTCTGAGAGATGACAGAGATGTGAGTAGAGAAGGAACGTGTGGAGTCTAAGATGACCCCGAGGTTTTTAGCCTCCAAGATGGGAGCAGGAAGAGGGCCAAAAGAGGCCGGCCAGAGAGTGACAGGAAAGGACAGAGCAGGTGTGCTGATGAGGAGAATCTCTGTCTTACTGGCATTAAGTCAGAGATCATTGGCGGCACACCATTCCTGGATAGCAGACAGTCAGAGATGAGAGAAGGAGAAGAGGTGGTGGAAGGGAGCCTGAAAATGAGTTGAGTGTCATCCGCATAGCACTGAAAGTTGGGGCAGAGAGCATCGATGCTTTGGGCAATAAGTGCCAGGTATTGGTTGAACAGCCAGGGAGAGAGGTTAGACCCCTGGGGAACAGCACAGAAAGAGATAGAGAGAGAGGAGATGTAGGACCCAAATTGGACCTGGCAGGGTGTAATAAAGTCTCTTATTAGTCACAAGGGACACACAGACCAGCTGTGGAGACTGATGTTGTTCCAGGTATGCTTTATTGTTACAATATGTACAGTTCCAGTTACTCTCAGGTATTTGCAGTAGTCTGGATGACAGGACAAGGACAGGGATAGGTAGTACAGTACACATGAAGGAGAAGACCCACCGGCCATCCACTCACTCCAGCTCAGGCCCCCAACTGACTCACTCAGAACATTCATACACTGATGCACTCAACATTCTCCTGGCTGCATCATACATCACATTCTATAGCAATCACTCCAGGCCAGTGACAATGTACAAGACTATATATAACATCTCCCTTTCATACCAGATTCAACCATAACATAACATCTCCCTTTCATACCGGATGTACCCATGCGTGACATCTCCCTTTCATATCAGGTTCATACACACAAACATCATCCTTTCATTCGGGTGGAGGAAGGTCAGCCAAATGCACATCACTCGCCCACTGATAAATCTAAACACAACCACAATCTCACACAGATGAACTACATGTAACAGATGAGGTGCTCCTGGCAGCACCGGAGGTCTTAACCTTAAAACTATTACTAAAGGAACAATGGTGAATGCTTAACAGTAACTAATGCAAAAGTGCGCACTATATATATACAGAATGTACATTTGCCGGCGATAAAAAAAAAAAAATCTTTTTTTTTTTTTTTAGGCACAACCCTTGTTCAGTCAGTTGGCCAAACTCTTTATGGTGCAACCCTTATTCAGTCAGCTGCCCAAACTTTTTCATGACGCAACCCTTATGCAGTCGGTTGGCCACTTAAGCATCTCACATTAGAGCGTACGCATATAACATATACCTCAAAAAAGAGTATACATACCGCCACATTTTTCTTTGTGGCTCTGGTGGAAATTTAAAATTCTCACCTGGTTTCAAATATCTCCAAGACTATTTGATTAGTACACATTAACAGGAATACCCTGCACCGCGACCATGAACTACAACACGTGTGTCATGGCCGGGATGGAACACATAACAGTGGGCCACAACATCACACAAACTGAGCAAGACAATGGCCCAAAGTCAATTGCAGGGTATCCAATGTAACTAATGTTTTGTTCAACAACTCTCCAAAGGGTAAATCAGACCCTTAACACCATAACCATAACATACATTATTCAGTATATAAACATTTCTTGATGATGGTGGAAATTTGAGAAAATAAAAAAAAAAATTACTACTTTGTGCTTAAAAAAAAATTAAATTCGTTTTTTCATTTGTATTGATAAGTGTTGCATAAGTCCATGGTGGCTTTTCCAGATTCATTAGGAAAAAAAAAATCAAAATAAAGAAAAAAATGTAAATTGTCACATTTGCATTATTGCCAAACATAATTCAATACAAAATAATGATGCCAAGGGAAGGGGTTTCTCGTAGCTTATTTCACAAGTATGCTGCTTGCTCACGTTGTGCCTTTAGTTCCATTGATGTATATAATAATAAAGAAAATGTCTTGCAAAATGTTCCTTTCAGTGCCCCAACTAAATCTTCCTTAAAGTACGCACACGGCAGCAAGTGTTTTCTCCATCAATCCATTTAACATGAAGAAACGAAACTGACACGTATCACTTCCTTTCATTGTTCGTTCCGCATTCCATGGATCACCATCACCCACTGAATGTTGACACACGTCATCATTCAATAGAAGGGCTGGAGGAGGACAGACCTCACTGGGCCTGTGCTATCAACCGTCCTTTCACGGAGCATTTTTTGAAATACAGACAGGATCTTGGATAAAATCAAACTCCAAACTTTATCCATGTTCATTCCACATGGGGGACAATGTTCAATACACACAAAAAACTTGGCACAACAAAAATGTCTTTCATTACGGGTTGCACACTGCCTTTATGTATTCATTTTCACAGTTAATATTCTGAGTGCATGGAGCTCTGGCACCACCCGGTGGTTTGCAGAATGTACAGAGTGGTCAATTAAACTGTAAAATGCTCCCATGAAGTTACTGCATTTCATTGACACACACTGCCCCCAACTTCTACGCTGAGAGTTATCTTTTTACTTATTAATTTGAACGGGGCTCAAAAAGTCAATTCCCAACTAGCAGGGCCCTTTTTGTCTCCATAAGATCTCTGGGGCATATTCCTCTTTTATTATTTTTTTATTTTTTTTTTTGTGTGCGCATTTACATGAGGGAACTCTGGGGAAATTATTGGTTGATGAGGAACTCCCTCCCAGAGTCCAGTGGCACATTATACATTTTCAACCCTGGAGCTGGCAGGATGTTTATTTTAGAGTCTTTGGGGGAACGGTGGGTCACTCTAGGCTGCTTCCCCCCCACAGCTCTCCTTACTGTGCATGTTTGTAGCTGCAGCTCCTCAGTTGCACTCTGTCCTTTTAAGTTGTTGCATTTGTCCATATTCCTAGGTTCTTTAACTCTCGTCGCCAATGTAATAAAGTCTCTTATTAGTCACAAGGGACACACAGACCAGCTGTGGAGACTGATGTTGTTCCAGGTATGCTTTATTGGTACAATATGTACAGTTCCAGTTACTCTTTGGTATTTACAGTAGTCTGGATGACAGGACAAGGACAGGGATAGGTAGTACAGTACACATGAAGGAGAAGACCCACCGGCCATCCACTCACTCCAGCTCAGGCCCCCAACTGACTCACTCAGAACATTCATACACTGATGCACTCAACATTCTCCTGGCTGCATCATACATCACATTCTATGGCAATCACTCCAGGCCAGTGACAATGTACAAGACTATATATAACACAGGGTCAATCAGAGAGGAAAGAAGTCAGCCAAGCCAGAGCCTGATCGTTGGTACCCAGGTTATCACAGAGAGGTTTGAGCAGGATGGCATGGTTGACCGTGTCAAAGGCAGAAGAGAGATCAAGTAAAATAAGGACACAGGGGGTTTTGGAATCAAGATTGGAGAGCAGGTCGTCACAGATGTTCAGGAGAGCAGTTTCCGTGCTTCAGGCAGCTCTGAAGCCAGACTGATGGTCATGGAGACAACCAACAGATTCAGTGTCAAGATTAAGTTGGGAGATGCCCAGCTTTTCCAATAGTTTGCCTAAGGAAGGGGTGCTGGAGATTGGGCGATAGTTAGCCGGCAGGACGGGTCGGCAGAGGGTTTCTTAAGAAGACGGTGCGCAAGGGAGTGCTTCAGAGGGGGAAGGGAATACTCCAGAGGTCAAAGAGTGATTGCAGAAGTCTATTTAGAGTCTATCTAAAATCTACACAAGTGTTACTAGGCCATGAAGCTAACTCAATTCTAGAGGATTATTTTTAGATGATCGTCTGGAGTGCTATAACTCATCTATACAATACATACACAGTTCATATAACATTGCTATACATCTTATATCAAAATTGATATAAAAAATGTTTGAAATCAAAACTTTTTTGGGCCAACTTTATATAAACATGTTATATTCTTTTTATATCCCAAATATTAATTTCTATATACATTTTATAACCCCAAAATACATTTTTATATATTATTATGCCAAAGTTCTGCTGTTGTTAGCAACAAAAGCATAGAGGAGCACTCTTCAGCGTCAGCAAGATATGTAAAAAAAGTAATCCAAATCCACAGAAGTGGTAATACAAAATCGTTTATTGGTGCATTATGCACGTTTAAAAACACCATGAACATGTGTAGTTCCCAAGGCACAGAAAGCCGAAAATTCAGCAGCATTATGTTTCGTGACCAATTTGTTGTTTGATCACATTAATTATTATATACATTTTTATATTATAAAATATTAATTTGTATATAAATTGCTATATTCATTTTTATATTTAAAATATTATTTTTTATATCACTATTTACATACATTTTATACAAAAAAGATATACAAATTGTTTGATATCCTTTTCCGCTTCCTATCACATTAAAGGCCAACCCCTCTTCGACGTCATTGCTGCACCATGCCGCAAAATTATAAGTTCACAGTCCCTGTCTTTAGAGCTCACTTCGCCCTTTAGTCGAGCAAGCAATACTGCAACATGCTGCTCCCATGTTTACTTCATTTTTATATGAAATTTATATTCACTTTACATCAAACGGGATATAAATTGTACCCACTTGATATCAAATATACATTTTATATAAAATGGATATAAAAAAATGTGATCTTTTTTATGTAACATTTATATTAAATTGATATTAAAATCGTGTAAAAAGGTGGTGGGACTAAAGACCTTACATTTCAGTGATAAGAACTGCAATCATGTCATTTTTACGCTGAAAGGCAACACAAAGCAGCAGTTAGCTACCCAAATGTATGTCTTATTTTAAGACAGTTGGAATATGTCACACAGTTTTAAATCCCCTTATTTTCATATGAGCCTGGTTGACACACCTGGCAACTTCTTTTAATGTAACTTGCGATGATTCCCTCAAAGATCAGACTCACTCTCGGGTATAATTTTCTTCGATGTCATTGATGTCCCTACATATGACAATTAGGAAGGTACCACACGTGTTTGTCTGTCTATGCCCCCGCAAATCCTAGTTCTGGTCATGTCCACTTTTTTGCTGTTTGTTTATTGCTTTCTTATAGGTGATTTATTTAGAAAATGAGCTGAATCATTTATATGCTGAATGAGACAGTGATTTATTTACAAACCAAACAAAAGAAAGAAATGTAATTACAGAATGAAGAATGGATGCAAATAGAACCACCTGAGACCATGCTTAGTGACCCAAAATGCATACTTTCACGGTCTCATGATGAATTGAGTGGGCAGGGAGTCCTAGCCTAAGCCACCTGCACTCATGTAGGCCATGCCCATCCCTCTTTAGGCCATGCCAACCACTTAGACATTGCCTCCTTGTGAGAGTCCCCCTGGAGTTCCATCCCACTGAGTACTGGGCAATGTTCCTCTTGGGTGCGTGAAGCCGGGAATACAAATTAATCTAAATTGGTGTTATGTCCAGTGCCTGGATTCGAAGCTTTATCATTTAGTTCGCACACCAGAAACTTTCCTACAAAATCATTTGAGAATGTGACTGAGGTGATTGTGAAATGTCTTATTGGAATTTTGCTGTGAAGATAATTTAGCAGTTCAGATTATTGATTTTATATGGTCTGTGTCCTTTACACTCTGCCAGAAAATGTATAGGAAACTCTCCTTGGTTATTCTTTAAGTGCAGATGATTCATTTTTTAAAATTAGTTTCTTACACACGATTTATTGGGCCATAGGTCATGCATTAAGACTCAAACATCAGTTGGATTGTTTTAACCAAGGTTTAATTGTGGCCCTTTGTGATGACACGTGTTTCGACACTACTGACAACCGACGTGCGGCGCTAGATGAGACATTCACTTCAGGTGGGATTTAACCCATGAATTAAGCAACCCGAAACTAATTCTGACAGAGATTATGTAATCCACCCCTATGCCCTGATTTGAAAAAGACACAGCAGTGTCGAAACACGTGTCATCACAAAGGGCCACGATTAAACCTTGGTTAAACCAATAGAACAGATGTTTTAGTCTTAATGCATGACCTATGGCGCAATATGGTGTGCAAGAAAATCATGTTAATCATTTGTCTGCAACGGAGTCGAGGAACTCTATGGGTCTCATTACAAGTTTGGCGGTTAGCCGCCAAACCGGGCTTCTTTACCGGGTTCCTGCAATGAGGAATAACCGAGTTATTCCAACATTGGAGGACCTGGTCATTCCTCCTTGCAGAAACCATTCCCCATTCCCATTTGTGCCCCCAAAGGGCTCAATGGGAATGGGGATGGAGGTAACAACGGGCGCATTATCAGTGCCCTGTTGTTACCTCCTTCTTTCCCTCGCGGGTCCCGGAAAGCACGCCTGGTTTTACCAGCCGTGCAATCTGGGTCCCGCGATGGGAAGTTTGGAGTCAGCCCTGACGGAATGAGCAAGCCTCGTAATGAGGCCCTATGTCTCCGTGGCTTCCGACACCTATGCAACATTTTCTTAACAGACACAAAATACTAACTTGGTTGCGGGGGTCTAGAGTTCATATCCCTAAAAAGTTCCTCATTACTATAACTTTTCAATTTTTAAAAGGCAACTGTTCATTTGTCCAGTGCACGTTATTCCATTATGAAAGGTCAATTGACCGCAATTTGCAAATTTCACTTTAAGATATGTTCCCTTCTGGGGACGTCCCTACCGATTGTGTATGTGAACAGTACTACCAGTTTTTTAGGACCTGTGCCCTCGGGGCAATATGAACACCAATGGTCATAGGAGCACACTCATAATGTTACAGTGCCACCAATTAATACAAGAGTCAAAGGCTGCTAAAATCAAGGCCTAAATATAACAAGCATCAGAAAAGCCAACAGTTTTGGCTTTTGTGTAGGCATGAATCAGGCAGTTGCCAGGCATTACTGTACTTACTAACTTGCTATAATATGGCAACGGTTGGAAAATTGTGTGATTTCCTAGGCATATAATGGCATTGTCTGGCAACGGATTATGTAATACCTAAACATACGCCAAAACTGGTGGTTTTGGGAATGTTTTTTTAAAGGACTTCTATGGAAGAAACAGATATAAATGAAGTGGCTGAGGACACACTTGGATAAGGCATTTTTATTGCACTAGTAGTGCATTTCCAGCAAATATGCCACTCTCGCAGACTGCTTAGAAAAATCACTAGTAGGCCAATGTTTGATGTTACTGTTTGATAGCGCTAGCTCAAAGAGATCTCAGGCGGAAGTGGGGAGGGGAAGGAAGTAGGGGGGTGGCCATAACATGAGCAGAACGATGTGCAGTCAGTGGATGAGTAACTTGCCAAAGAACACCCAAAGGCTGTGTGCCCCTCCTCGTGTCATCTTCCTCCTAACTGTAGTCCAATGCAATAGGTTCAGTTCATATGTGGCCCTTAAGAGCCCATAATTGCAGAATTTAATGAAGCATCAACAACGTCAACGGTTTTGGCTTTTGTGTAGACAAGGAATAGGCATTTGCCTGTTATTACCATACTTACTACCTGGACATTAAATGGCAGCAGTTGGAAAATGGTTTAATTACTTGGGCATATGATAATGATAACAGTGCCTGGCAAATGATTTTATAATACCTATGAACATGCCAAAACTGTTGACGTTGTCAATTATTTTTCTATTTTCTATGGAATGAGCTGATATAAATCAAGTGGCTGAAGGCACACTTGGTTGAGGCATTTGTATTACACTTGAAGCAAATGTGCAGCAATTATGCCATTAAATCTCAGCAAACTTCTTAGAAATAACACTGGTAGTGCACAGTTTGATTTTACTGCTTGATAGAGCTAGCACAAAGAGATCTCAGGAGGATGTGTTTTGAGTGGGGAGAGGCAGCCAATGGGGGGCCGATGGATGGCTATACGATGACCATGGCTATGTGCAGTCAATGTGTGGATAACTTACCAAACAATATCCACAAGCCATTTGTGTCTCCTCACAAGTCATCTTCCTCCTAGCTTTATCCAATGAACTAGTTTTGGCGCATAGGTGGTGTATAAGCGCCACCTATTGAAAAGGTCTAGGATTCTACACATGCTGATATTTACAGCCACGCTGAATGGAAACATGCACAGTGATGTTGGGTTGTCTCTACAAGTATGAAAACCACTGGGTACAGTATTAAGCACTCCACCATCCTGCAGGTGCAGCAGTGGATGTAGCAATAGGAAACATGCCAACCAGAGACAGGAGATTGGTTAAAAGCTAAGGGCAGGAGAATGCTGGTGTAGCTCCAATGTGTTCCTGTGAGGACCAGGAAAGGCTAAGGGCAACACACCCTGCTTCTCACAACCCGGGTACAAAGACCCACATGTTATAACACCAACCACATCTCATGGCATAGCCAACCTCAATCACACCAGCAAACCCATCACATGCGATCATCCAAAGTGTGTCTCCAACACCCGTCAACTCAACCACAGCCAACATCAACTGTGAAAACTCAACTCTACTCCATGCTCACCAATACCCATTCTACTCTACTGAACCACTGCTCGCAACCTCCTCATCACAAACACCTGGTATACACACCATCCTCAAATCCTTTCTTATAGATCTCATCCTGGATGGATACAATGTACAGGGGGGGGGGGGGGCAGGTGAAATGTTAGCAGGGGCAGAGAAGAAAGGAGGGACTGCCAGGTAATGCTGTACAGGAGGCACACTGAGCAGCAGGCAAGAGCTAGATTGGGGGCAAGATGCTTGGGAATTCTGGAGTTGGACTGCCCTGACATTACAAACATATCATGGTTACAAGAAAGGGAATCTATTCCACACAATGTGCCTTTTCTGTTAAATTGTGTGATAATCACATCTATAATTATGAAACAATAACTTGTTTTCAAGGCATGAATGGCAAATCTGAAGCATACGTCCAGTCATATGCAGATGTATTGTGAAGAAATGCGGATGGCCCTGAGGGAAATAACCATGAGCCAACATTGAGGACCTGAGAACCTGAGTTTTAACGAAAATACCTGGGTCCAACCCTGAGAGCTTCCAATTATTGCAGGATATGGGACGGAGGGGGCACTAGCCAGGAGGAGGATAGATCAGGGGCAATATGTACACCTTGAGAACAGGACGATGCCGTGCAGCGTACGATGGAAGCTGGAGAACCCCAACATGAAGCACTATATAAATCACTAATAATGGGGTACAAAGACAGCTTTGAGAGGAGGGGCACTGAGGGGGCCTGGAAGGAAAGGGGGCCGAGTGAGCTTTATCTGGGTCAACAAGAACAGTAGAGCAGGGTGCAGAGTCGTGTGGTTCTTAGAGCTACTGTGGGAGGCCGCCATGCTCATCTTCTGAGGACCTGCTAATGAAAGGTGCCAAGGAGGCAGCTGGTGCAGAATCACTGGAGGCGAGGGTCTGCTGCATGCAACCTTTACTCAGAGGGTCTGCCACAGTCGCCTTGTGTCTGTTCTCACAGAAATGCCAAATGTCCAGAATCTAACCAGCACCCACCTTCTAATCCCATATACAGAAGGAGAATCAAAAAGCATGACAACGGACCTGCCTCTATTGGCACTTTGGCAAGCATGGTGGCACCACCCTCATGCTAATTATTATGAGGTAGCGTTTCTAAGAGCTGCCATAGCTATTAATATATATTCAAATTAACTGGCACACTTTTGAAGCGAGTACTTAACTTGCCTGGGCCCATTACTATATTAAATATGAAAAGAAAATCAATACATATCACAAAACAAAGAGGAAGGCTGGACACTTCCTGGGGGCAGCGCTGTTTGACCTGCAAAGAAGCAGGACGCCAACACTATCCAGATGTGGACACGATTAGATGTGTACAAGACTGTACAGTTCTAACTTGTAGCTTGGAATCCGCAATAGCGTGTTAATTATGTCGGAAATACTTTTGTTGACCGTTTCGGTACTTAACACCTATTCTGAAGTGGTGCATTGTTCTGAAATTGGAATTAATAAGGCACTTTCAGAATATGTGCACCAGTTGCTAGGAAGGGCGATGACCCAACCGAGCAACCAGCACTTTCAATATGGATGATTTTAGACGCTGATTCTCGTTGCCCTCCCCCAAAATAGTGGCACCGGTATACGGTACCACTTTGGTGGCTGTTGTGGAGCCTTCCTCAGCCCTGACAAGCCCCCAGCTTGGAGGAGGGACTGCTGGGAGAGGCGTGGTGCCTGCGCGTCAGGAAAAGGCACAGTGAAGCGTGCTGGTTGGAACGCTCAGTGCGCCTGGTTCAGAATCAGGACTTAAGAGGTGAGGCGATAATGCCCATGGGCACAATTACAGACCCTTACACTCTAGGGTTAAATCCCTTCCAGGAATGCGCGGTCTGAAAACACCTTTAAAGCGTCTTTTGTGCTAGAAATGCCTTTTAATGTACGTACTAATAGGAAATATATATTGAAAACCTGCACACGCCAGAGCAAATCACACACTGACAAATCTGTGTCACCAATGAAAATGGCTATATTCAAAGTAATTTTTAAACAAGGAAAAACATAAATCAAGTGACGGAAGGTACACTTAGTTCAGACAGTTTTATTACACCAGGAGCTGGCTTATAGCTACAATTAACTCATTATCTTTCAGAAGGCTGCCCAGAAAGCACTCAGCTCAGCTACATTGTTTGTTTGTTTGTGCATTTATATAGCGCTACGAACCCTCAGGTATCTGAGGGCTGCTTATTCGGACCGGCTGGTCCAAGGAGGATGTGTTTTGAGTGGGAAGGAAAGTGCCGTAGGGATTAGCATGGCCTCCGGTGGACAATGGGTGGGTAAATAACCGAGCAAAACACACAGGCTGAGTGTACCTCTACAAAGGCCATCCCCCCCTATATTTACTTCCCATGATAGTAGTTTCGACTGACAATTTTATTATTATTATGGTTTTTATTGAGCGTGGACCTAGCTTTGAGAAGCAACTGAGTGCTTTACAGAGGTATACAACAATACAGAAACCTTACAGAGTGCTTTCCAGAGGTAACAACAGAACAGATATACTGCGCGGTAGGATACAGAGGGGCACAGAGGATGGGTACAGCTGTACAGGATGGCAGGGAGGAGAGGGGCGGACAGCATCTGGCTAGTCAGGTGGTGAAGGGGTGATGTGATGCCCTGGCTGTTGAGGAGAGACTCCGTGAAGAAGTGGGTCTTGAGTTCTTTTCTGAATTGTAGGAGTGGGGGCAAGTCTGATGCTGATGGGAGGAGGTTCCAAAGTCTTGTGGCGTAGGCTGAGAAGGCTTTTTTCTGGTGCTTTCCTTTTTGCAGCAGCGGATTTCAAGTCTGCATGTGTCCTGGCTTCTGGTGGTGCAATAGAGCCACTGTTGAATCTAGGAGAAGGACTGGAGTACAAGCTACTTTTGATTATGTGTGAACTAACCACCGAACACCACAGGGAGGCTATCACCACTGTTGATTCCTATACAAATACACAACTACAAGGGTCCACAAAGGGAGACAACTAAATAGGACCCCTCAAGGGAAGACCCAACTACAAACCACAACAGGTCACGAAAGGAAGTCTTTTGGCATTGTGAACCTGATACAACTACAAAATCATTGGTCACCAAAGAAAGGCCATGGCATCTGTGAACCAGATACAACTACAAATCCACGGGACCCCACAAGAAGAGACACTCACACAAGACCCCATAGGGGAAGAAGTAACCACAGGACACCACAGGTCACCACAGGGAAGCATTCACCACTGTTGAACCCAATCTGAATACAAGAGCCCAGAGAGAGAGACAATTATACAGGACCCCACAAGAGAAGATCAAACCAAAGAGCATCACAAGGAGGCTTTCGGAATTGTGAACCTGATGGAACTACAACAGCAAAACTGCAGGTCCACACAAGAGAAGATCAAAACAAAGGGCATCACAGGGATGCTTTCACAACTGTGAACCCGGTACAACTACAACAACAAAACTGCATGTCCACACAAGAGAAGATCAAACAGTAGGGCATAACAGGGAGGCTTTCACAACTGTGAACCCGGTACAACTACAACAACAAAACTGCACATCCACACAAGAGAAGATCAAACAGTAGGGCATCACAGGGAGGCTTTCACAACTCTGCACCTGATACAAACAAACACAACCACAAAACTGAGGGAACCCACAGCAATAGACAGCCACGCATTACCTCAAAGGAACCATATAAACACAAGCCACCACAGATCACCACAGGGAGGGCCTCACCACTGTGAGCCTGATAGAACCTGATACAATTACCACAGCAAACTACGGGATCCAACAAGGAGAGAAAGTGACACATGAACCCTCAAGGAAAGATGTAACCACAGACCACCACAAATCTCCTCAGGGTAGCTTTCATTATTGTGAACCCAATACAACTAACCACCCGAATGTAGTCCCTGACCGCCAAAGTTAGTCACCAAACCACCGGGGTTAGTCCCCACCACTCAGCGTTGGCCATAATCAGAGAGGAAGGACCCAGTCTGCTAGTAGTTACTGCCAGCCAGGGCTAACCCGCAGCTGCCAAAACACAACCTCACCATTGGGGTACCCCCACTCCTGGGAAAAACCCAACCCTGTGATAGTCTGCCCCAAGATTGATCCACCTTCAGTATAGACCCATCACAAAATGCCCGCAACAGGAACAACCGCACAAAGAGCAACAAAAACAGAACAAACAAAGTGGAACAAGCTCAGGACCACGATTGCGTCTGTCCCACACCTGGGATCAGATGCATACCAAGGGATAGCGTACCTGCACAATTAACAGAAACAAATCCACTTACCAGAAAAAGACCAAAATCGATCTACCTAACACCCTACATGTCAACCTACCACACAATCGATCAATCTATCTGCAAGACCCATAAGCACATTAGCAGGATACCAGAAACCTGGAGGAATATGGGAAACACACAGAATCAAACCAGAAGGAAACGACACCAAGACGCAATTCATCACAAAAAAGTCACATGACAAAAGGCACCATCATCGTCGACAGGAAGGTGGCCACGAAGAAGACACCAATCCAATAAGAAACCTGGCTGAACTATTCAATGAAGAAACAGCATAAAATAAACAGAAAAAGCAATCTGGCGGAAAAAAAATGGTTTGAAGAAGACAACATCAACCACCCAAAACCCTAATACACTAGCAACATGCATTGACAACCACTGCTTAAAGGAGCGACACACATAGCAGGCTGCACACTAGATGCAATCTTCTGCAACAAAATCCTGATCACCACACCACCTCTGATGCAAATCCTCTGAAGTGACCACCTCATGATACTGCTCGTGATCCATCCGCCAAACAGGATACCTGACAACCTCCCATAAAAACCTCCAATTCTGAAAAGAAACTGGAGATCATTAACAGTGTGGACGTATACGTAAGACTGGAAGCCGCAAAACTGGCAATTTCCATCCTAGGCTCAGCCAAAAGAACAGACGCAATCCAGAAATGGATCATGAAAACACCAGAAAATATTGCACCCGAAAAAAATGTCATCCCCTCACTAAAGAAAACAATGCCAAGGTGGTTCACACCACATCTGAAAGCACTAAAAAAAAACAACAGGAAACTAGAAAAACAATGGAGGAATAACTACAACCAACACAAAATAATACATACCAGAGACAGATTAAATTACACAAAGCGAAAATACTCAATGCAACAAAGGCATTTGATAATAAATGGATCAAAAATCAAGCAAAACCCAAAAAGAAATGCTCAACATCATAAATGAAATAAAACACCCATACACTTGCAACAACGGACCAACCCCTTCGCAAAAACTATGCATTGACATTGCAGAGAACATTAAAAATAAAATCACCAGCATCCAGCAAATCATAGAAAGCAAGCCAAAAAACACCACTGACCACCTCAACCAGCCACACCAGAGTCACCAACCAGAGTAAACTACCTACCGCAAATCTCGTCAAATTAATTCAATAGCCTGGTGAGCAAAAGCAACAGAGCGGGCTAACCAGCAGACCAATGCCCACCCGACATCTACAAGATCATCCTCACCCAGAGAAAACTGACAGAATATTACTGCAACATCTTCAACCACTCACTAGCCACAGAAGCTGTGACACAAGCTTTCAAATCAGCTTACATCAAGCCACTTCTCAAAGATACTTCAGGAAAACCAGAAGACCTAACAAACTACAGACCAATTTCAAATATCCACTACCCGGCAAAACTACTAGACAGCTACGTCTACAAACACATTTTGGAATATGTAGTAAACCACCAGCTGTGGGATCAGGCACAAGTAGGCTTCAGACCCATGAGAAGAACTGAAAGTGCACTTCTATATATATGGGACAATCTAAAGACCAACACTGACGCCGAAGTCAACTCAGCACTATTACTACTCAATCACTCAGCAGCCTTCGACACAGTCAACCACGATACACTCATCAAAGACAAGAGGGTATTGGGATCAGCAACACAGTTCTCCTCCGCCTATCATCATTCTTGACTGAAAACAGAAACAATCTGGATAGCGCCATTCAAGTCAACCACTCGGAAAACAACATGTGGAGTCCCACAGGGCTCATCGCTATCTCTGTTACTCTTCATCATCTACTTGACCCCCTGATAAACCTCATCAAAAACATGGCCTTCCTGCTATAACTATGCAGATACCACTCAAATCATCTATAAAATCAATTCCAGCAAATAACAAAACACAACACTCAATGACTGCGTCACTGAACTAAACCAGTGGATGAACACCAACAGTGTTAACTCAACCAGGCACACAACAGAATTCATGATCGCAAAGAACGACCCGTTGAACAAAAATTACATCCCATGGTAGACCGAGCTAGGAAACCTGTCAGAACCTCCCAATGTGGTCAAAAACACTAGAATCCTAGAGGATAACGAACTAACACTAGAGCCACACATCAACACAGTAGTTAGGAAATGCTTCTTCCACCTACACACAATCAAGAAGATACTTCTTTTCCTCTCCTTCACACACAGAACACTTGCTGTCATCTCTCTCATCATGCCAAGAATAGACTACGTCAATAGCATCTACCTCGGAATGCCACAATGCTGCATGGGTATGCTACAATGAATGCAGAACACAGCAGAAAGACTACTCCATAGACTCACTAGGAGAGAACACATCACCCCAGCACTAAGAACACTACTTTGGGTACCAGTCAAAAACAAACCTTCAAAACGCTCTGCATAACAAACAGAGCAATCCACAGCAAACTCACAGAATTCACACAGGAAAAAATCGCCATCTACAAACCAACTAGAACACTTAGATCCATCAACGACATCCGCCTCAAACCAAAACTATACGCAAAACAAACATTTGGGGTTCAGCATTCTCCTGTATAGCGGTGAAATTATAAAACCCGTTTCCAAAGAAATACAAACAGCAGAGATCACCTATAATTACCCAAAGAAATATCGGATGCTAAACAAAAAACAAATAAAAACAAGCTGAATGGTTAACCCAGCACAAAACAACCCAGAGAACCCCTGACTAACCCTGCTTATAACTCTCTAACACTCTGCATAACCACCACACAACCCAGAGCTTCACCAAAAAACTCCCAAACCACAGGCACTCTACTAACTTTCTGCAACACCCAACACGCACATGAAAACACCCACATATAACACACAAAACCTCATACAATGCCAATCAACTAAACCATGCCAGCACAAAGTGAACAGTTTTTCGGTTCTGAAGCTACCAACAGCACACCAAAGCTCTCTTGGGCTTGTCCGTTTCAACCCTACTAACTAACCATCCCAACCCCCTTCCTTTTCAGATCCGCATGACTACCTGGAGATCATGAAAAATGTCAGTGGTGCACGCTAGAAGCCACAATAACATAACATAAAATAACAATACAGCTAACGTTGTCTCAAAGATGAAAAAAAAAGTTTAATTTGTACATTGCAACCCAACAGAGGAGTAACGTACCTGGCGTATCTTTAACAAAAAAACAGGATTCTTTGTGAATCAACACCTTTGTGAAAATGATTTTCAGGTGTAATATATGACTAGATGTCAGAGTAGGTTTCTGCTAAAAGTGTGAATTGTTCCTATGGGGGTCTCATTTTCAGTAGAGGCGTAACGTAAGAAACATGTGTAAAAACATTGCATATGGCTTTTAGACACGTTTCTTATGAAAAGCCCCATTTTCATTCATTTGTATAGCAGAGAGGAGTTGTGGAACGCAACTTGCTCTTCCTCCAACTTCCTTTGTCTCGGACATATCCAGCATTTACTCGGGCATGCATTTTGCAAATGCTGTGGATCCCTATGGTGTTCACCGGCTTTATGTGGCAACAAAATGCAGTCGGACACCGTGGTGATCCATTGTAAATGCTGTCTGCCACGGTTACATGGCAAGCACCATTAGATGTATTTGCACATCAGAGAGCAAACGTGCAGGGCAAAAGGGTGCGTACATGTGTGTACACGACTTTTGCCCTGCACGTATTCCCTCCAATGTGCAAATGACCCAAATCTGGTGGTGGGGACCAGCCTATGTCTAGGTCTACACGTAACAGATCCAGGGCCATCTTAAACACTTTTGGGGCCCTGGGCACGGACACATTTGGGGCCCCCCTTCACTGAACCAAAGGAATTAAAAGATCGAAAATATCTGGTCACGATGCCCTCATCGTGTTCACAACCCATAGCTGGATATGCTGCTTAGCAGCAATCAAAATAATCATGGGTACTCCCTTTCAGTCTCTTTGGGCCTCATTACAACCCAGGCGGTAGGTTCCCTACTTTACCACCATGGTGTAAACTCCGTTTACACCATGGTGGATGGCGGATTTACCGCCCCATTCCAAGGTGAGTGGGGCGGTAAATCCCCATTCCCCATTTACCCTTCCCCATTCCCATTTTTGCCCCATAGGGCATAATGGGAGTGGGGAAGGCGCTAATTACGATGCCGTAATTAGCACCAAGGCGGGTTAGCGCCTTGCTTTTTAACGGCTGCTAAAAGCAGGCGTTAAAATGGTAATCAGGCGTTAAGGGTTAACGGCGCCGACGGCGCCGTTAAACCCTTAGCGCCTGGGTTGTAATGAGGCCCTTTATCCTGTTCATTCTTGTTGTAGCCGGTAAGATAGTTCAGTGGGTTGAGGGCTCACCGCTGCAATGTCTGTGAGATCAGCAGGTTGCAGGTTCGAACCCGACAAGACCAACTGAGCCTTTCATCCATCTATGGTCGATAAATGAGTACCAACTTTGGTTGGGATGATAATTGAATGTAAATATGTTGTATGTACAGTGCTTTGGAAAAAAGCAGTATATACATAACAGTCATTAATCTGAATGATAAACAAGCAGTATTTCAAGGCCAACATTAGCAGTCAACGACAAGGGTTCTTGTGTTCTAGCATAGATAGAGGACACTTCATCTATAGCAGGCACGAGGAAACTAGACCGGCCATAGTGTAAATGCAGGACACATATCCTATGGAAAAAATGCACATAATCCAGATTAGACAGACGACTCAGATTAGGTGCCTCAAAGAGTGCAAAAGTGCTCAGGCATGGATACAAGAGACCATTTGAAAGTAAGGGGAACGATACAGATATCTTAGCATAGATAGTGGATGAAGAATAGAAGCTGCCACAAACGTGTCCATATTCAGGCATATAGAGATTAGAAGAGGGACATAGATTTCAAGAAGTGTTGCCATTAGAGAGCAAAGTGGCTGTGGTGTGCAATGCTCACTAATATTATAGAGGAACCAACACTATAGCAAGTGAAACCATGAGTGAGGCTTTATTGAAGATGACACCCTGAGAATGAAATCCCTCTGAAGGGTGACAATTTTCAAAGGTTTAGGGACTGGTCATTTTGGCAGGCTATATGAAATTAAATGAGATTCCCAGAATCACACATGGGTTAAAACATGAGGCTGGGATTTGTGCCCACTCTGTAACGTTCACAATTTACCACTTTCTTTTTCCAGTTGTTACCATGACCTAAAATAATCCCATTTTATGGAACTGACTTGCAAAGTAAACAAATCACATAATCCAACATGACAATTTCTAAAAACAAAATGTTATAGAAGCATATTATGCAAAATGGGAACGATTCTAGCTTTATTGTCTCCATCATCAAGGTAAGTATATAAGTGCCAGCATTTGTTACTCACCGCTCCGTAAATCAATCACTGCCTGAAGATAGGCGACCTTGGAGACGGCAGTTTCCACAGAAATTCACGAGACAGCCTCAGGTATCCCCACACTCCCTGAATTCTAGATTCAGGCTTCCTCAAAGAGGGGCTCTTTTCTACGATGTGCCTCTCTGCTGTTTCAACCTGAACAGGCAGAGTTGCCAATCGCCTAAAAGAGCGGGGAGAACACACACCGCCAAACCAATGCTGCAAAGGAATACAAACATGGTTAGAAGAGGCAAGCTACGAAAGGAAGGTAAGAAAACAATAGTACTAAAGGAGTACCTAGGCAGGGATTGAGGAGTGGAATATGCTATAGGATTGCACCTATAAAAAGAAATAGAACTATTACCTCTAGTTAACTAGACCTTCCCAGAAATGGATAAGTAATTCAAAGACAGACCTGAAGGGAGAGTTGACAGGAATGAGTGAAGTCCAAGTGGAGGGAAACAATGAAGGGATAAAATAAAAAAGAGGGAGGTTAGTACAGGAAAGTAACCCAAGCGACACGAGGGTCGCACTAGTGACGGGCTGGTGCATGTACAGGAAAGCATCACAATATGCACTTGGAGAGGGTTTCACTGAAGAATGCAGTAGTCCCAAAAGATGCAGCAATCAAGTCCGAGTAGAAAATAGAAGCT
The DNA here is from genome assembly GCF_040938575.1 of Ambystoma mexicanum. NCBI lineage: Eukaryota > Metazoa > Chordata > Amphibia > Caudata > Ambystomatidae > Ambystoma > Ambystoma mexicanum. Next base: position 758,507,496 of record NC_090929.1, on the reverse strand, counting down.
AACGTTGGAACCCAGCAGAGAGGGGTCCCCTAGCCTGGATCAGTTCGGAAGTAAATAGTGTGGCTAGGTATATCCCAAATGAGCAGCTGAGGAGTTCTGGAGATGGCTCAGGTAATAACAAGGAGACAGTGGACGAGTGCAGAGAACACCCAATAGCATACCTTAGTGAGCCGAGGCAGCAGGAAGTCACTGAGGAGAAAGGCAGGCAGTCCGTGAAGGAGTCCGGGTCAGTAATGGAGTGGGCGTAACCAAAACCAAAGGAGTATCCAAATACAGTCCAAAGAGAATAGCCGAGCGTCGGGAACCAGGAGATCAATTAAAGTACTGACTGGATATCAGAAGGGATACGGAGCGTAACCGCAAGGAAAGTAACTCTACAATTAGCAGTAATGAGCTGTACGAGTAGCGGTGCTTTTAAAGTACAGGGGCGGCGTGATTTTGGTACGCGTTCCTCACGCCTGCAAGGTGTCAGCTGACACGATACACGCAGGCGTGTCTGTTCCAGAGGGGAGCCTGTGAGTGCGCTTTTCTCCGCATGAAAGCCGCGGGAGAGCTGACGTCGGCATTTTGCGGAGAAAATGTAACAGCATTCTAATTGATATGATCCTAATATATTTTATCCAGGCTTCTCTTTTGTAAGTTAAAGCTTTAAATATGCCCAAAACACAGGCTTGTGAAACTCTTATTTATAGATGTGCAGAAAAACCTTTAAGTTGTACAAAAGGACCCAGCGTGGGCTAGAACCCCTTCCACCAGACTGACCTTTACAAAAAATGCCTGGTAATGGGCTAAACAATACCACCAATACGTGAGAAGGTAAACCTTTTCATATAAGACAGCACAGCACTACCAGTAATATAAAATTATCACTGTTTCATCTACCGGCAAAGCCAGGATACGAGCATGAATGCTTTGTTTTGGAATTGGATACAATCACCTCTTCGGACCATCGCTTTATGTTCATCATTGCGGGTGTTGGCTGCATATGTTTTCCAACTTCTTGTCTGAAGGAACGGATTTCTAGACCTTCACCATACAGATGCTATGTTTGTTTTCATAGCAACTAGGTTCTGGTTCAGGTACATTGTTGATAACAGCACCTATTGTGCTACAAAACAAATTACATATGTATGCAGGTTTGTCAGCTTCAGACATAGAAAATGCTGAGTCAGTCTTGCTGGAATTTGGTATTGTAATCTTGCATATACACTCAGAGCTCTGTAAGGAGTGCTTAACAAACTGAACAATCTTTTGAACCATTGCAGCACTTGTCTTTATAAGTGTGCATTTCAAATGTGGCTATTACACATTCTAATTATAATCCCCACAGAAATGTTAGAATGCAACAGGAGTTGTGTTGTAGTGAATGCACAAACTATGTATGCCACAGTGAACACAGATAGCTGAGTAGAATGTACCTCTCAGCAACAGTCACAAAATAGGTTTTGAGTCTCAGCAGCCTGCCATAAAATGTGCTATTTTAGTTTGGTGAATAAAGTAAGTAACTTATTTAGATTAGGTAGACTTGTGGGGGCCCCCTCCAAGGTGGGGGCCGGGGCAAGTGCCCCTTTTGCCCTCCCATAGAGACGTCTCTGAGATCTCTGACGCTGATTTACACGGCTCGACAAAATGAACCCCCATAGTGTTTTAATATGTATCCTGTGAAGTAAGAATTTAAACAAAAATACAGTTAATAATGCACCATAACTCTCCACAGAATGTTGTTAAATTTTTTTTTATTTAGTTAGCATTTTGAGGGGCCGATTCATGGAACAAACGTGCGCCGAAAATCTTCGCGCAAGCAGGCGCAAGCAGGCGCAAGCGGAAAAAAACAGGCGCACGCGCACGCGTGCGATACATGGAAGTCCCTGCGCGTGTTTACCACGGGATGTGCGCCAAACCCGTGCATGGCGCACACGTCACTGCAACATCCCAAAAGACGTGCGCGATGCGCACAGTGAAAGCGCACAACCTCGGCGCATACACCAGAAAGTGGGCGGAACACGGGGCGTAACGCGCGGAATGGGGAACAACTCGCGAAAACAAGGGCGTAACTGGGGATGTACTGCAGGGAAGCAGACGGAACGCCCACACGCACCCGAACCACACGTATTCATGGAATCGAATAGGGCAAAACCACGCACAGCGAAAGACACGCACAAGCCGATACACGTCTGCCACACGAAGGCAGGCGGTAGCGTCCCTGCGCATTACAAAAGTGGCAACATACAGCAATTGTGCGAGCGGGGCACGTGTATTTCGGGGTTGCGCGGGAAGTTACACACGCGATTGAGCGTGCTACGTGTATTTCAGGGGTTCGCGTGAACTTTCTCACGCGATCGGGCCTGGGGGAGCGTGCTACGTGTATTTCATGGGTTCGCGTGGACTTTCTCACGCGATCGGGCCTGGGGGAGCGGGCTACGTGTATTTCAGGGGTTCGCGTGAAGTTTCTCACGCGATCGGGCCTGGGGGAGCGGGCTATGTGTATTTCAGGGGTTCGCGTGAACTTTCTCACGCGATCGGGCCTGGGGGAGCGGGCTATGTGTATTTCAGGGGTTCGCGTGAACTTTCTCACGCGATCGGGCCTGGGGGAGCGGGCTACGTGTATTCCAGGGGTGCGCGGGAAGTTTTACACGCGATTTCAGCAGGGTACGTGTATTTCTGGGGTGCGCGTGAAGTTTTACACGCGAATAGGCTGGGCGCGTGTATTTCAGGGGTGCGCGGGAAGTTTTACACGCGATTACAGCAGGGTACGTGTATTTCAGGGGTGCGCGGGAAGTTTTACACGCGATTTCAGCAGGGTACGTGTATTTCAGGGGTGCCGGGGAGTCCTACATGTGATTTGACAGTGTGGGTCCTCCCAGGTGTTCCCTGTACACCCTCCACGGCCCCTGCAGGCAGCCCACACCACAGGGGACTACCCTGCATCCCTGGTCATGTCCCGCAGGCAGCCCACCCAACATAGGCATGCCCCCCAGCAAAGGCACATGTCTCCTTGAACTAATGAACACCAACTCATGTCCCCCATCACCCCCACCCCCCAGCACTGTGGGGCACCTGCCAGCAGGCCCCCACCCATGTCCAACTCATGTCCCCCACCACCCCCACCCCCCAGCACTGTGGGGCACCTGCCAGCAGGCCCCCACCCATGTCCAACTCATGTCCCCCACCACCCCCACCCCCCAGCACTGTGGGGCACCTGCCAGCAGGCCCCCACCCATGTCCAACTCATGTCCCCCACCACCCCCACCCCCCAGCACTGTGGGGCACCTGCCAGCAGGCCCCCACCCATGTCCAACTCATGTCCCCCACCACCCCCACCCCCCAGCATTGCGGGGCGCCCTCCACCAGGCCCTCGCCCATGTCCCATCCATGCCCCCTGCACCTGGGTCCCAACAATCCCCAATCATGTCCGTAATGGCCATCCTCCCCTGCCAAAAGGCCCAACCAACTATCACATCCACCCACATATCAAAGGCAATTACATGTTACACACCCAATGTAAATAATGCAAATGAACACATGTCTGTCACACACAATGGCTGCAAGTGAATGTCAAAACAACCAACATGACATGCATGAAAGTAATGAGATGATACGACACATTGAAGGATGAAAATAAAAATGTATTGAAAATCAACTAGAATGGAAATGAAATTAGAAAAACCACAAAGCAAAACAACAAAAAGAAGATGAATGTCCATGAAAAAAATCCCAAAAATCCAAAAATCCATAGAAGAACTATTTACAAGACAATCCCGGGTCCATGAGCCCAACCAAATGAAACCTAACTATGTCAACTAACTAAAAACTGAACTATATAAAAAAAAGTGGCGCATTGTCCAATCGCAACCAAATAAAAAAAAAATAATTAAAAGGAAACCTACCACTAACTATATAACTATGTACAATGGCAGCGGGCAAGTCCTGCGGCTCACTCTGTGATGTTGCCGGCCAGGGCATCATCGAACTCCATGTCGATGTCCTGGAGGCGGGACTCTGTCCTGGCCCCGAGGTCTCGCAGGGATAACCCCATGTTCACCTCAAACTCCCTGCGAGCTTCCTCGAGGCACTCAGCCCGCCTCAACGCCCGACGCATGGAGAACTCCGCCCTGACCATGGTGAGCCGCTCCTCTTCCGCCCGCTGCCACTCCGCACCTGTCCGCTGGACCAACTGCTCCCACACGGAAGACACTACCATCCCAGGGTTCTCCTGCCCTCCGGCCGATGCCTGCCCCTCTGATCTTGATGGCCCCGAGCCATGATGCCTCCCACGTCGAGCCTGCTGCTGCCTCCGACGCCACTGCCTCTGCCAGCACGACGGCATCCAGGATGATGGAAACCACCAACGCCGTCGTGCACGTGCCCTGCCCGATGATGCCGTCACATCCTCCATCTGCTGGGGTCCAGTTGCTGTGTTGTCCACCCCTGCTGGACCTCTGACTCCCGACTGTGGCAGGGATGGGATCCCCACCGAGCTGGCTGCATTGGTCAGGGCAGGTCCACAGGGGGCCCTGGTGGCATCTGGGCCGGAAGACGGCAAGGAGAACGACTGGCGTATAGTCTCCACAGAGGAGGAGAGGGCCGCCAGATTGGCCGACACATGCAGGAAACCCCCGAACATGGCCGATCCCAATTGGGCCACGTCGGCACGGTGCTCTTCGTGATGACGTGCGTGCTCCTCCTGGGAAGCACGCACGGCATCACGAATCACAGCCGTGCGCATCGCGACCCCAATCAGGACCTTCTCCACACGGCCAGGGGTCCCCTCGTCCGCAGGTGGAGGGGAGTCAGATGACATGGACATCCCCTCTACCTGCGGACGGGCCTGGGACGGGGCATCCCTGCTGGTGCAAGGTGGTGCACCCACAGGTTCAGGGACAGCGACATGCACAGGCCCCTCCACGGTGACCTGTGCTGCCTCCTGCCCCTGCCCCTGGACTGCACCACTTGCACCAGCAGGGATGCCCCCACCAGCCCCCATGTGCGCCTCAGTGGCGGCCTCCTCCTCCTCTGTGGAAACCACCAACCTGGATGGCTCCTCGCCGTCTACCGCCGTAGCAGGCCCCTGTGGGGGCTCACCCACACCTTCCGCTGCAGCCGTGGGGGCATCCCCGCCGCCTTGCTCCACAGCGCCGTCTCCGCCCTCTCCTTCACTAGCCGCTGCGTAGAGGGAGACATAGAACACAAGCATCAGGGTACTGTACAATGGTCCCCTAGACAGGAAGCAATAGCAGATGAGTGCCACTGTCAAAGTACACTCCCATCATGTCACACCACAACACATGTGTCAGTCCAGGCAAAACACACACAGTGACAGTCATGGTGCGTGCCATGGACATTTCAATGCATGTCCAATGGACTCTCGAATCATACAATGTAATGGGACTCACATGCATCATGGGTCATGCCTATCACATGCACACACTTCACCTCAGTCACATCCATCTGGCCCCGTACACCCCAATCACAGTGCATACAAGGATGACTAGGCTGCATCAGTGAATCTGTACATTGTCACAGACATGTGTCATGCATCCATGGCACTCACAAGTCACAGACACGCAGGTCAGGCACACACACATGGATACCACATATGTATCTGGCATCAGCACCCATCCCTCGCCCCCACCCATGTCCAGGAACAGAGACTGCCATGCTCTCATGTGTGCAATCTGCACAGGGCTCCCCATGTCGCATTCAAACACATGCAACAACCGTGCGGTTCACACATTACAGGTCGCACATGCATTCCCATGATGTCCCTGCACACATACATGCGTACATGGCCTATGTCACACATGCAGGCAAGTATCAGACAACCAGCACACTGCAACATGCCCTGTCTCACACAGCAATGCTTGGCCACTTACCGCTCAACTCCAGACGTGTCTCCCTCTCAAGGACCTGGGCGTGGAGTGCTGGGTGTGCGCGTTCCAGGACCCTCAACTGGATGGAACTCATGCGGCCCCGGCCCCCCTCCACGAGGCGCCGGGCCTTCATGAGGGTCCTGGACCTCAAGTCTTCCCAGCGCTTCTTCACCTTCTGGATGGTGCGGGTTGCCACCCCCTCCGCGTTGATGGCAACCACACAGTCGGCCCAGATCCTCTCCCGTCCTTCCTTGTTGGCGCGGAACGATGCGAAGAGGGCATCATACTGCCCCAGGACTTGCTCCACCAGGACACCAACTTCGGTGGCAGTGAAGCTGGTGCCCCTCTGCCCCTCTGGCCGGGGGTTGCCACTGGGGTCAGATGTGGATGTGCCCGACATGGCAACCCCAGGGGCAGGAGTGGGTGGGCAACTGGGTCCTGGGGCTGGGCTGTGGAGCGATGTTATTCGAGTCGGGAGTCTTCTGTACCAGCAGGGGTGGACACAGCAACTGGACCCCTGCAGATGGCTGATGTGCAGGCACCAAATGGCAGGGCACGGTGGCAGCAGGCAGGCAGGCAGGCAGGCAGCAGCAGATGGCACGTGGGAGGCTGCTCGGGGCACTGGGGGGCAGTGATTCGGCCTTCTGGGCAGGAGCGTGGTCTTCCGTGTGTTTTCGCGTGGCCAGCTTGATACGGAGTGATTTGGCACGTGAAAATCCTGCACGTCAGCGTGAAAATCGAGGAAAGGCCCTTAGCGCGTAAGCGCGTCAGCACGCGTACGCGATTTCATTGGACCCAAGGCCCTTGCAGCGTAAGCGCGTCTGTGACGTTTTGCGCATGGGCGTTGCCCTGGCAGGGCTTGGTGATCCCGCGTGCATTTATGTTCTGTACGTGCTTTTCGTGCGGTGCGTGTGTTTTCCATCCGTTGGGGTTCACACGCTATTACTTCACAGCGGGTGTTGGCTACGCGTTCTTCTACACGCAAGGCAGACGATGAGTGGTACCCCGCTCCCCCAGGCCCGATCGCGTGAGAAAGTTCACGCGAACCCCTGAAATACACGTAGCCCGCTCCCCCAGGCCCGATCGCGTGAGAAACTTCACGCGAACCCCTGAAATACACGTAGCCCGCTCCCCCAGGCCCGATCGCGTGAGAAACTTCACGCGAACCCCTGAAATAGACGTAGCCCGCTCCCCCAGGCCCGATCGCGTGAGAAAGTTCACGCGGACCCCTGAAATACACGTAGCACGCTCCCCCAGGCCCGATCGCGTGAGAAACTTCACGCGCACCCCTGAAATACACGCGCCCAGGCTATTCGCGTGTAAAACTTCCCGCGCACCCCTGAAATACACGTACCCTGCTGAAATTGCATGTAAAACTTCCCGCGCACCCCTGAAATACACGCGCCCAGGCTATTCGCGTGTAAAACTTCCAGCGCACCCCTGAAATACACGTACCCTGCTGAAATTGCATGTAAAACTTCCCGCGCACCCCTGAAATACACGCGCCCAGGCTATTCGCGTGTAGAACTTCCCGCGCACCCCTGAAATACACGTACCCAGGCTATTCGCGTGTGGAACTTCCCGCGCACCCCTGAAATACACGCGCCCAGGCTATTCGCGTGTAAAACTTCCCGCGCACCCCTGAAATACACGTGCCCAGGCTATTCGCGTGTAAAACTTCCCGCGCACCCCTGAAATACACGTACCCTGCTGAAATCGCGTGTAAAACTTCACGCGCACCCTGAAATACACGTACCCTGCTGAAATCGCGTGTAAAACTTCCCGCGCACCCCTGAAATACACGCACCCAGGCTATTCGCGTGTAAAACTTCCCGCGCACCCCTGAAATACACGTACCCTGCTGAAATCGCGTGTAAAACTTCACGCGCACCCCTGAAATACACGCGCCCAGGCTATTCACGTGTAGAACTTCCCGCGCACCCCTGAAATACACGCGCCCAGGCTATTCGGGTGTAAAACTTCCCGCGCACCCCTGAAATACACGCGCCCAGGTTATTCGCGTGTAAAACTTCCCGCGCACCCCTGAAATACACGTACCCTGCTGAAATCGCGTGTAAAACTTCACGCGCACCCCTGAAATACACGCGCCCAGGCTATTCGCGTGTGGAACTTCCCGCGCACCCCTGAAATACACGCGCCCAGGCCAATCGCGTGTGGAACTTCTCACGCACCCCTGGAATACACGTAGCCCGCTCCCCCAGGCCCGATCGCGTGAGAAACTTTACGCGAACCCCTGAAATACACGTAGCCCGCTCCCCCAGGCCCGATCGCGTGAAAAAGTTCACGCGAACCCCTGAAATACACGTAGCCCGCTCCCCCAGGCCCGATCGCGTGAGGAACTTCACGTGAACCCCTGAAATACACGTAGCCCGCTTGCCATGCTGGTACAGGGTTAGCGCAGCCCTTTGCGCTGAATTGGGGATTTTGATGGCTTTTCCCTGCGCGGAAGGCGTTCTTGGGGGCGTAACTGGCGCTGCTGGAAGGTCGCTGCGCCACTGTGCGCCACGGCTGGTTTTGGTGGCTGGAATCCATGAATACGCTGTGCGCGGAAATGGGTTTTGGCGCACGCGGCTGGCGCAGGGATTCGCACGCGCACACTGTGCGCCAGCCGCGTGCGCCACTTGTGCGCTGAATTCTATGAATTACCCCCTTAGTCTCTCCATCTACTGTCATTTCACTGCTGAAAACAGGAAATATTGTTAAAAAAAGAAACGCGAGCAAAACAGTTACGCAGTTATGCATATTGAAATGTCATGATGTGTTATTTCTTCTGTAATCACACTGAGGGTAAATGTACTTATCCAGGAACAAACACATGGCAAATGGCAGAGGCGTGCAGAAAGAAAAGCAAATGGCAATTTCACTGTCCTGGAATTGAATAAAACAACTAAACTCGAAACCATTATCCTCTCTGTGTTGCCTCTCATGCTTTTACACACACATTTAATTTGTAAATATCCCTTTAACAATTCGCCAGTTGCGGGAATTGAAATGGAATAGCACTTAAGACTTTGTTTTCGAGCTGGCATGACATCACCCTACTTAGCCCACCACCAGCATCCTGCTCCCAGGGAAGCCTGGACACAGTGTGCAAGGAATCATTCTGGAGGCATTAAAATGCAAGACCGGCTTTCAAGGAGAGAAACAAAGCTATTTTAATCAGAGTCACAGAAAATATTTGGAAAAAAAGTATTGATTATGAAAATGAATTAAGTGTCCAGTTTCCAAGACATTTTACTCCCACGCATGCTAAGGGAAAACTTGTGTTTACAAGTTGTCTTCCTGATGTGGAGTCACTGTTTTAGAGAGAGGATGGGTGTTCTGCTTCAGTTCGTGCACAAGAAAGGCCTTCAGAGAAAGAAAATGCTGCCCCGAGTGTGAAAGGTAGCCGAAATACCATTTCGCACAAACCTATTTTCTAAAATATCATATTCCAACAACTAAATTTAGCATCAATTGGTAAATCACAATGGCCCTCATTACGACCCTGGCGGAAAGGGGTTTACGCCGGCGTAAACCATGGCGCCCCTTTCCGCCTGACTACGAGTTCCAGTAGCGCCAAGGTGATTTTTACGCCTGCTTTTTGCAGGCGGAAAAATCCATGGCGCTACGGGACTTGTTGTTAATTACGCCACCGTAATTTACGGTGGCGTAATTAACGCCTTCCCCACTCCCATTATACCCTATGGGGCAAAAATGGGAATGGGGAAGGGTAAATGGGGATTGGGGACTTACCGCCCCGCCAAGGTCGGAATGGGGCGGTAAATCCGCCAACCACCATGGCGGAGTTGGCAGCTTAGCGCCATGGACCATGGTGCAAATTGCACCATGGTTCTCCGCCAGGGTCGTAATGAGGCCCAATGTATTTATTTATTTACTTGGGTATTTGTTTATCTATTAAACACCTTTTTTTCTGCATGGATCCAATTTAAAAAAGATGTTGATGCAGACATGTCAAAATGTGAGAATACAGAATAGCACAAAGCAACCCAACAGGTAAGAAGAGGCCTAGCAAAACTATGCATTGTTTTGGGCCACCAGAAAAGCCGACAAACATTTAAATGTATGCGTCATGATTTGAACTATTTCTCTAGATTCCAGTTAGTTGATTCTCTAATTCCCCCACCACAATCTGTGACCCTTATACATTTGATTGGCTCATCTACTGGCCACTAACTGTTTAGACTTGCAAAACAGAAGTCAGGATAATTGCCTATCACACTCACTTGTTAACTTCCATTTCATTTCAATTGAAAGTCAGATAATTCCACGATTTTAGGCATCAAAATAATAAGACTACAACATAAGATGGAATGTCTTCCAAATGTAAGAGAAATTGGATATTAACATGGCAATAATAGTATACGAGATTGCAATACATTCTAAGTGTTTGCTGGGTGTAGGGGTCGTAGGGAACATGACTTGCATGAAGCAAAGGAATACAAATATTAATGACAGCAGCGAAAATTGTCTTTTGTAGATCAGGGGCCAGCCGAATATGCAATAGGAAAGTATTATGTTACCTCTTTGTCTGGGAGGACACAGCCATATCTATGCAGCGGGAAAGAAATGCAAATTCCAATGTGCCATTTTCAGGAGCTATGTGTGCAATATGATTAATGAAATGCGTACTATGTTATTGTATTGGTTGGCTTTTATGGAATGGAGTGGATCCCTAAGGGCACTTGGCAGTAAAGGGATTTGATGTCTGAGAATTGAAGAGTCATCGTTTTTTGGTTTTTACACTTGATAAGGAAATGGAATTATGGCAATGTACTGAACATTCTGCAATGGGAGAATATCTTGCATTTGGGGATGATAACAGCATTATCATTGGAGTTCCATAGCCTACTCCATAGGACTGTTGAAACAGCGAGTGGGTAGTTGACCAAGGTCTGCAAGAAAGTGCATAAGAGGCCTCCATCAATCCAACCACCTCTAATCTTTGTTTCACATTCAAATGGGGCTCAGGCATAATCTCACCATATAGATAACTAAAGAGGGCCACACAGTCCTCTTCAGTCACTGCATTGATAACACATTCGACAGATCCCTTTTTTGTGGTCATTCATCAGAGCCCAGAAAGAGCGTGAGTCGTCCCTTTGAAGATACCTCAACATTACCTCCGAGTCTGCCTGAACTAAAAAGGCACGATGATTTCTAATCCATTTTCCCATATTTTTGTCTGATTTTCTTTATTCTCATGACTGCATCTGATTCAGTGAGTTCTTCTCTTTATTTTTCGAATTCCATATCTCATCTCCTTTTCATTTTAATAGCAGCTGCCTCATCTTATACATTGATCTTTTGCAACTGCTCTTAAAAATGTATTCTCCAGTGAAGAGCCAATAGTTTCACACATGAAGTCAGAGAAGTTGTCATGGGTTAAAGTTTGTAATTTTCAATTGTAATTGGATTGTTCAACGATCCCTCTGATTGCCCTATTCACTGTGTCAATCCTGTGTTGGTTCCACACTAATCTGTTATGAGCGGAATTCAACACGAGGTCTTCGCTGGAGTATACTTTTCCATTACTATTGGGACACTTAAGTGCAACTCTCAACATACAGTGATCACTCCAAAGGGTATTAATATTTTCACAGTCACTGCATATGGACATCAAATATTGATCCACATATACGTAATCACGGGCCGATTTTTGCTGACCACTATGCCAAGAGACATGCTCCCCTTCTTCAGTTCCATTAATGCCATTTAGAAAATAGAGACCCATACTATTCAGACAACTCTTCCACTTTGTCCCACTATCGGATAGCCCCGGAGAATCGGGATGTGGAATCAATTCCCTTATTAAAGGAGATCTTATGGCATCAGCATCCTCTTCAGCCTAAAAGCATGCAGAGTTAAAATCCCCAAGAACAATAATATGGCCATCTCTATTGTTTATCATCAGGTTGGTAATGAATTCCGAGAGGATTGCATGAAATAAATCTATTTGGCTCACCACTTCATGCCAATAGATGTTACAAATAAGAAAATGCAGGTCCCTATTCCCTTTTGCACCTTCCCACTCTGTGGACCTTATTCTTGTTACAATGTCAAAACTCTTCACATGCTTTGTACCGCAATCGTATTTACACATCGTTAAGGGCTGCCCCGAGTGCCCTTTGATGCTAATTGAGAGATCACAAAGTACCCGTCCATTACAGGACACTCCGGAGGCAAATTATATCTGAGGCTCACAAAAGTAACCCAACTTTCACGCTTGAAAAGAGTTTACTGTGACCTCTAGTGTTCCATGAAGCTAGATTAAGAATAGAAGGAGGAACTTCTTGAGTGGGGATCTCATAAGGTGTACTCTCGCGACCCGTATGTTAGTGCTATTAAAGTTGGCAATGGTTTTCTTATTTTATTATTTTATTCTTGTGTCGCAAGGATGTAGGTCAACACGGAGACATAGAGTACCTCAGCTCCGTTTGTAAAGTAAGCAGTAGTTTGTTTGTGCCTACACCTCTTTGCGCCATATTTCTGATGTAAATGAATAAAAGTACGTAGTCAAGTTTCTTGAAGTATATTTTTTAAATTAATTTGATATATGTTCTGCCCATATGGATGACACGTGTTTCGGCGTTTCATTGGCGCCTTTTTCAAATCCGGGCCTTATTGAATGTAATGCGAATCTCCCTTTCCTTATTTCCGGGAATTAGTTTTTAGTTAAAGTGTATCACGGTAGTTCCAGGGTTAAATCCCACCTACAAAATTCTCTTGCTCATGCCTCAAGCATCGGGGGTCCTGATAATAAGGCCCGGATTTGAAAAAGGCGCCAATGAAACGCCGAAACACGTGTCATCCATATGGGCAGAACATATATCAAATTAATTAAAAAAATATACTTCAAGAAACTTGACTACGTACTTTTATTCATTTACATCAGAAATTTGGCGCAAAGAAGTGTAGGCACAAACAAACTACTGCTAAGAATAGAAGGAGCTAGAGCCAGTATGCCAAGAATTCTGCATCATGAGTGGAGTTGAGAACTGGTGCCACCCATGACCAATCCATTTTAGTACTCCCTCCAGTCCCTTCTTCTCAGCTCCTAAAAGTTAGATTATACCCGTAGCCCAGGTTAATAGTACATGTGATTTGGGTTAGGTGGTTATCATCCTGGTAGCGAGTCTCTTTAATTTGATTATCCTTCCCCCAGTTAGAGTATTCCTTCGTTGAGTCAAAGGTGGAGATAATAAAGTCAACCTGCCTCTGTGTTTGGGCCTCCTTCAGGATTAGTTCATACACCACTCTCAAACAAAGCCCAACACCACTCTGTCAGTACGTCCACAATCAATAGCCATCCTACAGGAACTCACCATCAACCAAACTAAACCTCACAACCAATTTAACTTTAGAGATATCTCCATTGCAGAAGCTAAGAATATCGTCACTTCTCTTAAACCCTCTCGCTGTCTTGGTGACTCATGTCCAGCCCCTATTATCAAAGAAGCAGCACAAGATTAGCCCCTTTAGTCACATCCTTTATCAACGCCTCCTTCAAATCTTGCTATGTTCCCACTAACCTCAAAGATGCTTGGATACTACCCCTCTTAAAAAAACCTAACCTAGACCCGAATGTACCAACTAATTACAGACCCATAACAACAGTCCTGTTCCTCCTTAGAATCTTAGATAAAGCTGCCTATCTACAGATCCAATCCTACCTGGAGATTAATAACCTACTAGGCACTAGACAATCTGGATTCAGACCGAGACATGGAACCGAGACAGCCCTCCTTGATCTCAAAAACCAACTAGATGAGCGCAAAGACAAAGGAGAGATATCCATTCTCCTACTTCTAGATCTATCAGCTGCATTCGATCTGGTAGATCATAAAGTACTTTGCAACCATCTTAAATCGGCTGCCAACTTCTCCACTAAGGCTATGGCATGGATAAATTCATTCCTGGATAATAGAACTATAAGAGTCTTTTCGCCCATCTCAGCCACTGACCCAGTTCCCGTCACTTGCGGGATTCCACAGGGGTCATGCATCTCACCTACTTTGTATAATATTTTTACAAACCCCCTCTTTGATATCTTGGATAAACTGGGTGTCTCATATACCAAATTTACTGACGACACCCAAATCCTCATCCCAATCCAAGGAGATTACGACAAAGACACCATCCTCATAAACAAAATCTACCAAATCATTCAAACCTGGGTGGCTACTCACGGTTTATGTCTTAACGACGATAAAACCGAGCTTCTAATTATTGGATCCACCAGTAAATTAAACAAACTCTCCCACCTCTACGAATCCTTTGCCATTGATGGTATCAAAATCAATGTAGCCAAGGAAGTTAAAACGTTAGGTTTCTACTTAGACTCAGCGCTCAACCTCAATAAGCAAGTAAATGCCACAGCCTCAGCACCCAGCTACACTTGCAAGCTAATTCACGCATGTAAGCCATTTTTGTCTATGATCCTAATATCCTGTATGTAACCTGTAAGATATTCCTGCAACTGTAACATAAGAAATGTAAGACAAGAAATGTAAGATATTCATGTAACATTAACCTAGAACTGTAACATAAGAATTGTAAGATATTTATGCAACTTTAACCTAAGATTTTCACAAGTGCCCAGTTGCATAGCGGCCCGGTGCGCTCTATAAATAAATAAACAATACAATACAATACAATAAACTCCAAACTCTCAATGTCTCTGGATGAGATCACACTCAAACTCAGACTTTCTGAGAAGAGAGATAGGACTGCAATGTGATTCAGAACAAGGCCTCTGGCCTTCTAAGAGTAAATGGTATGGGGCTCTATATTTGTGATGCTGTCGTTAAGTGCTGAGTATCCCTCTGGGAACTGTGTGTAACAGTGGCAGGCCTCTCTCACAAGGAGTGGACCAAATGAGTCTATCCCTACAAGGACTCATGATCTCACCTTAATAGTCGTCAGGAACACGCATGTGCCAGCGTTGGGTTGGAGCAGCTGGCAAGCTAAGAAATATACGGTTAAAGGCACCCAGTCCCCCACAGGCTATGCTGAACTATTGAAACTTGGCCACTGCAGGTCCAGCAGTGAGGGCTACCCTACGACATCATGGCCACGGCAGGCTGCTGAGAGGAGCTCTACCTCCAGACTCCAAAAGCACAAAGAAAGCCTTCACCCGTTGCACACAAGTACCTGGATACTTCTATCCCTGCCAGCGCAAAAGGTCTCCAACACAGAACAAACAACAACCCTGCGCTATCACGTATAAGGCTGGCCCTGCTGGGTGCAGACATGACCCGGGGTGCTAAATGGCACAAAAAGGATGGGTGCTGCTTGCCCCCAACCCCGCCAGTCAATCAGCCACATGCAAGCGGAGGACCACACAGATCCGTACATGACAGCAAGAAGAGAGCCCATATCCAAGCCCGCATCTCTGCGGCATCTAACAACTCGGCTGAACTCTTTAAAATCTGCAAGGAACTGGCCAATCCTGCCACAGTCTCTACCTCTCCTGTCCCATCCCAGGCCCTCTGCACAACACTGGCTTCTCACTTCATTTCAAAAACTCAGGACATCCTGTCCTCACTCTGCTCCTATCGCCTCCCTCCCTCTACTCCCTGCTCCTCCTCTGATCCTTCTGCAGCCACCCCCCCTCCTTCTCTGCCTTTCCCCTTTTCTCTGAAGAAGAGGTTTCTCGACAAGTCCGATCTATGAAAGTCTCGTTGAAACAGGTTAACCCCTGTTCCTCCAAAACTATCATGGACCACTTCGATTTCTGCAATCACTCCTTCGCCACGGGAGTCTTCCCATCTCCTCTGAAGCACTCCCTTGTGCACCCTCTTCTTAAGAATCCCTCTGCTGACCCCTCCTGCCCAGCTAACTATCACCCAATCTCCATCACTGCCTTCCTGGGCAAGCTCCTGGAGAAACTGGCCATCTCCCATCTTAATCTCCACACCAAATCTGCTGGTTGTCTTTATGACCATCAGTCTAGCTACAGGGCTGCCAGAAGCATAGAAACTGCTCTCCTGAACATCCGTGAAGACCTGCTCTCGAACCTTGACTCCAACACCCCGTGTGTCCTCATCTTGCTTGATCTCTCTTCTGCCTTTGACACTGTCAATCACGCCATCCTGCTCAACCGTATCCGTGACAACCTGGGTATCACTGGACAGGCTCTGGCGTGGCTGACTTCTTTCCTCTCAAACCGACCCTCCCAGGTCCAACTCGGGTCCTTCCTCTCCGATATCTTTTTCTCTACCTGTGGTGTCCCCCAGGGGTCTAACCTCTCTCCCTGGCTATTCAACCAATACTTGGCACTCCTTGCTCTCTGCCCCAACTTTCAGTGCTATGCGGATGATACCAAGCTCATTTTCAGGCTACCCTCGGCCTCTTCTTCTCCTTCCCTCATCTCTGACTGTCTGTCTGTTATCCAGGAGTGTTTTGCCGCCAATGACCTCTGCCTTAATGCCAGTTAGACTGAGATTCTACTAATCGGCACACCCACTCCCTCCTTCCCTGCAGCTCTCTGGCCGGCCTCCCTTGGCCCTCCTCCTACTCCCACCTGCAAGGTGAAAAACCTTGGGGTCATCTTCGACTCCACGCTCTCCTCTCCTCACATCTCAGACGTCTAAGAAATCCCACTACCAGCTGCACCTCCTCAGAGGTATTCTTGCTTTCCTCTCCTTCCCCCAGAAGCTCACCATCTCCAGAGCCCTGGTTCTCTCTAAGCTGGACTATTGTAACAGTCTCTATCTAAATCTGCCTGTCTCTACTCTCTGGCCTCTGCAACCTATCCAAAACAGGACTGCAAGACTTGTCCTTGGCCTCAAGCCCATGGATCGTATCTCTCCAGGACTGAAATCTCTGCACTGGCTCCCAGTGGCTGCAAGGATTAAGTTAAAAACCCTCTTCATTGTCCACAAGGCCTTCTGGGGCCTGGGGCCGCAATACCTTCAACTCTCTCTTCCCAAATACATTCCTTCTCGGGCTCTTCGCTCATCTACTTCCAACTCCCTCAGGGACAGTCGCTTCTCCAAGCAACGATTGGGTGGTTGAGCTCTCTCTTCAGCAGGGGCCTCCCTCTGGAACAGCCTTCCTGCCTCCCTGAACTTGAGGAGAACCATCTCTGGTTCCAGAAACACCTCAAAACCTTCCTCTTTGCTTCTGCTTTCTCTGCCTCTTTCCCCTGCTGAAATTCCTGGCTGAAACTGCACTGGTTACCTGGCCACCCTTTCTGATCTTGGGTCCAGATCTAGTCCCACTTTTTGCACACCTGCCCTGCCCCCTGGCAACCCACCGCACCTGGGGACTGTTATCTGTATACCAACAGTCCCTTACCAGCACTTATCTCTGCTCTTACCCTGCACTTGCCACCATCTGGCCGCTTTTATTTATCTTATTTATTCTTCTATCACTTGCACTGCACTTTTCCCCTCTCCCTTCCTCCAGGCACTTGCCCTTTCTCCCTATCCATGCACTTGCGCGATCTGAATGGCACTTGCGCAATCTGAATGACACCTGGCCTAGTAGGATCGCTGTCTGTTTCCCACTGTTTCCCCCCCCTTGCCTCATCGCGCACTGAAACCTTTGGGTATGGGCGCGTTATAAATGCCATATCATATCATATTGTATCATACACGCTGGCTTTCTCCGGCAGTCAATAGCAGACTAGACGATATCAGGAATAACATCTCCTTCATTAGAGCCAACCTCCAGAAGGTTAACCACAGAGTGACGGAGGCAGAGACAAAAGTGAGCGCACTCGAAGACACCACCATGGCACACGGCAAGGACAATGAGACCATCACAAAAAACCTAAAAGCAGTACATCCAATTGCGATGACTTGGAATCCAGGTTGCGCCAAAATAACATTCGGGTGGTGGACTTGCCGGAGAAACCCCTAAACACCACAATGGCGAACCGTGCAATTCTTCCTGAAGCACATTTTTCTCAACAATTCCTCATGGAACATGCCCAGAGATCCCTTGGCCCCACGCCTAAACCTGGCGCCCGACCATACATGGTCTTTGCATGCCTCCTAAACTATCGGGACAGGGACCAGACCCTTCACCTTTCTCATGAGAAAGGCTCTCTAACTTACGATTCCACCGGGATTTACATATATCCAGACCTACCTCTCCAATGGGGTGCAGGCAGCCAGACGCACCTTCGACCAAGCCAAGAAGGCTCTCAGAGCAAGATCCATTTCTTACGCCATGATGATCCCGGAAAAGCTCCGCCTGCAACACGCCGGCAGAAGCCACCTCTTCAAGACACCCAAGGAGGCCATGTCATATATTGAACATAACAAACCGGCCACAACAGCCCAAGGTTGAGACATGATTGGTCCCTGGAAGCCAACAAAGCAAACACAATCTGTTGTTCACCCAAACCGCAAGCAACCAGCGCAGCAGCTCCCTACGAGCAGCCTAACGTGTAATGAACAGTTATGGCCACGCAGTGGCACCCGCAGTTGCAGCGTTTGTGCACTAGTTATGGGTATACACCGTCCTGTTGGGGAGATGGTGAGGGTATGGGGTATAGGGTGGGGGAGGCTTGTTGCCTAAAATGAGTATGAATGTGGAGTTGGGGGGTTATTCGCTTATTTGGGAAAACTGACGGTTACAAAAGAAACAGGTTACATGGACAGGTACACATAAAGGGCATGGAAAAGTCTTCAGATTTAAATGGCAATGCACAGGTCGAATCAGGGGACTAGACTCCTTACATGGAACATTAGAGGGCTGGCAAACCCTATCAAAGCTAGGAAACTCCTTGCCTGCTCCAATAGACAACAGATCGACATCCTTCTCCTACAGGAGACACACGCTACAAAAAAAGTAATAGAAACATTTGCCCGGGATTAGGTACCGTTAGGCACTGACTATTCATCACAAGCTAGGGTGTGTTGACTCTCATCCACCAGCGCATTGGCTTTCAGATCATTAAGCTCATTAAGCCCATGATAGATACAGAAGGCAGATACATCTTGGTGTGGGGAACATTCAGGAACCAAGAGCTCATTATTTTCAACTCCCATGAACCTAATGTAGACACCCCTGTGTTTTATTTTCAGATAGTCTCATAGATTTCACCACTGGGGAATGCCAAGATAATCTGGGGTGGGGACCTGATCACAATCTAGACCTGTTGAAAGATAGAACTTCCAGAGGCCATAAAGGCCACTCCAAGTCGGCACTTACCATCCTGCAAATCATGTCCACACTGCCCTTTGTAGACACATGGAGAGAGAGAGACACCCCACCCAGGAGGAATTCAATTCCACTCACATGTACACAACTCCAGTTCACGCATAGATTACTGGCTATGCTCCCCAGAATGTATCCCTTGGACTCTTGAAACACAGGAACCATGGGAGAAGACAGTGGCAGTATTCCACCACATTTTATGTCAAGGATTGCCAGAACAGGTACAGAGACAGCTCAAGAAACTAGTGGGAATGGAAGTGAAGCCATGGGGAGAAATAGAGTTGAACATAGTGCATCACTGCCGGCTGTTACAACAGAAAAACAAACAATGTCACAAAACACCCCATCACAATACTAGTGGACTTCTCTATAGCAAACGCGGCTGCTGCTAGTGACAGTTTGCAGGGAAAGTGCCCCCTCATAACTGGATCTAAAATCCCACTATGATATGCTGGGGTTTGTACCCCAATGTAGTCCTCTGTATATGTACCGCTGTCATGACTGTCCCATTCGTATGTGAAAACAAAAGGAATTCCTCATCATCGTTGGGTATTCCTAAAACTTGAGCTGTACAAATTGCTTTCTTTAACTCTTCAAATCCTCCCTCCATTTCCTCAGTCAATTCTATTCTTTCCTTAGTCACTTGTTCTTTCTTCAGAGCCCGAAAAAGGGGTCTTGTTTATGAACTATAATCAAATACGCACGCTCTAACATAATTGCATAAGCCCAAAAACTGCTGAATTTGTTTTATCATGTACGATTTTTCAGGTGTGACTCTCTTCCCCTCTCTTCCCTCATGTGAGATTAACTGACCTATATACAACACTTCTTCTTGACAATATTGTAACTTCTCTTTGTCTACGTTATATCCCTTGTCTGCTAAAATAGTCATTAACTGAATCGAGTCTTGTCTGCACTCATCTTCTGTCGTGCTACAAACCAAAATGTCATCTACGTACTGCAGCACAACACTTTCAATTCAATATTGCCTAAGTCCATCTGCAGGACAATATTAAAGATCGATGGAGACTCACAGTACCCTTGGGGCAAACGAGTGCTTTTCAGGTTAGTTTGGTGAAACGTAAATGACTTAAGGTCTTGGGAGTCCTTATGCGGAATTGAGAAAAAACAATTTTTCAAGTCAATCACTGTAAAATACTGTGCTTCTGCTGGGATACTGCATAGCATCGTCACCAGATTTGGAACTAAGGGAAACTCTGCCTCTACAATCTGGTTAATCAGTCTCATATCTTGTATGAATATCCACAACCCCCCCTTCAATTTCTTCACAGGGTACACCGCGGTATTACGCTGTGACTCTGACATCATTAAAATACCTTGTTCCATCAGGGCTGATATAGTCTTGAATATACCTTCATATGCTTCTCGAGACATGGGGTACTGTCTTGCTCGAGGTAAAATTGCTCCTGGCTTTAGCTTAATCTTGACCTCCCTACTGCCTTCAATAGGCCTATGTCATAGGGTCCTGTAGTACACAAAGAGTTTGCTACCTTTTCCAAGTCTTCATCGAAAAATGCTGGACATTGCCGCACTATCACCATTCCCAGTGGGATCTCTCTTTTGCCTATTCTGATCCAATATGTAATACTCATCTTGAATATTACTTCATCATCTGATGGATCATCTCTAAACATATCATCGTCAGTGACGTTGGTCAGGCTATACCCTTCCCCAATGGAAATCACTGTTCTCCATGGCCTGCCCTCGTCATCGGTTCCTTCGAGCATGGCCTTTTCCCCTCGCACTATGGCTGCATTTTACTCTAGGGGAATAACCTGCCCCCCCTCTTCATCCACAGTGATCTGTGGCCTGAACAAAAACTCATCAGGTATTGTCATAATCTTCCCCACTAATCCGGTTAGCCATGTCAACAAAATTCGTACCCCATAAAGAAAAACGTCTGGCTTTAGTGGCAGTCCTCGCATTTGCCCTGTAAATGCCAATAAGCATTCACCCACATTCATATAATGTACCCCTGGAATAGAACACACTATGCCTTCACCAATCGTCATATTAAGCTTTGTCATTAAATCTCGTCCTAGAATGTTGACCAGTGTCTGCCTTGAATACAATAATGGAACAGACATGTCACTGCCTATAGAGACTGGTAATTCATCAGTAAAAGGAACTCTGCATGTAGCTCCAGAGAAACCTTGAGCATTCATGGCATTTCCCAACATTGGATATTTTCCCACTCGTATACATGGATGAGTAGCCCCAGTGTCTACTAAAACAGAAAAATGTTTTTCTCCTATCGTCAAATCAACCCTTGGTTCCTCTTGAGGGTCTTTTGTCACTGATAGTACTGAACACATCAAGTCACCCTATGAGCTTTCCTATTGCTGATACATACTTATACCCGTACCTGTGAACGGACTTCCTCCTACCACAGTGACACCCCTTACTCTAGGTGTCAGTTGCTGTCCTGTGTTTGAATTCTGCTGTATCTGCATGGGTGTGTGCTGTGACTGCCCTTGCAGTGGATTCAACGTTACTTGCTGTAGCTGCAATGCCTGTTGCATTTGCAGCGCTTGTGCTTGATACACTGTCTGATCTTGGGAAAACCCATCCCTATCTTGTGAGCTATATGCTGGAGGATAAGCTGTCCCACCTCTTGAGAATTACCCCTTCTGTACATATCCTTGGCTTTCACATGTGCGACAAACAGGAGGGACTTTTCTGACTAGCCCCCCTTGGTTAAATCCTCCTTGCACATTCTAATGAACATTCTGCATATAATAATAATAATTTGGCATTTATATAGCGCTACGAACCCTCAGGTATCTGAGCGTTGCTTATTATTACCCATGGTGTGTGGTGCTCATTTATCAACCTCAGAAGGATGAAAGGCTGAGTTTGGCCCCTGCTGGGATTCCAACCTGGGTTAGCAAGCTCTGCACGGGTGTCAAAGCAAGCGCTCTACTCGCTGTGCCACTTGACCAACTTGGCCAAACTTGCGAGATTCAGAGAATATTCTGAAAACCGCCTTGATTATTCTAAAAACCACCCGTTCCTCTGTAGCCCATTTCTCTGTTTCGTGGCATAAACCCATTCCCTCCTTGATCCATTTGGCATTGATTATTCACCTGCGATACACCCATTGCTTGGTGCATTCCCAATCCTTCTCTGCTTTTCAATATTGTCTCTTCTATGGCATATCTTGACATTTATTTCCGAACTAACTTAGCTTCCTCAAGTTTTCTAGCATCTTCCTTTTTCTTATTTTTCTATTGTAACAGCCGCAGTGATACACTATGGTCAACTGTATTTCTGCCCATGGCTTCGCTTCCATTCCCAGTAGTTTCCTGAGCTGTCTCTGTACCTGTTCTGGCAATCGTTTACATAAAATGTGGTAGAATACTGCCACTTTCTTCCCCCATGGTTCCCGTGTTTCAAGAGTTCACCGTTCCTGAATACTTTGAAGTAAGCAAGCAGACCTTCGTCTTCTCTCATTTTACGTGCCATAATTGCACCCATAACTGACGTGTCAGGATACGGCCCCCTAAGTGCTCTCCAGACACATGCTCTACGATTATTAAATGGCACTACATTGTGTGCTGTGTTCTGTGCTGTGACACTAAAATATCCTACTTTTTTTATCGTAGGGTCAATGTCATGGGTGTGGGAAACGTTTATAGTATGGCTTAGGGGGCATCTGTTATCCATTTCGCTGGTGGCAATATGACCAATAAAGAGGGAGCTAGACCAAACGGAAGACAGACTTAAGTCCCTAGAAATAGCACACTGCTGGTCACCGGGGATCAAAACGCTTGAGCCACTTCTGGCCCAACTTGCGAGATTCAGAGCCCTAGCCGACCGGGAAGTCCTATACACCATACAACCTGCCCGGGCTAGAAGATACGGGGAGGGGAATAAATCAAGTAAGACCCTGGCCAACCTTATCAAATCTGAACACGGGGTGAGACCTATCATGGGGGTGAAAGGCACAGGCAACATAGTACATATGAAGGCTCAAGAGCGCAACGAGGTGTTCAAGAGGTTTTACACTGAGTTAAATGCAAACACAGACCCGTTAATGAAAGAAGAGCTCCTGCAGTATCTTTCTTCATTTCCTCTCCCCCTACTGGATAGAGACGAGAGAGAACTTCTAGATCTCCCTCTCACCCTGGAAGAGGTCGCACAGGCAATCAAAGACCTAACAGCCGGCAAAGCGCCCAGACCAGACGGGCTTCCAGCTGACCTATATAAATGCTTTAGTACGGAAATAGCCCCTAAACTGCTGGAAGTATGGGAAGAAGCACTGAGATTGGCCAAACTCCCGGGTTCCATGAGAGAGGCCATCATAACGGGTTTGCTCAAACCCCATAAGCCCCCTCACGAGCCATTGTCATATTGCCCCCTTTCCTTAATAAACTCTGACATCAAAATATTCGCAAAGGCGAAAGCCAACCGTCTCCTACCATATATGAAAAAACTGATAAAACCAGACTAATCAGGCTTTATCCCCTCATGTTCCAGAGCCCTGAATCTACGCAGATTCTTCGCCATAACTTCAAAACTGTACATGAATATTAAAAGTGTGGCGAACGCGCTTGATGCTGAGAAATCATTTGATTCTGTCTCCTGGAATTACATGTATGCCATACTAAGATGGGGTTCGGTCCTGGATTCCAGAGATTCATTCAAGTGCTGTATAATGACCCAAAGGCCAGAATCAGAACTAACAAAACTCTTTCATCCGAATTCTCATTGCACAGAGGAACGAAACAGGGATGTCCACTATCTCCCCCCATCTTCGCCCTCACAATGGAGGGCATGGCTGCAGATCTGAGACATAATCACTCGAGGTGTGGGAATCTCATCAGGGCCCGACCCAAATTTATTTCCCTCTACGCCTACGACACTATGTTAAACCTGAAAGACCCTGAGACCAATCTACCCCCGATAATGCAGGAGAGTTATGAATTTGCTAAATTCTCAGGCTACAAAATAAACCAAACTAAAACAGAAATCATCCCGCTATCACCAGGCACAATCAGATCGGCAGCCACAACACAATTACGTTGGTCCCCGAACACAGGTCACTACTTCGGCATTGCACCGGCCACGGACAAAAACACAATCTATGCCGCAAATTACAAACCCTACATATTAAAACTCGAGACTAAACTGAGCATCTGGATCAAGCTCCCGATATCCATGTACGGTCGTGTGGCGCTGTTAAAAATGGTTGTGGTGCCCAAACTGCTGTACTTATTCAGCAACATTCCGATATGGCCAGGCCATCAGTTCTTCGACAAAATACAGAAACTTGCATCCAACTTCGTATGGGGTGGGGGCTCGGTGAGGCTTAGCTGGACCAAACTATGTGAAACCGTACGACCAAGGCAGTCTAGCAGCCCTGGATTTCCTACTATACTACCATACCACACAGGCACACTTTGCGAAATAATGGTCCAACTGCACAGAACCATATGCCCATATTCAAGCTGAAAAATTCACAGCCTCCCCCAGGTCCTTGCAGGCTTGATCTTCGCATGGGCAGGAAGAGACGTGGTTGATGTAGATCCTGTCAGTTGCACAATTCGAGCCTGAGCGGCTCCCTTTCGTAGAGTGGGCTGCTCTGAACCATATTGGCCACACACCCCACTTTGGCATTACCTGGACAGGACACCCACATTTGACTCGGCACTTCAGAAAAGATGGGACCCACACAAGGAAATGTGCCTGGGGGATCTCATCTCCGAGGGAAGGTTTGTCCACTTGAAGGAGGTTCAGCAGAAGATTGGGGCCGGTCTAACTACAACCCTGGAATATCACTGGCTAAGAGGAACATGCAAAAACAAATGGGCAACATTCCCAGTGGCCCCAATACCACATCCATTTCTGTCCAGCACCATGTCACAAGCGGGCTTCAAGGGCAGCATTTCCTCACTATAGAAGGCGGTACAAGCGCACACCCCATCCAAAAACAATATGAGGAGCAAATGGGAAAAAGACCTGAACGCAACCATAGACGACACTAAATGGGCAAAATATTGCCATTTCACCAAATCCATCTCACTCTGTGCCAATTTCAGATTGATAGAATTCAAAGTGCTGAACCACTTACACATTACACCCAACAAGATCAATAAATTTGATCAGTCCAAGCTGTCCCAAATGCAACTCCCCGGAAGCTGACTCATTCCATATGTACTGGAAATGCCCCTCGCCCCCTGATCAGACAATTTTGGGACGATGTGTCCAGAACACTCAGCGATATACTGGACATACAAATCCCGGCCACTCCATTGAAGTACTTGCTAGGAGACATCAGGAAAATATCAATCAAGAAGCATAGACTCTTTCCTGTAGATGGAGCGGTTGCCAAACGAAATATACTTACATTTTGGAAGGCGAAGAAGGCCCCTACGATCCAGATATGGCTCAGGGACCTGATCTGGGTCCAAGACTGCGAGAAAAGGTATATCAAAGGTGTCGCACCCGTATGTAGACCAAAAAACATCTGGGCTCCGCTACGCTGCTATCTCAAAGCCACTCAAGATGCAGCAGAGAACTGTTTGCCGCCATCCAGCTCCTCTTAAGATGTAAACACAGCCCATAATTGTCGTCATTGCCATGTCCTATTATATCATACATGCAAATGTCAAGTATTCTGCTTATGTTGTATTGTAACCGTCAATTGAAACATAAAGTTTAAAAAAAAAACAAATACTGTATCACATCATACACTTTGTTGTCTGGCATATGTGCTTAGTTGGCCTATCACTGTGCTGTTGCCATGCGCAATTCCACAAAAATCGGTATCTACTTTCTAGGTAACCCCCTTCTGTCTTGATCTCCTCAGTCAATTATGGACCCAGACCAGTTCGGGCTTGCTGTGGCTGTAGCCTGCAGTCTTTTCGCACATGTATTCTATGTCTTATAATGAAGTGAGGCTACAAGCCAGGACAACTTAACTCCCCAAATATGATGCCTTTAGAACTGAGCCTTGTTCTTGTGAATGCGCTGCTAAAGTTTATTTTTGCTGCAACCCTGTGCCACCCACCAATACAGCAATTATTGTGGCCCAAATGAAGATGGGATTCAACTCCTCAGGTCTCAAGAGCAGCAACTTAGCCATTACAGATTAGGCACTTCTGGCTGAAATTGAGAAAGAAATTGGTAGAGTATCCAGGGCAGAAAACAGTTTTGGTGCTCAGGATCAGAGCGCAACAACAATATTCAATTTGATTGAAAGACTTACCCATGAGAAGAGGAGTGTCCAGTTGAATAAATAACGATTTGGAGTTTCGTTCATGTTGGAATAATGTCTGCATTATTGGTAAGCCTGAATCCACTTCAAGGCCCAATATGGAAAACATTTTTGAAAGCTTGCTTAGAAGAGTCTTGCACGTCCCACCATTTCCATTGCAGTTTGTCATTGAGGGAGTACACAGATCCAAAGCAGTGCCAAGCACGCCTAGGAAACCACCTTTCTCTGTTATTGCACAATTACTTTAAAGACCTAGGCTGTATTCGGATTCTTCTCGGGGATCATGACCTTGTTGACTTTGAGAACTCCAAAATCTCCATCTATCCGTATTTCACTTCTTCAGTGCTTAAATATATTGTTAGTTCACTCTAGAGAGATACGAGATGGGCTTTTGTCAATTGGACTCTCACCACCTGCGGACCGCCTCTCCTCCGTGGCTTTCCTACTCCACTCTCTGCAAACGTACCATGTTAGAGGACTTACTGTGTTAATTGGCAATCACTCATGCATTGACTGCTGATGCATCTTTCATGCCCTCTAGTAACTCTGAACTAGAGACTTTTTATTCCCAGGAATAGATACAAATGTATATATGGGACATGCTGAGTCATGTTGTTACTCTTGGGCATTCAGAAATGGCTCATGCTTACACAGTAATTTCGGACCATGGATATTTCAGCATGTGTGCATTGACTTTTTCTAGGGAGTGGCTGGAAACAGGATGCAGATTGAAAATTCATTCATAAACATTTCAGATTCTACAGTTGGGTCCCTTTACATTTATTTATTCCAAGAAAAAAGCTCAGAACTCTGGGTGGAGAACTCTCAGACCTGCAGCAGGCCCTGCAACTGCACCTACTGAGGCCATCTGGTGCAATGGGAGATCAATGGGAGAAACTAGGAAACCTAAGGAACCGTAAGCTTTAAGTAAGCCTTTCCCAGTGTTTTGATGTCACCAGCAGTGCTTTCAGATGGCCAGAGTTTTCCACAGAGATGTGGTACATCTGCCCGATGAAGGGCTGGACATGTTCATTCATGTTTGTTGGGAGGTATGTACAGGGGCATGTACCCTAGCATTGGGGGCAGGGCTGTGGCGCTGTTGACGGTGACCTACACAATGGATTATGGAAGTGTTCGGACCATGGCCAAAATGTTGATCTTGATGAACTATGATTTTAATACCTGGGTTGTGAGTTGACTGGTCCATTCACATCCAATAGGCCAAGCAGGCTGTGATGGTGGCCCCTCGGGTTGCACATTGGATTGA
Organism: Ambystoma mexicanum; assembly: GCF_040938575.1. Taxonomy (NCBI): domain Eukaryota; kingdom Metazoa; phylum Chordata; class Amphibia; order Caudata; family Ambystomatidae; genus Ambystoma; species Ambystoma mexicanum. The sequence goes on along the minus strand of NC_090929.1, from coordinate 758,479,925 downwards.
AATATAGCCCAGGCTTCGCTGTTGTACTGTCCAGCTGGACATTGGATTCCAACCCTGGAACAGCTCAGACAGGTAGTAGGCCAAACTGGCAGCTAGTCATGATTTCAGAGATTTTTTCTGTAATAAAGTGTGGCCTGTTTACCTCCAAATGGTGTATTGCATTTTGTATAATACAACGTGTGTTTCATGAAGACATGGGCATCACAAGTGCACCCCTATGGAGGCGCCAGCATGGCCCTTCATGAGCGTGCCATTAGGGGGTTGCTTTGTGGCCCATGGAGGGGCACTTTGGTTGGTGTAACAAACTTCCGGGGACAATGGACAGTGGGAAGGGGAGCAGCGATCGAAGGTGAGGGTCTGTCCGCACTTATATCCGGTGGGGCGGTCTCATAAAAAGGTTATAAGCTGCGGCTACATCCTCTTTCCTGCAGTCTGCCACCCCAGAAGACGGTTGCCCACCCATCCAACCCTTATGGTGGCAGTGTCGATTTAGCCATGTACTGGAGTAACCATCATTTTGCAATCGTGTTGTGAGGATTTGTGTATCTAATTATACTGTGTGATTGCATGTCGCATTTTTGGTGCTGTTGACGGGGACCTACACAATGGAATATGGAAATGTTTAGACCATGACCAAAATGTTGAACTATGATTTCACTACCCAGGTTGTGGATTGAGGGGTCCACTCGCGTCCAATATGCCAAGCAGTTGGGACGGTAGTGGTTGCCCCTCGGGTTGTCCATTGGATGGGAATATAGCCCAGGCTTGGTTGTTGGACTGTCCGGCTGGACATTGGATTCTAACCCTGGAACAGCTCAGACAGCCAGGAGGCCAAACTGGCAGCTAGCGGGTTGGCAGGGCTACTACGGTCAAGGTGTAACCGATGATTGTTGATGTAAAAAATACATGGGTCCCATCATGATTTCTGAGAAGGTTTCTGTAATAAAGTGCAGTCTGTTTACCTTCAAACTGTGTATTACAGTTCGTATAATACAATGTGTGTTTCATAAAGACATAGGCATCACAAGTGCACCCCTATAGGAACCCTAAACTGTCAGTAAACCTTTCTCATTGTTCTGATGTCATGAGCAGTGCTTTCAGATGGTTCTTTGTGTGAGAAAAAAAAAGACTGTCAGAACAAAAGAACTGTGCTATAATGAGCGCCCGAGTGAAAAAGAAATACATTGGCAGGGCATATTAACTGACTGCACAATTAGCGTCCAACAACTCCCCGAGGCCTCTCCGAAGTTTCCAAGGCAGCTAATAGGTCCTGGGAAGAAAAGGTTCACTGAAAGTACACAGCAAATTAAAGAGAAGGAGCTAAGTGTGACATTTTGGGGATCAAAGAACGTATATGCTCAAAATGTCAGACTGACGTTGAGCAGTGCAGTAATGATCCTCTGTTTAGCGCTCTGCTATGCAACGATAGCGGGTGGGTGTGGGATTTGTCTATTCATTAAGGGAGACCTGAGTTAATATTTATATCTCATTTGCCATGAAATTCTGAATTCTTCAATTCTGCATACATTCTGAACATGTATTTGGTAATGGATATGATTTTTAAACGATCCCACAGCTCTAGCACGCAATAAGAAATGTAATTTTCGGATTACTTGCAGTTTTTATAATCAGTGGCACAAATGGTTATACATGTTTTTTTCCCTTCGACATCATAGATAATCATGGTTTCTCTTTACATTATGGATTTCTTCAAGGTGACCAATGTGATTCTTCATCAGAACTTGCATGTGTTGCCTGGACTGTGTTTCCAAACCTCCTATAATGTGTGTATTGTTTGGCAGATCAGGATAGTGTCATTTTACCTTATGTGCATCTCGCACTACACTATTTCTAGTGTTTATTTGAGTAGAGAACAGACAATGTAACAGAAAGACTGTACAGCAGGGCACACGCAGGAAGCATTCTCATTCTTGTGTGCTTTACAGTGGGTGTGCAGGACAGTACGTACAAAGTACGGTCAAAGGATTTTTTTTAGAGCTTTGTGCAAGCGAGGAAATGGTTGGGGAACACGTTGGATGGCAGTGCACACCATTTATTTTTTATAGATTTGCAAAAGTAAGCACAAGGTTGGGAATGAAGGGGTTGTCAATGACAATGCATTGACTGTGGTGACAGAGTACAACAACAGGATGCTGTTCATATGGTGTTAGTATATTATAGTGGATAAAAAGATAAAGCTCCTCTTTATGTAAATGAAACAACTTGCCTCTCAGTAGTACTGTTCCTCCATTTTACAATCAAAAATGTCCAGCACTATGTTTCCAGCTTACTAGCTAGATTTGCCCTTTATAAAACTGACACATACATACATACACACAAAAGTCCCCGTAGAAAAGTGAACATATCATCCTTGATCACATGATGTGAACAGTACTTGTATCAACATATGATTTATTGGCCAACTCATTAATCACCTTAGCCGTGATACAAAAACTTCATTTGATAAATGTTCTTCTTTCCCATCGGCAGTAGGCCTATAGAGGAACTAACAGCTCCTCCCCACTTGTTATGTTACTTTGCATTTATATAGCGCCTTATGTTCCATTGGTATGATCTCAATGCGCTGGACTTGCTCAATTGTGTGGCGCTACATCAACACTGTGTTGATTATGCACAAGATTTTGTCTGGGCTGAGTACATGGTGACATTTGGTGATGTTTTACTGCTTACTTATGCTAGCTCCTGCCATTCAGCAGCCAAAGCGTTAGGTGCACTAGGTTGATCGCTGGCTGCAGTCCTTCCATAAATCAGCACCCCAGCTTTGGAGTCACTTAAGAGCCATCACCATTTTTTGCATACAAAATATGAATAAATAGCTGGATTGGAAATATTGGCATGGGCTGGGTTTGAGTCCCGGCAGCACCTTTATCACTTGCTTGAAATATTCTGCCTTCCAAGCTTTGCTGGTAAGATAAAATAAGGAGGCAATGAGACTCATGGGTTAATGCCTGAGGGTATACTATGAAGCCTGTGCAACAATGCTGGAGCGTTTTAGATAGTCCCTACAAAGTGCCCTGGTGTGGTACCCCTTGATACCTAACACCACTAACTGGTTCCCTCTCTGCAAACAGATTACATAATTAGGAAACTCTATTTTGGATTGGGTTTCGGTCATGGCAACCCTATTACCAGTTGCTTAGCCCATCTCACTTATTAATATTTCATTGGTGTCATGAAAAGGCAAGCTACAGATTGGGTCATCTATTTCAACTTCTTTCCTTTGAATTTAGGGTTAGTGAATGCTTCTCACTAATATGGAGATGGCAACCTCCTGCAAAGTGGCGGATATCGCCTCTGGCCTCTTACTACGTGTATCCAACTTTCACATGGGTGATTTCTGGGTAGCCAGGACGAAAACTTCCAATAGGCCCTGAATAAGGCTCCAAGCATTGATGGCTGCACTTAAGACACACTTAAGGCGATACTCTATGAAAACAATTAATCTGCAGATATTTACGGGTCTTGCATATCCTTCCTCCGCCTTTCCTACTGTAAGAGATATTCCTTGGTGATAAGTTTTGGTGGTATTTCTGTAGTTTAGTGGTGAATCTAGAATATAGGTAACCGCCTGATGATTGTTTTTATACCAGGGGTCACTAACGCTAAATCAAGAGTGGACCTAGTACACTCTAGAAAATAACTTAATTGCCCTTGCAGTATTTTATTTATAATACCACGGTATGCCCTTTTGGCAGTATTTCACCACAGATTTACCATGTAAACCAAATTTGAACATTCAGAGCCTCATAGAAGAACACAATTTACAGTGACCATTGTTGCTTTCTATTTTACTGCACACAGCAATATGAATTTACCTCATGTGGCAAAATGAATATACCATTTCCTTTATATCAGTCTGAATACCAACACATATAACAGACCAAGGCAAACGTACTGCTTTTGCAAGCACTTTATAAGTAATTGAGATTTGTGAATAAAACAAAACAGTACATGTAATCCACAGAAGGGATATGTGCCTTTGTTCACTTGCTCATGCTGATCTCACAGTCTGTTAAAATGATGCATTGCATTTACAATTCCAGCAGCAATATTTAGCACTCATTTTGCTCTCTCACACACCAGGCAATGATCCCTACAGAAGTTCGGAGAATGACTGTAGCTCTATCTCCCGCCTCTAACTTGGCAGAGAACACGATGCAACAATCTTGAGACACTTAGCCCTGAGAGCAGTAACCTCTATCCGTTGCAATTATTATTTTTTGGCAACTGATTTCGCATTGTGAAATGCACTTCACTTCAGTAGAATGGGGAACAAAAATACTTTGGGATGCCTGATATGTAGAAACCCAAGCAAAATCGATATCTACATTTGTGGTTTTAAAACTACACACACCTAAATTATACTTTTTATGGTCACCTAGAGGATGTTGGATTCAGCGTGTGCCTAGACACAGCAAGGTTGTAACTCCCCCTCAGATCGTTTTTGCAAAATACCCCCACGGCAGCCCTCTGGACAGCGCTCACACCGGGTCTTCCTTTATCTGCCTTCTCCCCTTCGTGCTTAGGACAACTCAGCCTACACTCTTCCAAGAGATAGCCTGCACACCAGCAGCAAGTGACCCACGCTTCAAACAGCCCAGGAAGAAGAACCCCTTTGACTCATTGCAAAACCCTTTTAAACCAACCCCGGTGATCTGCTTGCCGATGTATATTCCCTTAAAGAAAATGTAAGACAAGTCTGCCTCTGATAGTGACATCATGTACTCATCAAAAACCACCGCCCTTTGGAAAGCTCCCAAGAAACGTGTTCTGACTGCCACCTTTGACCGTGATCTAGGCTGCAGCCACGGATGCAAATAGCTACATCTCTGCCCTGGTTTCCTGCTCTGAAAGTCTTTTAAGCAATAAACTAGTTTTGAGCAAAACAGATTTCACATACCACAATTCTAACATTTCATGTCTTCATCCAAACACAGCACAGCCTTAATTCTGCACATTTTATTTCTTGCATTTCCAAGCTAATCTTGCACAGCCCAAATGCCTTGCACATTCAGTTGATTAATCCGCACCAAGGTTTGTACACAACAAATCATGAACTTATCTGATCTGAATATTAGTAGGGGATATTAGTGGCAAGGGGCTATTAGTATAAATGAGTGTATTAGTCTCATGTTTTTCACTGCAACTCAACCCATAACTGTGGTGTAGTGGTGCAAAGTGATAAAACCATGTTATGCAATGCCAAATTCAAAACCTTCATTTTTTTGTCATGTGTTCTGTGCATTCACAATACTGACATCTACTAGATTCAACCTGAGTCTCATACATAAGTCTCACACTCTTGCTCACAAATGGGGTCACACTTTACCATTGTTAAATTGTGGAGGACTAGCTAATATTCAGAGACCCTAATGGAACCCATTTTGAAGATAACCCTACTAGTATTTGTTTTTTCATTGGAAGCCCTCTGCTGCTTCACGTGCTGTATCTGCTGTACTTGAAATGCCTAAAGTCATTGGCCCAGATTGATGCACAAAGGGATCTTTTGGCACCAGCTTTCGCCCCACCGAAATCCAGCAATGTTGTGTCATTCTTAGGATCTCCCTCACCTGGAATGCCATTGATACTCACAGAAGGGGGAACAACACTTATGTAAAAGGAGAATTAGAATGAGGCAAGTTAGCGTTGTCCAGCAGGGGGGTGTTGTGGGTGTTTTACTCTATACTGTAGTGGGTCCGGGGCCATATATGCCACGCATCCCTGTGTGCATTTAATTCTCCCAATTTCTCCAGAAAAATCTCCACAAAAATGAATGTACAGGCTTCTGAAAACTAATAGTCTGTCATGACCTGTTGGCTGTACTAGAATGTGCTTGCATAAGATCATTGACTGCTTCATTTAGGATGATTATGAGTGACTGTGACCCATTTCAATTCTCTGCTGCCCTCTCATCACAGGAGTAAAGTTATGGACAGAGTCATCTATCGTGCTTGGCGATCACTTGATTGGAATTAGACTTTACAGTTGTGCTGGGACTGAGGCAGTTGGCTGGGGTAAAACAGCCTTTGATTGTATGTAGTGTTGACATGCATTGTGTATGTGTGTACATTGCAATAATGGTGTATTTGCATTACTTTCTGAGCTGTCACCTATGATCCATGATCTAAACCAAAGCTGAAAAAAGTGTTGAAAGTCAACGACTGGAGGGGCATCTCAAAGAATGGCCCTGGTCGGTTAGTCCCCCTTAAGGGAATAATATATGCAGCATTCTAAAACGAGAACATTATCCGCACTGATCTCATATGCGCAAACGTTTTATCCCCATGAGAGCCAAAAAACTAAAGATAATACAAGACAATGGGATTCATTATATGTTTGGTGGTATCGCGCCGGTAAATACGGCAGGATACCACCAAACAGTAATGCTGTTCCCGTCACTTTGTAAAAACAAAATCAAAATATCGAGGCTGAGTATCCCAAAAGGAAAAACACTGAACACGGGTTACAAAGGACCATACAAAGTACTTTATTTTATACTGAATCCAGTTACAAAAAACAGAGTAAAATCAGATAGCTATCGGCCCTTAGTAAAACACAACGAACTCCAGCGTGGTTCAGTGTGTTCAGTGAGAGACGTTGTACATGAGAATGCATTCGCTTTTTATACACTTGGTGGGCACGATGTCCAACCCCACTTCGGGTTAATATTCCATTTAATACATCACCCATCTAGGGTTCGTGCCAAGTCTCGAACAACCGCATATAACTGGTTTGCCTTTAATACATGTATCAACAAGCCTATGCAATAACTGTATATTCTAAGATTTTCCATGCAGACCTTCTCAAACATTAATACAATGTAGTTAAACAAGTGTTCTACGTTCAGTATTTGAATACATTGTTTCAACATATGCTTGTGGATTAGTTTCATTGCACAAGTAATCATTTTACACACAGGTCAACGAAGGACAAGGTCTCAGTTCACGACCTCAACAAGTGGCCTGCAGGCAAGTTACATATTAACTATGTACAGAGGTCAAGACGGCCATGTTGTACTTTGGAATGACATCGTCCACCATTTTAACTCACAGGGTGACTTTTACAAAGCAAATCCTAAAATGGCGGATTGGCCTAAAATGGCAGCTTACATTGATTTAAGGTCAGGACCTTGCAACATGGATTCTTTCGCAAGCGACTTTCGAGCAGCTTGGCGTAGGCCAATATACATATATTTATTGCAATAGGAGGCACGATATAATTTCTCTTTTGACAAACCCTCCTTTTCGCCTATGCCAAGTGCTAAAACTACTTTGGATCTCCTTGAAAATAACTCCATGCATCATCGTCCATGCACCCTGAATCACTGTCGGAAATATCTATTGCCATTAGGTAATTTGCTGAAATTTCTTTCAACGCATATTCTTTGGAAGTTTTATCCGGGGCATAAACTTTATGTCATATCGAACCTATCGCTTGCGCGCAACATCCCCCTAGCATCGAACACATACCAGGTAGACACTGAATACAGCAACAAAGAAACAACAGGATTCCCAAAATAATTAGCAAGACCGAAAGTACCTTCCAACCCCAAGATCGCAAGAATTCCTAGAACCAAGCGCTTAGATCCCAGTCTCCCTTGGGAACATGCACTTCGGAACTAAGGACGTGCAGATTCTGTATCGCCTTGAAGATAGTTGGGGAGGAATCTGGTACGAAAACACAGCAAGCGGACCCCACTAATTTACACACTCCACCACGCTCAGCCAGAAGGACATCTAATGCCATTCGGTTTTGAAGTGCTACTAATCTTATCGCCTTTTGTTCTAACGTCATATTATAGAGTATGTCCGTGGTCCAGTTGATGGTTCTCTCCAGTACTCTCGCTAGTTTTCTGATATCTTCTGAATTCGCTAAATGCTCTCAAAATGGCACAACTGATTTAGCTATATCTCCCAAGATTTGTGCTGGGGTGTCACCATTCTCGTCCCACCGTGGACGAGCCTTTGAAACATCTCTTGTACTAGCTATAAACATCCCAGGTAACAGGATCCCTAAATAACAGGTTCCCTGCCAATCCCTGGGCAACAATGGGAATGCTACATTACCGCAGACAAAGTAGACATGTTCGCCTACATACAAAGGTCTGTTTTCCCCAGTCAAATTTGCAACGTTGGCACAACCTAGAACATTTCCCATTGACTGAGTTCCATTCCTCTGTATGCAAAAATAAACTGAATTGGGGCTATAGTTAACAGTGTAAGAAGGAGGCATGGCATCCTTATTGCCTACTGGAGCCATTTTAAAGGAAATCAAAGATTGGAAAGGATGAGACAGTTTATAAGAAGGCCTAATAGAAGCAACATTCGGTTTACTCCTGTTTGCGAAAAGCGAGCATCCCAGGGGAGTTAAAACACATTTCTCAAAACTATTCAAATTGGTGCCACCAAAGTTCCCTGAGATGCTATCATTCCACCGGCCAAAGAACAGTGCTCTAAGAGAAGCATAGCAAGTAGTTGTCAAAGGTAAAGGATGAATATACCAACCTAGCTCCTTATCCCCGTGTTGCGGTAAATGTGAGCAGACCCAACAGTTAGATTTATTAAAAATGGCATGCATAGCATTCATGATAAGCAGTAGAGTGTTATTGTGGTACCTTTGTCTGTGCTGAGAATCCCTAGGGTATAGAGTATGCAAATGTACAAAGGGAGTAGGAACAATAGGTGTACTTTCAGTAGGCAACAGAAGTTCTAAAGAATGAGTTTCCTCAAGGTACCACAATCCTAAGGCAGCGACTATTAAAAACCCAAATAGCATTATAAAAATACAGCAATACATTTTCGGGGCCCAGGCATTTTGTCAATTGTCCCGGTTGGTCACCCCCTTATTTACAAATCCCATACGAGCAGTAGCAGTAGCAGGCATTGTAGTCTTCAAACGGATACTCCAAAGTTCGGTGCTGGTGACCTCCCGGTCGAGCGACTTCTTAGTCCTTCCACAACCCTTGCCAACAGAATCCCCTTTCTCAAATTTGGGCAAAAACAAGCCCTCAATGATCCTTTTCTTCTTCAAATGCACAGCCGAACTGTGCCGCAAGTCTATCAGATGCAAAGCAAAACCGTGCCGTAAGTCTATTTTCTTGGACGCAGATTGTACCTTACTTTTTCCGGTACTGATTGATCCAGAAACAATATGTTGTCACTTCCTGCTGGAAGCAACGTGTCGGAAGCAAGTGAAGGTGCTGAATTTCAAATAGCAGTTTCCGGATGCAAAACTTTTGGAGAGTGTGGAGACAAAATGGCAGCTTCCCCAAGCCTCACGTGTTCAGAGAGATTCTCCGACACACTCTCAGTGCTACTTACTGCTTTGGGATCGTTGGTTGCAGTATCAGCGAGGGATTCTGTTTCTTCTGTAACGTGTGGCACACGGTGAAGAAGTTTCTTGACATGGGACGCGTGCATCCAGTTCTTTCTCCCAGCGACCCGCACCGCTGTCTGGCTGACCAACAGGACTTGGAATGGCCCACGCCAGCGAGTCGCAAGGCAGGAGGAGCGCTCGAACGATTTGACGAGCACCCAGCTTCCAGGCCGTACGCTGTGGCCCGGGCCCTCGTATCGCACAGGTAAAGCTTCTCGTACCTGGTGATAAATCAAATACAGGTTTTTAGTCAACTGACTACAATAATCTGAAAGTAATACATTTTCAACATTTCTCAATTAATTGCATTTAGGAAGCTTCCAAATATTGGCAGGTCTCCCCATTATCACCTCAAATGGAGAGAGCCCAGTCTTAGTTTGAGGGGTTGTACGCATGGATAACAACATGATCGGTAAGGTGTCCGGCCATTTTAGTTTGGTGCCAGCACATGTGTTAGCGAGCTTGTTCTTAATGATACCGTTGTGTCTTTCTACTAGTCCGGCGCTCTGAGCATGTCTGGCCAAATGAAACCGTTTGTCAATTCGTAATGCCGTACATATCTGCAGAATTACAGCAGCGACAACATGTGGACCATTGTCCGACCAGATAATTCTTGGTAGCCCGAACCGCGGGAAGTATTCCCTTAACATGATTTTTGCAGTAGTCATAGCTGTAGCATCTTTAACAGGGAAAGCCTCAACCCATTTACTAAAAGCGCAGATAACCACCAGCACATATTTTTTATTATCACATCGTTCCATTTCAATAAAGTCAAAGTGGATCACTTCGAAGGGGACAGAGGGTGGCCCAAAACTTCCCCTTGGAGTTACTGTCCCCTTTCCCACATTGTGTTGTAGGCAAATCATGCAATCCTGGACGTAGCGCTGGGCAATTTTCGAAATACTGTCATTTACCCAAACTTTCTCTAAAATTTTTGTCATCTTCTGGGCACATACATGCGTAGGCCATGGGCCATGATGACCATCATCATTACATACGCGTCATGGAGTAGCCATTTCACTTCCACTATATCCACTCAACACCCGTCATCATCAAGTTTCCCCAAGCCTTCAGCCCACCTTTTGGATTCTTCTAATGTGGCATCAGCTTGGATATCCCGTACAGACCCAACACCCTCATCCATTGCATAAGCATTTACAGTCTCCCTTGAAACATACATCTCCGTAAGGAGATCGGTAGCAGTTTGTCTAGCTATTTGATCAGCGAAAGCATTCCCTTTCCCTATATCATCTGTAATCTTTCGATGTGCTGCACATTTCATAACTGATAACTGAGTAGGGAGCGCAAGTGCTGAGAGTAGTTGTACTATTAGGGAGCCATGTTGGATTTTGGTGCCATGTGAAGTTAGGAACCCTCTCTCTGACCAAAGTCTCCCAAAGTTGTGAACCACCCCAAAGGCATACTGACTATCAGTACATATATTTACTGCAAGCCCTTCAGAAAGTTCACAAGCTCGGGTTAATGCTATAATCTCTGCGGCCTGTGCAGAATTATGCGTGATCCTCTTAGTTTCCACAACCGTGCTTAATGTAGTGATCGCATAAGCAGCTGTGGATGTACCATCCGGAAGTTTGAAGCAGGAGCCATCACAAAACAGCTCTCCTTGCGGATTATCCAGAGGAGTATCTTTCAAATCAATTCTACCCTTTGTCTCTTGCTCGGTCGTATACAAACAATCATGTGGCACTTCATCGCCGCAAGTAGTATCTTGCGGGAAAGGTAGGAGTTCAGCCGGATTAAGAACACAATACCTCCTAATTTGAATGTGAGGAGAAAACAAGATCAATTCATATCCTGTCAACCGTGCAGAAGTGAGGTGTTGCGTTTGAGTTTGGTTCAGTAGAACATCTACAGAGTGAGGCACCATCAGGGTTAGATCATGGCCTAGGACCATTCCCTCACTCTGTTTTACAGACGCAGCAGCAGCAGCGACAGATCGCAAACATCTTGGCAAAGCACATGCTACAGGATCAAGGGCGGAAGAAAAGTAACCGCACGGCCTATTCTTCCCTCCATGTTCCTGCGTTAATACAGCCAAAGCACATCCATCACATTCATGCACAAACAACACAAAGGCCTTTTCATAGTTTGGTGTGCCCAAAACTGGTGCAGAGCATAATGCAGTCTTAAGCAAGTCAAACGATTGCTGGTGTTCCGCGTTCCATGGCAATGGCGAAGAAATGGCATTCTTCGTCAAAGCCAACATCGGTTTGATCACTAGTGAAAAATTTGGGATCCATAACCTACAGTAAGAAGCCATACCTATCAAGGCTCTAACTTCCTTCTGTGTATTTGGGACAGACATGCCAGAAATGTGTTTTATTCTTTCAGGTGTCAATCTTCTTTTCTCCTTTGACAGGAGATAGCCTAAATAGGCGACCTCCTGACAACAATATTGACATTTTTTAAGCAAAGCTTTGTGACCATGCTTAGCTAGATGGATAAGCAATAACACAGTGCCCTCCTTAAAGGCACCCTCAGAGTCAGCAGCTAAAAGCAAGTCATCAACGTACTGAAGCAAAGTACAGGTAGAGGGCAATTCAAGGGTATCAAGTTGTTCTTTCAAAGCCCTACTATAAATGCTAGGACTCTCTGTGTACCCTTGAGGTGCACAAGTAAATGTGAATGAGCGTCCCCCTGAGGTGAACGTGAACAAGTATCTACTATCCTTGTGCATAGGAATACTAAAGAAAGCATTCTTTAGATCCATCACACTAAAGTAAGTAGCTGTAGCTGGAATCATGGTTAGGATTGTCGTTACATCAGGCACAATTGGAAATTGTGGAGCCACGACTTTATTAATGGCAAGTAAATCAATTATGAAATGGAATGGAATTGCATTATCACCTTTTTTGTACACAGGTAAAATCAGACTATTACACAAACTTCATGAAATTTCTTCAATCACCCAGCAATGCACGGAAACAATGCATTTCAAAGCTCGCTCGCCCTCAACTGAAATCTTATACTGGGGAAAGCGTGGCAGCTCAATTCCATGTTTCAAAACTATCTTGACAGGTTCAATCTGTAAAACACCGACATCATTGTCGTCAACAACCCACAAGCTCTCTGGTACATTAATGAATTCTGGAGGCAAAGGTCTAGTCAAAAATTGCGAGACAGAAAATTGCTGTGGTGAAATTGTCAAGCATACTCCTTCAGAAGAACAATAAATCACTGCATTTAATTCTTTTAACAGATTCAACCCCAACAAGTTCTCTCCACAATTTGAAGTCAACACAAATGGACAGTGGTCCGTAAAGGGACCCAAAGAAATAAGTACCTGTAAAGAAATCGGAAAAACAACTGGTGTGCCAGAAAACCCTACAGAAACATTGGTTTGCCCTGACAGTGGAATGTTTGGAACCCGTGAATGATCAATGGAACAATTCTGTGCTCCAGTATCTATCAAAAACGGATGTTTCCTATTTCCTACCACCATTTCAACGTAGGGACCTTTCTGATTGACAGGAATAGGTGTAGGTTCCAAACCCTGCTTCGGGCAATCCTAGTGAAACAGAATGTCATCAAAAGGAAGCTCTTCAGATAAATATGCAGCGGAAGGATGATCAAATATGTTCCTGGAGTCCACACTCGAAGACTGATTGTCCTGCCAGAAAGGTTGTTTTTTTTTTTTTAATTTTATTGGTTTAAATTCAAACCTTTAAAATATTACACAAACAAGACAAAACAACAATTAACACAATTACTATTTGACCCCAACTATCCTCCTCCCTTCTCACATCCCATGTCATGGTATTACAAAAGGTTTCACATGACCGGATCTTTAACGTTACTGCTCGTCCATAAGTTTACTTGTCATTTTATGCTGGAGGCCTTTCAATTACATTTTTTAGTCTCTCTTCTATTACGGCTAAGAAGGAAGTCAGGGGCATAATTAATTTAATGTCCAATCCGTTCCACATTCCCTGCCACCATTCATCCGCGCACACAGTCTGGTGGGCATCGTACCACTGGCCCAGATGAATTGATCTTACATCCTTTAGTTCCAGACAGAAAAGCACTAGATGCTTGAGGGATTCCAGCTCTTTATTGCAAAAACGACAAGTGAAATTTGATCCAACGTTACAAGCCCAATGGCTAGTCCGCTCCTTGGTTTTAATTGCATTTAGCCGGAATAACATGAATAGTCTTCTGGCTTTCGAATTTGGGAAGCGAATCAGGTATTTTTGAAGCACATTGTAGCCTCTTGCTTCGGCAGGAGAGTCTTTCATAGCGCTGGCAGAATGGCGCTCACTACATGTAGCGATCCAATCGGCTCACCAAATCATCACTTTAGCTGCCGTAGGATTTGAGTGGAGAGTTTCCAAGCTGATGTTATTAGTTAGTAAGAGGTCTTCGCATCGTTTCACCCATTGAGATAGAATATCAGGGCTTCTAGCTGACGCATTGTGAAAGATATTAAATTGGAAAATTCCTTCCTCTGCTCTGGATTTTCGAAACAAAGCCAGTAGGTTCCAGCAGATCCAGGCATGCAGCGAAATAAGGGTGAGTTCATACCTTATGCAGGCTGTTGAAATTCCGATTGGTAGGCTTAATGCCTTAGTCCAGAACGTATGTTCCAGTGAAGCCCAGTGATTCGACGGGCATCCAAAGGCATTTTCCGCACCATAAGTCAGGATCGGGACAACTTTCTGTTCATAAAAGTTTTGCAGCGGTTGCATTGAAAAGCGCCCGAATATTCTGTGTACGACAACACCCTGACATGCCAGCTGACCGCATTTCCTTTTGGCTTCAGCTACCCAAGGCTCATCACAGATGCTGGAGTTCAGAATCATGCCCAGGTACTTTACGCTTTTTGAGATACATAGATGGTCTTGATCTAATGACCACACTTATTTTGAGACCCTTGACTTTTGACTTGTTTTTAAATTCTCAAACACCAGTATTTCGGTCTTTGCTGTGTTTATCTTCAGGTTGTTCATGCTCACGTATTTTTGCACTGCCTCAAGTTTACGCTGAAGGCCAATTGGGGTTAAATCTAAGAGTGCCAAATCATCGGCGTACAACAGCCAGCTTATCTTCGATGTGTTGAGCTTAGGTGGAAAGGCTCTCACAGATTGCATCGCCTCACCGATGTTGGAAATGAAAAGGCCAAAAATTGCAGCTGCCAACGGGCAACCCTGTTTAACCCCTTTGTGTGTCTTGATTTGAGCTGACAGGGACCCTGATTGATCTAGTCGAATAGCAATTGAAGTGTCTGTGTGAAGTTCTTTAATCGCCGCAAGCCGCAAGCAAACCTGCCACGCAACCCCACACTTCCATTTGTTGCCACAAAGCTTCACGATCAATCATATCAAATGCCATAGAAAAGTCAACAAAGGCAAGATACACTTTCGTGTTAGCTCGCAGGGCTTCCATTTTCAGTAGATTTAGGACAAGCAGGTTCAGAGAACACCCAACAAATTTCACAAAGCCCGCTTGCATTTCTTCCACTCTTTTAGCTGTTTTGGCCCAGGTGATCAATTTTGTTTGTGGCAATCTTACCCAGTACATCAAGCAGGGCCACCGGACGATAGTTTTTCAGTGATGATCTATTTCCTTTCTTGAAGATCGGCACTATTATCCCTGTCTTCCATGAAGTTGGCACTTGTTTTTGCGAGTTGATTCTAGCAAATAGATCGAAACACAGGTCAGACCAAAGATCAGGAAACTGTTTGATCATGAAATTTGACAAGCCACCAGGGCCAGGCGCCCTAGAGTTTTTCGCTCTCATAATTACCTCATGGATATCTTCCCTTGTAAAGTGTAGATTCCATGATGCTAGGTTAGATGTTTCCAAGTTAGGAGTAAGATTTTTGTGGTATAAAGCAGTAAAATGATGCACCCACTCAATTTCTGGAACCAGGCATACTTGCGATGCCTCTTGCGGTGTTTCCATGCGGTTAATGGTTCGCCAGAACTCGCCACTGTTCTTATTAGTTAGAGTCCTCAACATAGCCTCAGCATCGTTCTGGTGTATTATAGATCGATGGCTTTTAATTCAATTTTTATAGGACTGTTTGGCTACTTTGTTTCTTGCCGTTATTTCCTCCTTTGGGCCTTGATTGTTTTTCCGGATTTCAGCTCTCATTATTCTTTTGTGCTGCATCACCGTTAGTTCGAAACAGTGTTTGTTCCGAAATTACCAATTTTTCAGCCCGATATTTTTGGCTTTAAATTGCGACACTATAGGCACATATTCAATCTCCTCCGGCGTATTCTTGAATTGGGAGCATATATTGGCCACCTCATGTTCCTCCAGCCTCACACGTAGACGATTTGACTCCACCAGAACTTTGTGCCCAATTTTTGGCTTTGCACGCCTCTTAGATCTTGAAATTTTAATACCATCATTTCATGGTCACTATTGACCATAGTAAGGATTTCCATGGTTTTTTATCCTCGCATGCATCGTATCAGAGGCAAAGATGTAATCAATGATAGAGCTTTGGCCATCACGCTGCCACGTGGGCTTCGCCGGAATGTCCCCATGGGTACAGCCATTTAGCATTGAGAGACCTTGTGCGTTCAGTTCTTCTGACCAGGTTTTAGCTAATTGACCTTTGAAAGAACTCTGTGGTTTGAAAAAGTCAATATTTAGATCACCACAAACTATCAAGCCACTTCCACTGCTTGACTCTAGCAGGTTATCGATTATTGAGGTGACCTGATCAATGAAAGGATATGTCCCGGTCCATCGATGGTTCCAATATAAATTGATTATGTGGATCACATCAAGCGCTTTAGGTGTATCCATGGATTTTTGCATCTCGCAAAATTGAATGTAGGGCGTATAGTTTTTTTAATTCAGCAACCGGTAGCCTGAGGATCGTTTGATCATCGTTAAGAGTCCTCCTAACGGACGCCCCTTCTTCGCCTTGATGGCTGGGTTCAGAGCACATTCAAATCCTGAGATCACTGGCAAGTCGCACATCCAAGTTTCTTGAAGACAAATCAGTTCTAAGTCATGTAGCCAGTCGTTTTTTAGGAGATGTATGAAGCCGCGCGTGTTCCATGAAGCAAAAGAACATTCCTGAACCGCGCTAGTCTTCGAGCGTTAGCTGTGAGTATTAGCGTTCAAAGCCGAGGCCATCCAATTCCGTTCTTGCATAGAATCTTGTTCCATAAAGCTGCTTGTTTTCGTGGAAGAGGACTTGTCGGCTGGGCCACCATTATTTATGGTAATTTTAATTTTCGCCATTGGACTAGTTCTGGTTATCACATCTTGCTCAGCCGCAACTACACTTTGAGGGGGGAAAACGGGTTGTCGAACTTTGAGTACTGGTCCGTTCTGACCAGACTGTTCCTGCTGATTTTGTTCAAATACTGTAGTTTTTTGCGAGATCTCCAATGGCCTTAAATTACCCTTTTGAGCAAGCCATGCTTTGCTTGGTCCATCTTTCATCTCCGCTCGCTTATGCCCTTCCGGTTCCATTACTTTATAAGTACCGAAACCCAGCGACAACAACTCTTCGTCTGCATCCAAAATTACATTCGAAATTATATTAGAGTTTACGTGCAGAATCACCTTATCGGTACACAGATCGTCCGGGAATTCGACAATTTTCAAATCATTCGAACCAAGGGATCGCAGCCGAGGTATGTGATGGAGCAGTCCTAACACGTTTATTCTGTTCAAGATTAGTTTGTCACTGCCTTCCAGCCGTTCCAGCATTAGTTTGCTCAAAGGAGTCGGTTCCACAGGACGGGCTGTAACCTGACGGTTCCTAGTCTTCTGATGTTGCATCAACGTTTCTGACTGATGGTGGTCAATTTTCAGGGGCATAGATGCTTCGGCAGCCCCAACGGCTGCCGCATGCTCTACCTTTCCACTTGCAAAGTTCACCCCATTCAAAAGCCGCTGGCATAGACTACCAACCTCCTGGTGTCTCATCTGCACACTTGTCTTCTGTCTTTCCCATTTTGCTTGTAACGTGATGAACTCCGGGCTCTTGGGTTCTGGGACCCCATCCCTTGTCTCTGCCACAGGGGGAACTAACTCACATAACCTATCTCTGATCTCTCATGATATGTTAGTTGGTAATCCTTGAATCATTTGCGGCATACCCAGTTTGAAGTTTAGTGCATCTGTTACAGAGTTCTTAGGCTCACTGATCGATTTTGAGTTCGTTGGCAACAGGGCGACTTTTTGGGTACAAGGTACTTCGAGAGGGGCTTTTGCAAGTTCAACTGCCACCTGCACATGGTCTACATAGGTTGATAGGTCCATTAATTCCTCATGAATTGCCAGTTCCTCTTCGTTTAGCGGAGTTTCCGCAACTTTCATGTTATTTCCCCCTGGGTCTAGGTGGGCCATTTTGTTCTCCTTGATTCTGTCAGCTAATTTCAAAGTGGTAGTGATAGCTTTATCGACAAGTTGAATTATGTTGATGTTGCGAAGGAATTTTCGGGCTCCTTTTTGTTGAGATTTTTTACGGGCTTGCATGTTCTTTGTTTTTTCGTTTGGGGGGGATTTTTTTTGGCGTCCACATTTGATTTAGTTTGAGCTTCAGCATCTAGACTTCCAAAAATGGGGAATAGGCCTGCAGATTTAGTAATGACAATAGGCACCTCTTTCAGACCAGAAGCCTGTTCCACTCCTATCAAAGGAGGAGATGAGCCAGAAGCCTTTTGAGAGTCCAGTAAGGCTGGATTTGATGCATTTTTAGCTTGCAGAAATGCTGTATTAAATGACATTTCGAGTAAATTGGACTGCCCATCACTTTTACTCTGTGTCTCGCTGAGGTTCTTTGGATTTTCCCCCTCGAGGAGAGGCAACCTTAAGCCCTCCATTGGGTGAATCAGTCACTTCCGTTACAAGACTTTCAGATAGCATGATGGGCTGGGAAGTCTGCTTCACAAGTTGAGGTGGCTGCGTTTGGCAATAGGTTTTCATGGTGGAGATAGCAGTGTTGGATAAAACTTGTAAGAGAGAAGTCTTATTTTTCCTTACCATGTCTTTCATGTTGCCAACATTGCCCAACTCCTCTCCCCTTTGATCAAAGTGTGATTTGCGAAAGAGAGACAGTGCTTCCTTAGCGACCTCTGCAAACAATTTTTTATCAATCATGTCATTCCGTTTAGCATTGTTAACTGATTCTATGCCCGCCAATATTTTTTGATTCGCCTCTTCTTGTTTGGTCCTTTGTGCACCATGCATTACTTCTAGGTGCATCAATTTTGAGTTCATCATAGCCAATAAAGTCGTGACATCCTTCACGTTTTCATTTAGTGTTTCATACAACTTGGTGAAAGGTCTAAGCGAGATTGCCATTGCAGACGCTAGGGCTATTAGGAGGTCATTTGAAGGCACGTGTACGCAAGGGGCTGGGCACCCACCTCCAGCTTTTCCCTGTGGCTCTCGTGCGGCTCGTGCAAACCGTGCCCGTTCTCTACTAATTTTTGGAAATGGACGCTCGACAAGTGACGAGTCCCTAGTAGTCGGGTCATCTGACGAGTCCTCACAATTAGAAGATTGACTTAATAGGCTTTGGTTTCTCATCCTAAGCTCACTCCCTACATTATTATGGGTGGGCAATCTTTTCTGAGAATCAGCCACCTTTCCCTCTTGTGACTGTACTGATCCGTCAGACGACGCAATCTCTCGTGACTTTAGTCTTTTGTAATAGCCGGATCCCCATATATCTCGATTTACATCAGTAAAATTAATGCAGTGCCTTTTCTGGGGGGCTTTATGTATCAATTCCTGAACTGGGGTAGATACGGCAGTCCGTTTACATGAGCAGGATTTGTTTAAGTTGATCAGAGTTTGTAATACAGACCACACTACCTCCAAAGAGTTTCTTTTATCAATATGGGATGGATCGTCCCCTACAACCCTCTGTTCGCTTTCACTTTGTGATACTGTGTTAGAAGAGGATGCTTTGAGGTGAGGATCCATTAAGTTTGCATCAGGGGTAGGTGTAGGGGTTTTCTGAGTGGAGGCAGAAGCCTCGTGATGATCAGCACTTAGCATTCCGTTCGAGTGTGAAATTCTGACCCTGGGAGAATCAGGAATTGCGCTTACTTCTGAGTCGTCATCAGAACCCACAAGGCATCTTCCACTAGACACAGCTTTCAGCCGCCACGCCGACTCAGCATGGGCAAGTGATCGGCTGATTAAATGCGCCTCAGCCAAGTCCAACTGGTGTTGCACGGCATCGGAGGCTTTGGAGGAGACGCCGTGCTCGCTCACAGACGCCGCACTTCCATCCTGTCCCTGCCCACCAGTGTCATCAGTAACGGCCGCGGACAACATCGCGGTTTCCCGTGCCCGCTCAACAGCAGCCTGCATGCAGCCCGGCACCGCGGCCACCAACACAGCCCCCCCATCCCCACATGACGACCACGGCACAGCGACCTCACCAGCCGGTACGTCGTGATCAGTATCGTTGGCAGCCTTGTCAATTAAACTTATCATACTTCTTGTACATATCGTCTGAGACTGAGTTATACCCTCAGCTGGCTGAGTAATATTGGGAGAAAGGGGGGGAGGCAACGAGGCAGGGGAAGAGGGTGAGTCTGGATGAACAGGGTGCACTACTGTGTCACAAGTAGGATAGGAGCACTGCTCTGATCTTGAAGGTTCAAAAACATCTTCTACCATCACCACTAGATATTCCTGTGTTTTCAAACACTGAACCGCATGAAAAATATTGGCTCACCTGTTGTTGTCGCGCTCGTTTTGCAAGGAGCTCCTCTAAATTGGCCATGCGTTTTACTTGGGCTCTGGTCATTAAAATTAGATTAGATGGGTCCATCATTTGCGGAGTGCGGCAGGGCCAACGCCTACGCCACTCGCCACAGCCAAACAGTGAAGTCCTCAGCCCTTTGGTCCTCAGGGCTTAGCGCCGCAAGGGCGGCAGAGGCAGCCTTTTGTACCAGGTGACCTGGGTCAGGTGACTTGGTCAGGTGGTCAGTTGTTAAGGGTACAGGCACATGCACCTCTGTCTCTACTTCTCCTCTCTTCCTGATAGAGACACTCGCCACAGCCAAACAGTGAAGTCCTCAGCCCTTTGGTCCTCAGGGCTTAGAAAGGTCGTTGAGGGTCCTGTGCAAACTGACCTCTACCAGGGCCCCCCACACCCGGGCAACCTCTGGATCATCTACCCATATTTCCAAATGTATTATTTGACCTTTGTTGAAGGACGGGGCACTGTGCTTGCCAATGACCATCTCGACGACAATAAGCGCACTGGTTAATGTTCACAGGACCCAATAGCACATTCCCCTGTGGGACATGCTGACCTCTAACCTGAGAACTACCCCCTCTGGGGCCTCTAACAATTTGCTGCAATAGCACTTTAGTTTTCAAATCGCCTTTTCGTTTTTCAACCCTATCTTTTTCATTATTGACACGGTTCTCATAATACTGAGCCATGTGTCAGTCTAGAAATCTAATTTGAGACCGCAAACACATTTTGGTGGCCGTGGGCCAACCGTCTCATGCACGATACTACAGAATATAGGTTTTCGAGTTTTCCAATGAACGGCCATTTTGATGTAACAAGAATCGTCATTTTGTTTTCTAACCATTGCTCATTGCTTTCTGTTCCTATTGCTTCGCAGTATATTTTCCGCTTAGACTGTTCGACTGTGGAACATTGTTGTCTGTATATGAAAAGGACAAGGCCACAGGGCCGAGAGGATAACAAGAGTTTCGCTGAAACACAGACGTAGGCAGCGCCAGGAAGAATGCCTGGCTCCCTCCTTAATGTAGCCTTGAAGCAGAGCCGCAGGGCATTTAATCATTTCACAGCTGCCAGCCAGTCTCGTTATATGGTAGAATATGTTAGAATAATACAGCTGAAGGCTTGAATTATGCTTTTCTAACGGCCCCCCTTTGATGAGCTCGCTAAGAGCATGTCGGCTCCCAGGACACGAATAGCACCTGATAGATAGCAAGGTCTGGAATGCAACTCCCTCTGTATGTAGTTCGCTTCCAAGAACAGAAGCGCCATGTTCTATTCAATAACCGAAAGATGCCTACGCACTCACAAATTGCAAATTGTTACTAGAATAGATGTTTGAAGGTGTCATAGTGGTCGGAGATGTCCATCATCACACCAAGTTCAAAGAAACCCAATGAAGAGGGGTGTTATACATGTCATAGCTGATTGTTTGATATGCATTTTGTATATATGTAACTGATGTACGTAATTCACTCTCTTGCGTCCCTCAAGGTCTAGAGATACACGTGGCGGGGCGTGAGACCGAGTTGGCCAACTGAGACTTTTGCTTTGCAATAAAACCCTAGCTTTGGGAATACAACCTTGTGTCTGGCATCTCTATTGTGTGTGGTGACCCGCCTTGTTTCCATAGATGTCAGGGTCCCCTAGAGGCCCCTTTCAAGATGGTGACTGAATAGGGTCCCTCCCCCACTTGTTCCTTCGCGTAACATTGTAATTCAGAAAGGCAGAGAACGGCGAGGACGGGACAATCGAGCCGGGATCAAGAGGTGTTCGGGGCGCCCTGTAAAAGTGATGAGAGACTCCTTTGCAGATCTGCACACATCTGATCCCTGATCGACGTGCCTGGCTAGAGCACAAGGAGGCAAGGGTCCCGAAACGAGGCGGAAGCCAAGAAACGCAGACACAACGTCCTTTGGTGCGTCAGTATACAAACGACTTGATTTATCAGGTGAGTCATTCCCCGATTCAAAGCATCCTGATATTGGTTGAGAGTTGACTTTGCAAAATCAAACGCCCTAGGTAAGGTTGATTAACCAAGGGGAAAATTGAAACATGCCTGGGGTATTGTCCACCTTAGCGGGGATTTTCCGCTGTGGTAGACAATCTTTGGAAAATGGCCAAATTGTACCACCTGGGGGAACGCCGGCGTATGAGATGTATGTGAAGTATGGAGTGGGTGCGATAATATTCTGTGAGACTTGGCATAGGCAAACCAGAAAGCAACAAGACCATCAGTGGCCGATTAATGGTAGTTTTGAGATGGTGAGGATAGATAACTTAGAAAGGGTGTTGATAAGAAAGAAAGTGCGTCCTGCAGCATTTGAAACTATTAAAAACTGGAGAAAGGAAGCAATGCTCCGATTTAAAAGCAGAGCAAAGCATGCGCGCAGGCATAAATCAAAAGGTGAGGTAGAGGAAGAAAAAGAAGAGTGGACTGAGAGTCTAAGAAGGGCAGGCAGGCGTGACCAGTTGAATATAGAAAAGATATACCCACAACGAGAATTACACATGACAGATGAATTGATAGAAAATATATTGACCCATACAAAACAAGGCCCAAGATCAGAAGTAAGACCAGATACGTCAGTAGCTATTGCCCAGACCCCGCCCGTAGCTCAAGCTCCCTCTCCGGTAGCTCAAGCCCTCCCACAGCCACAGACTGTGCACGTAACACTTCCTACTAGCCAACCAGGCCCAGAACAGACACTTGCTGTTCCCATTGTCCCATCCGCACCTCCCGCCTTAGACACAGACTCGGTACCGTCCGTTCCTCCCGGGGTTGAAGTTGAAACCACGGGGGCAAGAGGCGGGACTGACCAACGGCAGTGCACAAGGGTAACCCGCAGCGCAATCAGCAAGGAAAGGAAGGTGGAATTGCAGCAACAGGCAGAGATGTATATAGAAGGGAATAATGGGACGGAAACATTGGCTTCGATATATGACTTTCGTAGAAGCAACGAAAGACAGGTAGTGTTGGAATGCATGGGTGATAATTTGGTGGAAAGATGGAAACAGTTAATTGGGAAATTACCACTGCAGCGATTGTTAGATTTGAATGCATTAGCACGCTGTAGGGAGAGGGATGAAGAAGTGAGAGAGCATGTGTATAGACTTTTTGAGCTTAAAGATGAATTAGATAATGACTATGCCGAAATGTTTACTGCACCCAGGTACAGGAGTAAAGATATTGGGAGAAATAGAAAGGAAACTGTAGAGCCATATATACAGCGACGACATTCGATGTCATCAGTACAAAGGGGCGACAAGTTAAAAGTATGTATGCGAGAAGCGTCTAGATGGATGTCAGATCCTAGTATTCCCACAATGGGGATACACGAGATTTTTGATGAATATTCCATGCCTATGAAAAGAAAAGCGCTACAATCGATGGTTGAACATTTATTAGATAAAGATATAAAAAACGATAAGGCCAGCCCGCCTGAAATAATGGCAGTATATAGGAGAGCATTAGAACGAGGGACAGGAGAAACAGCCCTATCATTGGATCTGGGAATATTGTTGCATCTAAGAGAAGGGGGAGGGACGGTAAGTGGGGCATTTCCTATGAGAGAGGTCCCACCTACATTTGTGCCCAAAGTGGAGGTTCCTGCAGCGGGCAATGTAGCGGCGCAGGTAACACCAGCTCATTATACCGCCCAATACGTGCATGTCCCCTTTTCCAGACAAGAGGTGAACAACATAAAGCAGACAATTCCGGATATAAGAAAGAATCCTGCAGGGTTTTATAAGGAAGTAGAGTCCTGCCTACAGTCATCTGTGCTTACCATGGGTGATATAGACCTAATATTCCCGGTGATCCTGCCAGCAGATATATGGAAACAAATAAGGAAGGTAGATGACACAACTGCCTTTGGCGCCACATGGACGGATTTGATGATAGAGGATAGAAATAAAGCGGTTGGAGGAACACCAGGACCGAACCTGGTGGCATTACCAGCACGTATAGTACAGAAGTTAAAAAAAATTGTTCCAGAGAAAAGAATCCAATGGGACAAATTGACTGCATGTGTACAAGGCAAAGATGAGTTGGCTACAGATTATTTTAATAGATTTGAAGAAGTATTCACAGACTTCAGCGGGCAGGATGTGGGTTCAGAAGCAGGGAAGAGGTTATTTGTTGACAAATATGTGAGGGGGTTAAAACTTCCAATTCAGGATCTAATAATGACATCAGAGAGTGCATGGCAAGCAAAAACGTTGGGGCGAAGTACTGCATATGGCCCAATATTATGAGCGCAGAGTGACTGCAGGAAAAGAAAAAGAAGAGAGGGATAGGGTAAATCTAAAGACAAGAGTATTAATGCAGCAAGTAGTAGGACATAATAGAGGGCGAGGGAACGCACAAGTAAGGAGTAGTTCGAATATGCATGGGGGAACAGTGGGGCCGAATCAGTGTGCATATTGTAAAGAGGAAGGACATTGGCGAGTGCAATGCCCGCATCTACAGAATAGAAATGGGTCTGGTCAGAGGAGACAGCATAGAGGACACCCAGGAGCGAATGGACCAAATAGGAATAGTATGCAGCAGCATCATAATAATGGAGGTAATCAAAACCAAGGCCAAAACAAAATGCCCCAAACCAGAGTCAGGGACAGCAAAATCAACAATATGGAAATCAGAGTGGGGGAAATAGAGGGAAGAGTGGAAATGTTTTCGATACACAGCCAAACACGTATTACAGTAATAGTAATGATTACACATCGGACGATGTGTTATTTCCCCAATAGGACAGCCCAGGACAGGGGTCGGAACCAGTGTCTATTCCCATGAATCAGAGAGGACCCTACGTAGAAATGAGAGTCGGGAATGAGGAACACCGATTTCTTGTAGATACAGGAGCACAGAAGTGTTCAATAGACCATCACTTGGTTCCGAATATACCACTGTCAGGGCAAAAGAATATTTCCGTAGGGTTCGCAGGTACACCAGTCATAAACCCAGTGTCCAAACCAGTCCCAGTTACCATAGGACAATTTACCGAACATTGTCCTTTCCTTCTAAAAGAAAATTGTGGAGAAAATTTGTTGGGATTAAATTTGTTGAAAAAACTAGGTTCTGTTATACATTGCACGGCAGACGGAGTGTTTCTAACGATATGGCCACACGGTGCCCCTGTGTTAGAATTCATGTCCGAAGCGTTACCAGGGGAACTAAGTAAAGTACCAACCTGTATATGGGCAATGCATGACAACGATGTGGGATGTTTAAAGGTAGAGCCAGTAAAGATTATTTTAAAAGAAGGTGTTACTCTACCGCGAATACCCCAATACAAAATTTCGGTTGAAGGTGAGAAAGGATTGAAGAGTATTGTTACTGATTTGGTGAAATTAGGGGTAATAGAGGAAATCAGAGGCAGTACATGTAACAGCCCGACCCTTCCGGTTTATAAAAAATGATGAGGTACCATACTGTTTCATAATTGATCTACGCGCATTGAATAAAGTAGTACATCCGCAATTTCCTCTAGTGCCAGACGTCACTACAATATTGACAATGATACCTGTTTCAGCAGAATATTTTAGTGTAATAGATTTGAAGAACACATTCTTTAGTATTCCAGTGGACAAGGACAGTAGATACTTGTTCGCGTTCACATTAGGAGGACGATCATTTACATTTACATGGATTCCGCAAGGTTATACGGAAAGTCCAAGTATTTACAGTAGAGCATTAAAAGAACAACTAGACATGCTGGAATTACCCGTGGGTTGTGTACTTTTGCAATACATAGACGATTTATTGCTAGCGGCAGACACAGAGGAGATTTGTAAAGAAAGCACTGTATTTCTACTGTCACACCTAGCGGCACATGGCCATAAAGCTAGTTTGAAGAAATGTCAGTATAATCGAAAGGAGGTAGTTTACCTGGGCTACCTACTTTCGAAAGGAGGGAGAAGACTAACGCCAGAACGCATAGAAAGTATTTCTTGTATGTCTATTCCAAAGACACAAAAAGGAGTCAGAGCCATAATAGGCATGGCTTCATATTGCCGACAATGGATTGGTAATTTTGCGTTGATTGTGAAACCATTAGTGAATTTGACTAGAAAAGATGCGTTTATGCCTTTGCAGTGGGATGAGGAATGTCAGAGAGCATTTGATGGATTGAAAACTGCATTATGCTCGGCTCCAGTTTTGGGTACGCCGAACTATAAGAAAATGTTCAGACTATTTGTGTGTGAAAGTGAAGGATGTGCATTGGCGGTTTTGACACAGGATCAAGGTGGAAGAAATAGGCCGCGTGGCTATATTTCTTCTGCACTGGACCCTGTAGCGCACGCACTACCACGATGTTTGCGATCTGTCGCAGCGTCTGCTGCGTCAGTGAAACAAACGGAAGGGATGGTATTGGGGCACACTTTAATTCTGATGGTGCCACATGCCATAGACATTCTATTAAATAGAACACAGACGCAACACCTCACCTCTGCTAGATTGACAAGATATGAGATTATCCTGTTCGCGCCCCATATCCAAATTATGAGGTGTAGCGCTTTGAATCCTGCAGAATTAATACCATTAACCATAAAAGAAATTGGGAAGAATGAATCACCCCCACACGATTGCTTTATGGTCACTGAGGAAGAAACCAAGGGGAGAGTTGATTTAAGTGATATTCCACAGAAAGAGCCGGATGGAGAGTTATTTTATGACGGCTCATGTTTTAAATTACCAGATGGCACGACAACTGCCGCATACGCTATCACTACCCTAGAGATTGTTGTAGAAAGTAAAAGAATCCCCTATAATTCAGCACAAGCCGCGGAAATAATAGCAGTAACTAAAGCCTGCGAGATTTCTGAAAATTTGAATGTGAATATATATACTGATAGTCAGTACACGTTTGGAGTGGTTCATAACTTTGGATGACTCTGGGCTGAGAGAGGGTTTCTGACATCACATGGTGCCAGAATTCAACATGGCCCTTTGATTGTAGGATTGCTGCCTGCACTCACGTTTCCAAAGCGCCTAGCAATAGTGAAATGCGAGGCACATAAAAAGGTAACATGCAAAATAGGAGAGGGAAACGCGTTTGCAGACTGGATTGCGAAACAAACTGCCACTGATTTGAATACCAAGATGATGACGGTTCAGACAGCGGAAGTACCCTGTATGATAGAAGATGGAGTTGCGACTGTCAAAGAAATGCAGGCCGAGGCTACGGCCGATGAAATACAGGGATAGGCAGAGGGATCTGCTGAGTTGGATTTGGAGGGTTGTTGGGTGGACAAGGGAACTAGAAACTGGATGTTGCCAAATTCATATGTGACTGCAATGGTCACAATGGCCCACAGCCCTACGCACATCTGTGCCAAGAAAATGATACAGCACCTTTGTACAGTATGGCAGAATGCAAACATAAAAAAGAATGCAGAGAGGTTGGTGCAGAACTGTATCACGTGTTTACAACACAATGTAGGAAAGGGAACAGTGACACCAACAGGCAGTTTTGGCCCACCCTCCATGCCATTTGAGGTAGTTCATTTTGATTTCATAGAGATGGAAAGGTGCCAAAACTTAAAATACGTCTTGGTGGTAATGTGTGCATTCAGTAAGTGGGTGGAGGCATATCCTTTAAAAGACTGCACAGCGATGACTACGGCAAAAGTAATGTTGAAGGAGTATTTTTCCAGATTTGGCTTGCCCCGTGTCCTATGGTCCGATAATGGACCACATTTTGTGGGTGCAGTGGTGTTACAGATATGTGCAGGTCTCCAGATTGATAAGAGATTCCATAGTTCAAGGCATCCGAGTTCTGCCGGTCTTGTGGAGAGGCACAACGGGATTCTTAAATCAAAGATTAGCAAGATTTGTGCGGGAAGCAAGTTGAAGTTGGGTAGATGCATTACCAATAGCACTATTATGCATGCGTGCGTCTGTACAGGCTAAAACTGGGCTCTCCCCATACGAGATCATAATGGGGAGGCCGGCAAATGTATGGTGCGCACCTCAGCCAAAACGACTCAGTGAGATAGAACATCCTGTGCTTAGTACTTATTGTGACCTTTTAATGCAGAAGTTGCGTTTGATTCATCAGCAGGTGCAGGAGGCATTACCCATGCGGTATACCGGTCCGGGGCACGCGATGGAGCCAGGAGACTGGGTGCTGCTAAAAAACTTCGAAAGAAAGTCATCATTAGCACCCAGGTGGCGCGGGCCCCATCAAGTACTTTTGGCGATGCAGACGGCAATACGGGTGGATGGAAGGAAGTCGTGGATCCATGCCACCCATTCCAAAAAGATTCCAACTGCACTGAAAGTCTTGCCTGACACCGATGACCGGAAAGAGACAGCAGACGCAGAAACGAAAGAAACTGTTGCCAGTGTGCAGCCACCTGATCTGCCAAAACGTGAAGTGAAACTCGAAACAAAGCCTGAGACGATTGCCAAAGAGGGGGAAGGGCAAAGAGTGCCCCAACGTTGCCCAGCAGAATCGACATCACTGCTGACCGACGTGAAATCTGCCTTGCAGATACCAGCAAAACCAAATCGTGTACCCCTTTGGTGCCCACCAGCACTTGCCAGCATGCCAAAGACCGAATCTGCATCATTGGCGCGGCGCACACCAGCACCTGCGGAAGTGCCACAGGCTGACTCCAAGCCTGAATCTGAAAGTGCACCGGCACTGTTCACGGATCATACGATACGAGGAGCAAGGCGATACAACCTGCAGCCTCGGAAGACAAAGTGATCCGCATTGTTTTTCTTTTGGTGTTTATGTCAACCTCTGGTTCAGCTCATGGACGGAGAAGGAACCAGGGGTGTAGAGGAGAGAAGCGTGAGAATTGTGCAAGTCGGACAATTCAAGACTCGCGGCTCCTCGGTGCGATCATAAAAGTACATGTGTCCGGAACCAGAGCGGACAAGCTGGGCGCACATGGTTCTATGACAAGTGAGATAATTGATTAACAGTACATGTGTCCGGAACCAGAGCGGACAAGCTGGGCGCACATGATACTGAGGCGAAAACTGATTAAAGGTCCTCTGAGCAGTATGAGAAGAGACAAGTGATGTCGCCTAAAAACGAATAATTGAAATCCAGGCTAAAAAAAAAAAAAGGACAGGCAAAACTGAATTGTGAGAAATCCATTGAACTTATAGACATCAGAGCAAACGCGACAAAGAGAGATATCCACAACGAACTGTGATAAGGAGGAAGAAGGACGACGAGAAACATGCCGGGACCAGTTCCAGCCTCCTCCTGCACCACCACAGCTGAAAATGAGTCAGTCATAAAGACTATAAGTTTAAGAAAAACGCATGGTAAAACAAATTGTATGCTGACACTAACGATAATAATGTGCTTTATGAGCATGGTAGCACCAATATCGACAGCCCTAATATTATGGTGGGTAGAAACAATACACCCATTAGAAAAGTTTATACCAATAATTAATATATCCACTACTGAAAGCCCGGTTCAGGTGATCACTTATACCCTACCCCCAATGGAAGAAAAACACAGGGAAGGTTTTACGAATAACACCTTGCTACTGATAATGAACATGACACATGCAATCCTGAAGAGAACAAACTGCTGGGTATGTGCCCATTTACCATAGCATGGTGGGAAAGGAATAGGGTGGTATGTGCAGCCATTACCATTAAGTTCTGCATGTAGGGCATCTTTAGGTGCAATGATCTATGGGAAGTGGAATAAGAGTAATACGGGTCGATTAGACAGAACCAACATGAATGAGTTTGAGGAGATAATAATGAAGCCTGTGGGTTGTTCCATTTTCCATAAAGCACAAGTAATAGCCCCAGGGCCCACGAGGAAAAGCACACGAAAGATAACACGATAAAATAGACGAGATAGATTGTCCCCGCCAGAAAAAACATCTGTAATGATGTTTCGTGTAAGAACAGAAGGGAACAAAGATGCGATTCCCCCATCTTACACGGTGAATTATAGCCCAAGAACTGTCCCTTTTTGCCTAAAAAAGAAAGGATCTTTTTCAGTCAGAACATATACCGGTTGTATGAATACAGTGGTACTAAAATGGGAAATAGAACCAGTATACGTAGGTGATCCAGTTTATTTTATATGTGGAGAGAAAGCATACCCTTGGTTGTCCAGAAACTGGGGAGGTACATGTTATCTCAGGCTATTGTTCCCAGGAGTATTCCTCTTGGAAACAGCAGCCATGGCCAAATTATCCAGAACTAGAGTCAAAAGGACTGACAAAGGTGTTTTAATAGCAACTGATGTAGCACAATCATTCATTCCATTTTTAGGACAGATAGTGAACTCCTATAATATAAGGCAACTGTGCAGAATCCTAAAGAATACAATAAACACAACAACAGATATATTATTTAATATGACGTTGGAAGAAAGAGGAATCAGGTTAATGACACTGCAAAATAGAATAGCTCTCGATGTAATCCTGGTTGATCGTGGGGGAATTTGCAAAATAGTGGGATCAGCATGTTGCGTTTATGTCGATGACTATTCCCCCACGATCTTTGAAGCAATAAAGAAAATGCACGTTCTAAGCTCTGAACTCCCCACGGGAGAAGGGAGCTGGGAAATAGGATCTTGGTTTTGGGGAATACTACGATCTTGGGGATGGAAGCTGATCTCAATATTAGTAGTGGTGTTCGGAATATTCCTAACGGGTTGTTGTTGTATACATTGTTTACCCATAGTTTGTGCAGAGGTAACTGAGGGATGTACGAAAGGATGCTTGCAAATGATAACAAAGAACAAACAACCTCATGATCGAACTAGCCCAGACCCAAATGAGATGAGAGTAATGAAAGAGTTGATGGCAATAGATATTAATGAAGACAATGATGACCACGATAGCATGCGAGACTCAGACATAAGTACTTCAGATTCATCATCACTAGAGGAGGTTTCAATAAATAGATGAGACGTTTGGCATACGGCCAAAGGAGGGTTTGTCAGTCTAGAAATCTAATTTGAGACCGCAAACGCATTTAGGTGGCCGTGGGCCAACCGTCTCATGCACGATACGACAGAATATAGGTTTTCGAGTTTTCCAATGAACGGCCATTTTGATGTAACAAGAATCCCCATTTTGTTTTCTAACCATTGCTCATTGCTTTCTGTTCCTATTGCTTCGCAGTATATTTTCCGCTTAGACTGCTCAACTGTGGAACATTGTTGTCTATATATGAAAAGGACAAGGCCACAGGGCCGAGAGGATAACAAGAGTTTCGCTGAAACACAAACGTAGGCAGCGCCAGGAAGAATGCCCGGCTCCCTCCTTAATGTAGCCTTGAAGCAGAGCCGCAGGGCATTTAATCATTTCACAGCTGCCAGCCAGTCTCGTTATATGGTAGAATATGTTAGAATAATACAGCTGAAGGCTTGAATTATGCTTTTCTAACGGCCCCCCTTTGCTGAGCCCGCTAAGAGCATGTCGGCTCCCAGGACACGAATAGCACCTGATAGATAGCAAGTTCTGGAATGCAACTCCCTCTGAATGTAGTTCGCTTCCAAGAACAGAAGCACCATGTTCTATTCAATAACCGAAAGATGCCTACGCACTCACAAATTGCAAATTGTTACTAGAATAGATGTTTGAAGGTGTCATAGTGGTCGGAGATGTCCATCATCACACCAAGTTCAAAGAAACCCAATGAAGAGGGGTGTTAGACATGTCATAGCTGATTGTTTGATATGAATTTTGTATATATGTAACTGATGTACGTAATTCACTCTCTTGCGTCCCTCGAGGTCTAGAGATACACGACGCGGGGCGTGAGACCGAGCTGGCCAACTGAGACTTTTGCTTTGCAATAAAACCCTAGCTTTGGGAATACAACCTCGTGTCTGGCGTCTCTATCGTGTGTGGTGACCCGCCTTGTTTCCATAGACATCAGGGTCCCCTAGGGGCCCCTTTCACATGTGCAGTATTTTGATTGTGATTTTGCTTGCCAAGCGCTCTCAGAAGACGTAATTTGTGGCTGGATGTCAGGCAGCAATCCACGCACAAATTTGTCCACGAACAACTTTTTCCCAGACTGTGTCTAGGTCTTGTCCACTGAAATCCGAGAATACCTGTTCGAACCGATTAAAGAACTCGGTAGCACCCTCAGACTTTCCTTGGACACAGGCCGTAAGTTTGTCCCATATAATTCTTTTTTCTGGAATTATAGTTTTTAATTTTGCAATAATTCTATCAGTTAGTATCACCTGAGGCGGTCTTTCACCAGCTGGCCTTTCTCCATCAAGTCTAGTTAAATTCACCCATGTATCTCCCAACCCTGGCACGTCGTCTGTAGTTCTAACTTGTTTCCACAAATCTACGGGCAGGAGTACAGGGAATAACAAATCGATATCACCTAAGGTGCACACTGAGGATTGCAAGACGGACTCTATTTCTTTATAGAATCCCGTCTGATTTTTCCTGATATCAGGAATGGATTGCCTAATAGTATTCACTTCCTGTCTTGAGAACGGGACGTGAACGAACTGTGATACATAATGTGCAGGAATGTGCACAGCAACTATTATCTGTGCAGCATCGGCCGCAACCTCAACCTTTGGGACAAATGTCGGGGGAACCTCTCTCATAGGCAACTGAGAAGTAGGCAACTCCGAACGCTTACTAAGCAACAGAGCTAAATCGAGCGCTAAAGCAGTCGAAGAAGTGTCAAGTGAAAAAGCTCTCTTGCAAATACTCAATAACTCTGTGGGACAACTAATCTTTCTTTTTACACAATCATCCTGTAAGTACTCTATCATTACCTGTACCACTTTCCTCTGCATTTCTGGCGTATACTGACCATAAATGTCATATACTTCAACTGGAGTTATCGACATATCCGAAATCCATCTAAGTGCGTCCTTCGTACAAATTTGTGCTTCCTCAGATATCAATTTACGACAAGGAAGGAACCGTTTCTGTACATACATACTTTCCTACTCGTCATCCTGATTCTGTAACTTTTCTAACTCCTTTCTATTCCCAAATAACCTCTCGACATGCTCATTTACATTCTCCACAGTGTCTCTAGAAAACGCTAGAGTATTTAGATCCCTTAACCCTTGTGGGAGATCCGCATTATTTAATTTTCCCCACATTATACATAACTGAATCCCTAAACCTTCAATAAAAACATTTTTCTCAGGAAATGTATCCGTATTACAAAGTGTGGCAAAAACACTAGCTTGATCATCCTTCCCCATACAATGCTTAGCCCATGCAATTAACTCACGTTTCTTCTCCGGTGGTACAGTATTGCGAGTGACAACCTTTGACCCTGCACCTCGATGGATTACAAGTGGCTCAGGACCACTTGGAAGAGAGGGAGCAGGCAAATTCAATGGAGGTGCTGTAACTGGTGCGATAAGAAGAGGTGGAGGAGCTGGAGGAAGGGGAACATTAGGAGGAGCAAGAACAACAGGAACAACAGCAGGTAGAGCAGAAATAACAGGAGGAAGTGGCAAAGCAGCAGGAAGAGGAACATACGGAGGTGGCGCCGAGGTACCAGGCCTTCGTTCATTTAATAATTTATCTATAAATTCATCGGAAGCATGGAGGTCTTTGGACGGATATATTTTTTGAATTCCAAGTGAGAAAGCCCTGTCCATATTTCTAGTCGATTCAGAATGTTTATCTTGGTCATACAATAATGCTTTTTCGGCGTTCGTCTTATGACGGCGCGCATGCTTCTCCCTATTTTTAAGTTGTTGCAACGCTTCTTTTTTCCAGTTCTGCAAAACATCAAATGCTGCAGGTCTAGCCTTTTTCTTTAATAGAATTGACTCTAAATACTCAATACGAGGGATTTTGAAACTACCATTGATTGGCCACTGAAGTTCAGAGGCATGTCTGGTTTGTCTGTGCCAAATGTCATTAAATACTATACTTCCAATGCCATGCTTACAGTACATAGTACATGCCGGCGACCCCTCCTGTGGTGCCGGACGGCTAAATTCCAAAGATTGTCTATTGCTGCGGAGCAATGCCCTGAAGCAGGTAGACAATTTCCCAGGCATATCAAATTATTGGTGTTACCTGGTCAATAATTGTGTCTGCAGATACAATGCGCCAAATTCAAATTTTCAGGGTTGAATTAAGAGTCGGGTCACGACTCACCTGAACAAACCTAAGGAGGTCCGATCGGATGTCAAAGAATCTTACCTAACTAATCTTACCTCGTTTATGGTGATTTTGGCAAATCTGCCCGCCTCGATAAGTGGACCCTTGTCAAGATGCCGTCTCAGACCACAAGCTAATCGTCCAGGGATCGGGTCGTGCAGCGCTGCTGAGGTGTCGCGTCTCATTCAGTGGGGCTCCTTTTTGTCACACCGTCCGATCCCGGCCCGATAGCCTGCGTCAACCTTCAACAATCCGGCATCAATCTTGAGGGTCCCTATTCGGGCGTCAACTGTGAAAACAAAATCAAAATATCGAGGCTGAGTACCCCAAAAGGAAATAAACCAAACACGGGTTACAAAGGAACATACAAAGTACTTTATTTTATACTGAATCCAGTTACAAAAAACAGAGCAAAATCAGATAGCTATCGGCCCTCAGTACAACACAACGAACTCCAGCGTGGTTCAGTGTGTTCAGTGAGAGACGTTGTACATGAGAATGCATTCGCTTTTTATACACTTGGTGGGCACGATGTCCAGCCCCACTTCGGGTTAATATTCCATTTAATACATCACCGATCTATGGTTCGTGCCAAGTCTCAAACAACCGCATATAACTGATTTACCTTTAATACATGTATCAACAAGCCTATGCACTAACTGTGTATTCTAAGATTTTCCATGCAGACCTTCTCAAACATTAATACAATGTAGTTAAACAAGTGTTCTACGTTCAGTATTTGAATACATTGTTTCAACATATACTCGTGGATTAGTTTCATTGCACGAGTAATCCTTTTACACACAGGTCAACGAAGGACAAGGTCTCAGTTCACGACCTCAACAAGTGGCCTGCAGGCAAGTTACATATTAGCTATGTACAGAGGTCAAGACGGCCATGTTGTATTTTGGAATGACATCGTCCACCATTTTAACTCACAGGGTGACTTTTACAAAGCGAATCCTAAAATGGCGGATTGGCCTAAAATGGCGGCTTACATTGATTTAAGGTCAGGACCTTGCAACACGGATTCTTTCGCAAGCGACTTTCGAGCAGCTTGGCATAGGCCAATATACATATATTTATTGCAATAGGAGGCACAATATAATTTCTCTTTTGACAACTTGGTCTGCTGGAATTACTGACAGATTACAATTGGCGGGAAGGGTGGGAATTCCCCATTGCATGGAGTCCCATAGGACTACATGGGGGAATTGCTGGTATTACCAGTATTACCAGTAATATCAGTGCCAGTAATGCTGTCAATTTTTGGTGGTGGGGTGACGGAATTACCGGCCCCTTGGAGCTGCAGGTAAATCCAGCCACCCCACCACCAAACTTGTAGGTTGCCAGTCCGGAAAACTACCGGTAAACGGAATACTGGCACATTAATTCCGGACCAGCAAACCTATGATGAGGCCCAATGTTCAAAAACATTCCTCTGCTGCTGGATTCTTTTATAGCAACTGGCATTTTTGGGTTCAGCGTCTAACTGAGCCTCCATACTTAAATCTGATTAAAATTGTGTGGGTGCACCCCAAAGGATATTTAAGGGAAGCTTAAAACCCATAGACATGCCAGAGCTAATTGATGGTATCCATAGATTTTAGCATTAAGTATCTTCACAAGACATTTATTCCGGGGCACTTGACTATATATATTCTACCAGTGGTCATCGACAGGAATGGGACATCAAGGTATATGTAATATGAGTGTATTTTGTCTGCATTTAAATTACATACTCTGTGTAATTGATTTTTTTTTTAATTACTGGTAGCATTAATAAAATGAAGTAAAAGTGTGATCATGTATTATTCTTACTTTGTTTATTGTTTCCTGGGAGACACCTATAAAGCTTTGGGCTGCACAGTGCATTACAAATGCCAGTCGCGTTTGAGGGCGCCTACAAGGTAATGCAAAAAAAGTCAAAACTAATATTTCTAAGATGGCATTTCTTCTATCATAACCAAACCAGGCCAAAACTCAAGAAAATGAAATTAAATATTAAACATAAACTTGAGGGATGGCCTGAATGCAACTGCATACATACCGAGGGTGTGGGGAACTTAAGGTGGGCTTCCAGCTTGATAATCTTTTCTCAGGAAGGTGTAAACATGTGGCAGGTGGGAACGGTTAGATGGAAGAGAAAACTCAACTCCATAGTTATGTTATTAGGCATTTGTATAGAGTCTTTCACCATTGGTATGATCTGAGGGTGCTGTGAGTTGAATGTCCTTGGGGACCGTAGTCCAGGTCAGGGGAAAAAGTAGGGTGGTAAGTAGTGCATGTGTGCACTCAGTATGTGTCCAGCTAGACCGAAATGTTGTGGTGGGTAGCTGAGTTCTAATGTTAGGAGTAGTGTGGAGGTTGTGTGAGACCAGTATTATGTGTGCAGCTAGGCCGAATTGTCTTGTGTAGCTGCATTGTAGCGGAGGCAGTGCTTTTAAATGAGATTTGTGTGCAGCTAGGCCAATTTGTTTTCGGGGGATAGTTGCGTTCTAAAGGTCATTGAGGGATGCATTGTGATGTATGATTGTGTGTGCAGCTAGGCCGAAATTATTTATGGGAGATTGCTGCAATCTATTGTTTTTTTGGTGCAGAGGAGAGAGTCGGCATATTAGTAGGTTTATGTGAGTATCTGTGCAGTTGGAAGGCGTCCCCTGTTACTGATTAGGTTCCTGTGCCAGTCATTTTTGAAGGTGATGGTGCTTTAGAGGAGGGGCATCAGGGGGTTATTTAAGAAGTGCAGAATGTTCTTGTGTGAAATTTGCATTTTTCTTTTTTCATTTTGTATGTATTGAGTCCTATATGCCAAAAAGCTGCACAAATATCACATCACAGTACAATTAAAATGATTGTAAATTCACAAAGTCAAAACTAAAGAAAATGGGCTTTGACCACAGAGTGAAACAGTGGATAGGAAGACAAGGAGCGTTGAGAAAGAGGGAGAGCGTTCCCGAGTATAGAAGCAAGTAAGAAAAGAACAGCATCAAGACTGAGCACATGGGGGATGAGGAACAGTTAAGAGAAAGAGAGACTGCGAATGAAGAAAACGTGAGGGGATGTAGAAGGTTACCACGGATGAAAAATAGGGGGGGGGGGCAAGATTATGGAGAGATTTAAGGACCATGCTTAGAAAATAAAATTTAAGATGCAAATGAAAGGACAGCCAACCAAGAGACGATAATGACAAAGACATAGAATCACGAGGTGAAAGAGAACATAGAAGACAAAAAGAATTGAAGAGGTTTGCACTACAAGCAATGAAACAAAATCATCTTAGTATTGGAGTACATGTATGGAGTAATGCACAGTAGGTTGCCATGCCTTTATTTCAGTGTAAGCTATATTAATATTGTTTAGCACCACCTTCAATGATGACTATGAAGTTCAGAATGTGGCCAACGCCTTCCAACAAAGTGGTACAAACAACTACTCGTTTTACAGAGGAAACAAAACCGCCCCAAGACTGTACTGACCTTGAATCACACCTCAACAAGGTTTAATTTCGGTACGTGAGAAAACAGTATTCCCCGATGTAATGATACAACATGTCTCGACCACTAAAGGATGAAGCTCGGAGTCAACCCTGTCGGGATTTGGACTTCACCTTTGGCAGAGGCAAGCACCCAACCTGTGATCTCGACACCTGGTGTAGACTAGAAATTAATCACTTATAGAAAAATGTTTGACATTATGGGTCAAATATAACAAAAATCATATTATTGTTGCTGGCATGTATTCCATATCTTAAACTTGTCTAATTGTTTCCAATTTATTTGCAAAACAAAGATTTTCAAGAAATAGTATTGCTGTAGTGTTTCATTCATCTTTATACAACAGGTTGTACCCTATATTTATATTGGGGTTTGTGGTGTATTAGGGTACTGGTTCCTTAAGCAACAGAAAAGAACCACAAACTTCCTCCTACTCCTGCATTTTTGGCTATCAATGATCAGAACCATGTGCACAGCCCGAAGTCGTAACACATATCAACTTCTTATACAACAAACCATACTTTTTTGATATGTTTGAAAAGTATGGTTTGTTGTATAAGAAGTGTGTGGCTAGCAGTTATTTAAAGCTATTGTTTTCTGAAGTGCTGACTCAGTACAGAGAAAGAAAAGGTCACAATAAAACAGTGACATATAAACATGTAAGTATAAGTCCAATTTCAGCGCACACGAAGCCCACATCTTTAGAAATAAAGGCACCGATGAGAATGGCTTCCCAGTATACTGTAGGGTGTCCTGACCCACGTTTAAGCTACCCTGCTACAACATTTGGTGCTGTGGGCTTAGGAAATTCAAGATGGCGGAAAACCCACATGTGCGCCGAAATCCAGGAAAGCTGCGCAGTTGTGCGCACACCAAAATGGTTACCTAACTTGCCACCCACCAGGGTAAAGAAAGGTCTTTGTTAACAAAATCCACTTTTACTGATGTCAAAAAGTTGCTGAAATCGTGACTCATTGGACCACTTTAAAGATTCAACCCTTTTTGTGGGGTTCCACATAACCATCTTACTGTAAGGAGCCCCATCAAAACAATGTTAAGCAAGGATTTACTACCATGTAAGAACCATTCCTGTTTAGAATGCATTAATCCAAGAAAATCCCAAAAATGGGTGCAGTACCAGTACTCACCACTATCCAAAAGCCGGCGTTTTAAAACCCACTGTGTGTTTTTCTGAAGGCAAGCAAAATGCCTATTTCAAACCTTGCAACATGTGCAAAATATTCACTGAACACCAGCAGACATTTCGCAGAATGGAGTTTTGTGTGCCTACAAAATCTGGGAAATGAAGAGCCCATAAACAATGCTTATAACAAAAATGCTATGGAGTCAGCAGCTTAAGCCTAACTGCAACTGGATTTAAAACCACCAAAATCGAAAATGTTAAATTAAATGAGTGACCTATGTTTGGTGTCACATGCCTTTGTAACTGTTGAAATGTCATAGTTTTGCACTTAGAATCAGCATTCTAGCTGCATGTGTAAAATTACAAGTTATTTTAAAAGCAACAAAAAGTTAGCTGAAGGTCTGGCTTAAGGAACTTGATTTTGCCTAGCAACGGATCCCATCAGGAGTGAAACTTGAGTCACAACTATGTTCCCAGGCCAATGTTCCTTTTGCTGCCCACACAAAGGATATGCCATCTATCTGATAATTGAATTTCCTGTGCTCTGCCAGAGAGTGAACAAAGCCCTCTCCACTCAGGCAAAGGTTTTTATTACAGACGTCGTAAAAAGTGGCTTCCTCCTGGAGAAGCTGGGAGGGGCACTGCCTGTGAGAAGCAAGCTGGCTTGGCAGAAACTGGAAAGACTGGTTTCTGTACCATGTGACCTGAAAAGACACACCCCTGCAGCAAGGATATGGTTTTATAAAAAGGGGGATAATTCATAGTGCGGACATGTGAAAATTTTATAAATGATACCATAATTCTTGTGATTTTTCTGCCCACAGTTTAAGACGTGGTAGGAACCGGTGGTATGTTCAGGGGGGTTTTAGCGGAAAAGTGGATATTACTCTAAATGTGTGCATGTTAAAAATCTGAAACTTCATCAGTTAATGTCCCTACCCCCTGCACACATGTATGTAAAGTTGGGTCCATGTCGGAAATTGAAAAAGCAGTTAAAAAGTCAATTATGTACACTCTTTGAATGCAAGCTCCGAGAATGAGCAGATTTGGACATAGACATGGCTAAATTCAGCCACACCATGTATATGTAATTTCAAACAACTGTGTAACTCTGAAGTATGGATTTTGATCATATATATATTTGGGTGCACAGATGATAAGGGAGGATGTTTCAAGAGATCATAAAATGACATCAATCTGACTCACAGTTCAGTTTGCCAATCAAGCGGAGGAATGGAAGCCTGACCAATGACGAATGAGAGGGGCAAGTCTAGTGATGCAACACACACACCCATTCTCAAGAAACAGATAAAAGCAGAGAGTCAGGACACATAGAGACATTCAATTTCATCTGCCGCTGGAAGCCCTGCCGGAAAAATCCATACTTACCTCCATCAAACTCCAGAAAGCCAAACTAGAGACTTCAATCAATCCAGAGCAGAGACCAGACCAGAGAGAAAGCAGTGCTGTGTCTAGCAGAGACCAGACCAGAGAGAAAGCAGTGCTGTGCCTAGCAGAGACCAGACCAGAGAGAAAGCAGTGCTGTGCCTAGCCGAGACCAGACCAGGCGCTGTGAGCAGAATCCGGAAAGACCTGACCAGACTGAAGATCGTGACCAAGTCGCTTTCCTGTTCAAAATCTCTTGTGAGTACTTAGCAAAACTCAGAACACATCTCTTAGTTTAAATTCATCTAATTCAATCTATTTAACCTAAGTAGAACTGCCTCCTATCTGTCACCTGTCATTTCTAGTAAAATTTGTCATTTTGAAAAAGTGTGCGTTTAAAATTTACAAAACCAAAAACGACCTTTACTAAATTACTCATATCTCCGCAACCGTTTGGGCTAGAGACTTGCAATAACTTTCATTTGGAAGCTGAGATCCCAGGCTTTCCTAGGACCCCAAAACGGTAGAGATAGTCCTTGCGGTTCCTTTGTAATAGCGCTCGGCGCATCCGCGAATTTTGCCACGATTTGCAATTTCTTCACATGTAAAAAAACTGCTGCTGCCTGATTTCATTTGCCAGAAATTCGTTTAACCTGCTAACTATCCCTGCATCATTGCTAGTGTGAGCCTGGACTAATATTAACTAGATACCACTCACCCTGAACCTCTGAAAGGGAATTAAAAGCGTTTCCAGCATATTTCTAATTCATTGCCAGCACATATCAAAGCAATTTGGGCCTGTGTTTTCAAAACTCCTATCTGTGTTTTAAACTTCTGTTGTCTAAGCTTGGGGGGGATTGAACTGATTACATTGATTGCATTTCTGAGAACTGTGTGCTTTCCTCCCATTCCCTTGCATTGCATAAAGAGGGGGGGAGTGAATAGCCAGAGAAAAGTGATTACATTGTTTTGCTGAAATCATATCAAGTTGTTTTCTATACTGCATTTCATTCATTCAACCTTGCATTTCCTTGAACCTTATAAAGCATTCTCTACCACATTATACTTCTGTACCTATTTACCAGTGTGCTACCTTATCCATTTCATGTCAACTCCTTATTGATTATAGAGAAGCGTGTTAGTGCCAGATTCTCCGTTGTTGATATTTATCATATCAGATTAAGTGTGATATTCAATTATTAATTTACTATAAAGGGTCATATATATCTATTGTTTAAATTATCAAATAAACCTTTTAAACTTGCAAAACAGAACTACTTCTTGGCTCAGTGGGGTCAGGGGGATTCCAAGAGAGGGGTGTTATATAGGGGTAGTCATCCAGAACGCATGAACTGGACCTAAAGATATATCAATAAGGGTTTTCATTCA
Organism: Ambystoma mexicanum; assembly: GCF_040938575.1. Taxonomy (NCBI): domain Eukaryota; kingdom Metazoa; phylum Chordata; class Amphibia; order Caudata; family Ambystomatidae; genus Ambystoma; species Ambystoma mexicanum. Next base: position 758,438,295 of record NC_090929.1, on the reverse strand, counting down.
GTATTCTAGACTAGGCGTTAACTTAGCTGTAGTGCTGAATTGAATCCTCTTACAAATTGGGGGCTCGAGCCGAGACGTTGGGTTAGATTTACCACTTGTGCAGCTTAATACAGTGTGCTAACTGACGGGATACATACATCCGGTCGGATCACCACGCTGCATTACGCTGTGAAGCATTCCTCAAAAGGGACACTCCAAGAAAAGTTCTGTTCTGCAAAAATAAAATACAAACTTCTGTAAGTCAGGACAGAGACCAATCTCTAGAATGACGACCTTAGTAGACATGAAAATAGCCAGAGAGCACCTCTTGCATAAGCTATTTGTGAGAGGTGAATGGACCGAACAGGGCCAGGATGTGTGGTTGCAGGCCATCACACAACAGGTCACTGAAACAGGGTCAGATATATATAGAGATCAGGGTCCCTTACATGTGGCCCTGAGTGAACTATATATGGCTCCTAAAGCCAAAGAGGAACACAATAAGATTGCCAGGATAGCAGCATACCTGTACCTATATATGGGAGACATGCGGGATAGATGTGCTGAAATCCAAAATCTGGCAAATAGGCAACAGATGGCATTACAGAAGGCCCAATCTGATCTGGACTCTTCTGAGCAGAGGCTGCAGAGGAGCCAGGAGGCAGAAAATGATAGTAGGCAATATATCATTAAAATAAAAGAGGATATGGGCATCCTACAACAGGAAAAGACAGACCAGGATACCAGATTTCTGGCCCTGCAGAAGGAGCACCAAGACAGTTTGGACTCCTTACTGCAGAGCCAGAAAAAGCTGGAGCAACAGATCAATTTCAACAGGGCATGCACAGAGCAGGTAGCCACCCAGCAAATCCAACTAGACAGAGAGAAAGAGGAGAGCAATAAACTGATCCTGAAAGACCTGGATACCCAGGCAGAGTTTGATCAGGAGCGCCAGAAAGCTGGTGCCTTCCAAAGGCAAAGGGACGACCTGGCGGCACAAATGCAGGCTCTTAGTCAGGAAAGAGACGCCTTAGGCCAGGAAGTCTGCCATTTAAAAAGGAAAATGGAAGAAAATCACCTGGCCCACCAGGGACTGGGTGACCTCCAAAAAGAAAACCAGAACTTGCTAGAGCACACCAGGAGGGTGGAGGATGCTCTAGCAAGAAAGGAGCAGGCCAATAGGGACACAGCTCAGGAGGTAACCCTCCTGCAGCAAAGACTGGCCCAGTTCTCCAGGACCAACCAGGAAGCACAGAGGGAAAATGAGGCCCTCTGTCAACACAATGATAGGCTCCAACAGCAGGTAGCGATGCAGGAGAGACTGATAGAGTCGAGTAAGGCCTTAACTGAGGAACTGAAGGCACAAATGCAGGCTCTTGCATTGCAACAGGGAGCAGGGGCGGATAGAGATGAGGTTCGCTGGGAAATGGAAACTCCGGAGCATAACCTCAGGAGCCCTAGTACCAGAGGCCCTCATACCTCTCAGTCCCTGGACTCTGCCACCCCCATGTCCCCTGGCGCACATGAGCACAGGGACACAGGGATGGCAGATTACTATCCAGCCAGAAGCATGGGGCTCATAGGCCAGTACCATCCAGGAATGGAGGGGTGGGCATCCGGGTATGGGCACCCAAGTACAATACAGTTCAGTGGGGAACCCCAGGAGAGTAGGCCCATTAAGGGCATCCTGAAAACCTCTGCCCAGTTAGGTCAGTGGAGGGGGTACCCATCAAATCCTGACAGCAAGGAGGAATCTGAAGACTCCTCTGAACTGCGCAGGACACAGGAGACCAGGTCCCCACATTCTGCCAGCCATTCCCAGGCTCGCAGAATCCGGGAAAACCTGGAAGAACAGACGGGAACCTCTGGGAGCAGTGCCTCTGAGTCCGACGAAGAATGGACAAGGGTTACCCGAACCAAAAAGGCCAATAAGGCAAAAAGGGCCTTGCTCAAGGACCCCTTAAAGCAGATTAAGGCGATCAGGAGCGTCATCACGCCTTACCATAAGAACGCTAAGTATTCTGTTTGGGAGCACTTAGAGTTGTTTGAACAAATGATGGAGACTTTCCATTTGAAGGACAGCCAAAGCTGCATTCAATATGTAAAGTGGACCTTCTCCCCGGAATACTCCAGTTTCTTTGCGGGGCTGGAGGACCAAAATCATTTAAGATGGTCCACCTATAAGGCGGCCATCCTGAAACATTTTTCTGTTCACAGAAATCCTCAAGAGGCTCGCAAGGCAGCCTACAATTTGCAATGTGGGGAGGATCAGGCCCCACAAGAATTTGTGCAGGAGTTAAAGCGGGCTTTTGCACAGACCACAAGAAGGGTGCGCACGGATAGCCGTGAATTTATAAACACGTTTTTCCATGCCTTGCCCAAATATATCATGACCCAGCTCGTGAGGGATTTTCACGAGAAAAGATCTTTAGACTGGGTCATTGAACAGGCTACCCGCATCTATGAGGTGCAGAAGCCCATAGAAAATAAAAGCAATGCCCAGAAAAACCCCAAAGCCAACAGCACCCCTGCTGCTGCCAAGGTGGCAGAGGTAAAGGTCACCCCCGTTTTGGATTTGGAGATGGGGGGGCCTAAAAACCTACCTGTACCTAATAATGCTAGGCCCAGAAGGTCCTCGGGCCAGTCGCAGACAGGGAGCCAGGGAGGCAGCCCCACAAATGGGGTCCCTCGCTCTCCTGACTATGTAAGTCCTCGCTACAAAGGTAACAGACCCATCCTGGGTTATGTGTGGACTCCTCCAGCCCAAGGGGGGGGATCCAGCCAAGCACCTAACCCAGGGAACTTCCCTCCAAACTTCCCACAGGAGGGCAGAAATTTACCAAACCCTGGGCAGAACTTTTTCCCCAGATATCCACCCGACTTCCAACCCCAAAATCATCCATCCTTCTTTCCTCAATTCCCTGAGCCCAGACCACTGAATCCGGGAGAGGGGAGGCCAAGGGTGGAGGGGTACCCAAATCTTCCCAACCCGGGGTATTACCAGAGGAGGGATAGCTACCCTTCCCGGGATCAGCCCAGGGGAGAAAACAGGGCCCCGTATCAGCCTGAGCGGGTTTCCCAGATAGAGCGCCAGGTTCAAAACATGGCGCGGGATATGGGTCATATACTGAGGGCACAGCAGAACCCTCAGATCAGCATGCCGGCGCAGAACGCACCCAACTCTGGACCTGGTGCTCCAGAACAATGACGGGGGCAGCACCCCGATAAATCACCGGTTCCCAGGGAGGAGGCACAAAGGGAAGGGGGGTGTAAAGCCTTGGAGGAAGCTTCCTTCCTCACTTGTAAACAGCCCCTGGAAACCCAGGAACCGGAAACAAAATCTCTTGCCCCTGAAAGTCTGCCTCCTAAGGAGCAGAGGGGGGGTAGGAGAAACAAAAGACCCAAACAGACTCAGTTTGAGGAGGAGGTACAGATCTTCCAATTTGAGGGAGAGGGATCCTCAGAGGATCCTGGGAAAAGGATCTTCTCCTTCAGAGAGGGGGGAACTCCTCCCAAAGAAAAATGGGTCCCTAGGGATGCAAATCCAGACTGGGGAGATGTGGAGACTGAGCTACCGCCGCCCACCATCTCATCCCAGAACCAACAGCAAGAAAATCCCCTGGTTCAAACCCATCCTGGGGACTGCCTCCAAAAAGGGGGGGGCAGCCCAGAACCGGAACCAGGGGAACCCACAATGGCTCTGATCTCCAGTTGCCAAATTTTTCTTTCAGATTCCCAAGGCTCTCCACAAGATTCTGCCCAAATCTCTTCGCTAGCGATGTCCAAAACCAGAAAATTAGCCCACCAGTTGTCCAAAAATGTACATTATCTGTGCCCCCTTGAGGAGAAGGAGGGAAGATATTATGCCCCGGTACAAGTACAGGGGCAGGGTACAATCTCGGCACTGGTGGACACTGGATCTCAAGCTACCCTTCTGTCCAGAAGGGCCTTTGACGAACTGAATGCAGGAAGGGGAGAGAATTACCAAATTCCTCTCACCTCTCTTCCTGGACAACTGCAGAACTTTGACGGGAAGGAAATTCCCGTCGAGGGGACGGCAGACTTGGACATTAAGATCGGGCGACATAAGTTGAAACACCCGGTCATAGTTGTGACCCCAGAGGGCACCCCTTGTTTACTAGGGAATGACCTCCTGAGAAGGTTGTCACCCCTAATAGATTGCGTAAACAAGGTCCTCTGGACTCAGACTAGCCGACCCATAAAATTAAAACAGAGTGTCAACCATGTTAGTTTAAACGGCACATGCCACATGGTTGAACAAAAATCTGACCAAGTAGAATTTCACTTCCAGAACAACCAAATTCCAGACGTGACGGTAATAGCAGTAGGACAACAGACTGGTGATGGGGGGTCCTCTCTATTTCTGAAAATCAACCTTCCTTCCAGTCTAAAGTGGTATTCCACGCTGGAAGGAAACACTCTGAAATTCTATACTAATCCACAATCAGAAACCCCCACTCCTATAGTCCAGAAAGATGTGAAATCAGCTCAAAGCCTGGCTGATATTCAGCAAATTGGAGAGCAGTTGTTCATCCCTGTTCAGTTAAATGATGGGAAGGACTCTGTTCTCGCTCGAGTGTGTGTGAACAACGGCAAGAGCTTCATCAGCGAAGCCATGTTCCGCCAACTCCCAAAAGATCCAGCCATTCCCACCTTCAAACTGATAGACAAATGGGAAATGGACCTGGAAGCACCTGACTCCAAACATCTCCTGCCAAGCAGGTGTATGCTCAAAATCTCCATTGGCAACAAGAGCATAGTCCATAATTGTTGGGTCGTGCGAGACGTCACTGCCGCCTTTTACTTAGGCAGTGACATTCTCAATCGCTTTGCCATTAGTTTGGACCTAATAAACTTCAAAGCTTGGTCCCGATTAGCGGATAATCCCATGGGCTTTGATGATCCAGAAAAAGCATTTAGGTCAGCTCAATTGCTACCTTATGCAGTTGAAATTCAGGTTAAAGAGGAAGTCACCATCCCAGAAAGGACCCGACAATTCTCCCTGGAAGTGAAAGTTAAAAGGGGACAAGAGTTGAAAATCCCTGATGCTTACATACATCTAAATGCTTCTCTCCAACAGCAAGGGTTGGGGGTAAACCCGACTCCATTAGTCAACATAGAACATGACCCCATTCTAATAGAGGTGGATAACAGCGACTTAAAGAGTATTACTCTAGCCGCAGGCACCATTATTGGAATGGCGGTTGATGACCGACATTTCTCCATTGACCTTGTAAATGAACTGTTAGGACCCATCCCCAAGGACTGTTTTGACAGTGACAGTGATGACAACGCAACACCAGACAGGATTTTTACCCGGCATGGGGGGAACTTCCTGGTGTACACTTCCTGCCCCTATGGTAAGGAAGATGTGACCTGTGACTTCAGGAGGGATGAGGTGATTTTCCAGGTCCATGAGGGCTGCCTTTCCCACCTGAAGCCTCCGGTCCAAATCAGCACTCTGACCAGGGACTTCTCCACCCAGCTGGAGGAGGCCGCGGAGATAGCCAAACCAGAAGTCTTTCCAGGCTTCAGGCAGATGGTGGAAGAGAGAGTCAACCTAGCTGATGCCTGTGTGACTCTGGAACAAAAGCAAAAGTTGAAACAAGTTTTCTTGGATTTCCAAGATCTCTTTGCGGTAGACTCATATGACTGTGGTCGCACCGACATCCACACCACAACAATCCCCACGGACCCTGGCATGACTCCAGTGTTTGTGAAGCAATATCGCTTGCCTCTCGCATCAATGGAGTCCCTTACTGAAATAATTAAGAACCTTGAGTCCCGGGGAATAATCCGTCCAGTCCACAGCACCTTCAATAATCCGGTGCTGGGAATATTGAAGCCAAACGGCCAGTGGAGACTCTGCGCTGACCTCAGGGAGCTCAACAAACGGGTCCACACTTCCCGATGGCCTCTTCCCTACATTGACCAAGGGCTGGCCCAGATTCAGGGGTCACAGGTATTCACTGCAATAGACCTGACCAATGGATACTGGACCGTGCCTGTCAGTAGGGAGGACCAATACAAGCTGGCTTTTACCTTTGGGGGCCAGCAGTACACATGGACCCGGACTCCCTTCGGATACCTTAACTCCGGTAATGAGTTCAATATTTTCCTACATAAGGCCATGCCCGACCTGGGTACGAGGGGTAACCTGGCTTATGTAGATGATGTCCTCATCAAAAGTTCATCTGTGGAGGAACACATAGCAGAGATCCGTTATGTTCTGACACAGTTGAGGGCCGCCGGAGCAAAACTTTCCTTTCAGAAAGCACAGTGGTGTAGAACCCGTGTTAATTTCTTGGGGCATGAGATTACTCCTCAGGGTCTCTGTCCCCAGGAAAAGAAAGTGGAAGCACTTCAGAAACTGAAAGACCCCACAACTCTGCGGGAACTAAGGAGCCTCCTTGGACTGACTAATTACAGCAGAAAGTTCATTGAGGGCTACGCAGAGATCACCAGACCCCTGATTCATCTCCTGAAGGGGGGGGTCAAGTGGGAATGGGGTCCAGAACAAGCCGAGGCAGTAAAACAACTCAAAAGAAGCCTCTCACAAGCGCCTTGCCTAGCTTACCCTGTCAGAAACAAGGAGTTCTTCCTGGAGACGGGGTTCTCTAATACGTGCTTGACGGCAGTATTATATCAAAAGCATGACAAGGTCAATAAAGTAATCTCCTATGCGAGCAAAACTTTATCCTCTGTGGAGGAAAAATTCAACGATTGTGAGAAGGCACTCCTGGCAACGGTGTGGGCATTGAAGAATTACCGCCCGTTTATCCAGGGGGAACACATCATAGTGGAGACTCCACACCAGCCTCTGCAATATCTCCAAAGTGACAGAATCCGGGCCGGAAATGTGAGTAATTCCCGAATTACTTCCTGGATTCTGTCAATGCAAGGCTTTCCTGTGGAGGTCAGATATGGCCAAAACAAGAAGAGTCCCCTCGCGCAAGGTCTGGCTGACTTGCATGATTGTGCCAGAGAAAACTGTCTCGAGGACGAAAGTCTAAAAATAAAGGACAACATGGAGGCATACCTTAATTCCCCCCACAAAGTCTTTGAAGAAGACAAGTGTGAGGGAATGCCCACTGTGTATGTGGATGGATGCTCTTACCATGTCGACAACAACGGGGAGAAAGAACTGGTGGCCGGCGTAGGGAATGCATGGGTGAATGAGTCCCCAGAACCCTCCGCTGGATACAAAATTGGTCCCCGAAGTAGTCAGGTGGCAGAATTGATGGCTGTGCATCAGGCCATCCTCACTGCTGTCCAGCATCAACTCCACGAACTGGTCATAATCACAGATTCGGATTATGTACGGAACGGGTTCGTGGAGCACCTGGTTAATTGGAAGACCAGAGGCATGGTATGTGCTAACAACAAACCCTTGAAACATGGGAAGTTGATCCAAAACATTGATGATCTGGTCACCTCGAATGGGATGACCATCTATTGGAAGAAGATCAAGGGTCATTCCAAAGTAGAGGGACCAGACAAAACTGGAAATGACTTAGCTGATCGGCTGGCCAAAACCGGGGCCATCCAAGGGGATCTAATTGAGATTGAGTCCCTGTTGGGGGAAATCCAGGTCACTGCCATCACTAGGTCCCAGACAAATGCTCACAACGACCTCTCAATTGCACAATGGAGTAAGGAGACCCCTGATGCTGATTTGATTACTGCTCAGAAGGGGGATCCAATAATTGGTAAATTTTACCAGCACCTTGAGGACCCTGAGAACTTTCCCCTGACGGATACCGATTACATTGGGAAAGAGGACCTAAGAGTGTTGATGAAATGTCCCAAAATGTTCCGGATCCAAGACGGTTTGTTGGTAAGGAAATCCAAAGCTGGCCACGATCAGTGGGTGGTTCCTACCTCATTCCGAAGCCTGATGTTAAGTCACGCCCATGATGCGGCCACTGCCGGTCTTAGGGGGTTTCACACAACATTGGAAATCTTAAGAGAGGTTGCATACTGGCCACACATGGGGCAGGACCTCGACCAGTACCTGAAGGGTTGCCTTGTGTGTGCACAATTTCAGCCATCATCCCTCACACACCGGGCGCCTTTACAAAAGAGGGGAATGACACTGCCATGGTCAGATTTACAAATCGACTTTGTAGGCCCTGTGATTCGCTCGGCTAGGGGGAATAAGTACATGTTGACCGTGACATGCTTGTTTACCAAGTGGGTGGAATGTCTCCCAGCCCCAAATTGCAAGGCAGAAACTGCAGCGGCCTTGATGATTAACCACATCTTTTCCCGTTTTGGTCTACCTCAAAGGATTGAGTCAGACAGAGGTAGCCACTTCACCAGTGAAGTAATGACAAAGATGTGGGAGATACTGGGGGTCAAGAGAAAGCTGCATATTGCTTATAGACCAGCTTCTTCTGGGGCAGTAGAGAGATATAACCGGACAATTGTGAGCATATTAAAGAAGTTTGTGGCAGATTCTGGGCCAAGTTGGGATATCCGATTACCTCTGGTCCTAATGGCCATCAGAACTACCCCTTCATCTGCAACCAAAATGTCACCATTTGAGTTGATGACTGGGCGCAAGATGGTGCTTCCGCAGCATTTGCTCTACAGGACCCAAGAGCAGACACTGATAAATGCCTCCACCACTCATGAGTATGTAGAGAATTTAAGGAAACACCTCCAACATGCTTTTGCTTATGCTCAGCGGAATCTAGAAAGATCGACTGATAGCATGAAGACCCATTATGACCTGAAAACTTCCAGGAAGGAATATCAGGTGGGAGACCGGGTCTATCTATACAACTTCCAAAGGAACCAGGCCAAGCAGCGCAAATTTTTGCCTACATGGAAGGGACCCTTTGAGATCGTCGATAAGATCTCCCCTGTGGCCTACAAGATCCGCATCCCCAAAGGTGGTTCGGCAGAGGGGGAAGACAAGTGGGTCCACATAAACCAGTTGAAATGTTGCCATCCCAGGCACACTCTGCAACAACTGGAGGAATCCTCTGGAATCCTAGCGGGTACTGTATCAGACTAATTCAGTTCCAATCATAAAACCTACCACATCTAGTCTCTAAAATATTGTGATTTACATGAAACTGTCTCTAGTGATGCTGTTTTTTTTTTTCAAAATAAGAATGTAATATTTCGTTACGATGAAATGCATATGCTGCCCCACTATCTCAACAGTGGTGGAAAAAAAAATCGTCTATGAGTAGATATTGCCGCTCTTCCTTTATCATCCTAGGAGAGATGAAACCATGAAGGATGACCAAGAAGGACGATCCGGAGACCGGGAGCAAAGACACAACGGGCCCGGGGTACCGCCCAATCTTCCCATCAGGACGGGCGAGGAGAACTGATCGATCTGACCGGATGGAGAAGAAGATGCTGAACTGTGCCATCTACAGAAGAGGAAGAAGATTATGCGGACAGACCGGTGCGTGGGTCAAAACCCTTGGGCACGCGACTCCCCATCGACCCAAACTCAAAGTGCAGTCACGTGGGGGGGCTTGTAGGGTGTCCTGACCCACGTTTAAGCTACCCTGCTACAACATTTGGTGCTGTGGGCTTAGGAAATTCAAGATGGCGGAAAACCCACATGTGCGCCGAAATCCAGGAAAGCTGCGCAGTTGTGCGCACACCAAAATGGTTACCTAACTTGCCACCCACCAGGGTAAAGAAAGGTCTTTGTTAACAAGATCCACTTTTACTGATGTCAAAAAGTTGCTGAAATCGTGACTCATTGGACCACTTTAAAGATTCAACCCTTTTTGTGGGGTTCCACATAACCATCTTACTGTAAGGAGCCCCATCAAAACAATGTTAAGCAAGGATTTACTACCATGTAAGAACCATTCCTGTTTAGAATGCATTAATCCAAGAAAATCCCAAAAATGGGTGCAGTACCAGTACTCACCACTATCCAAAAGCCGGCGTTTTAAAACCCACTGTGTGTTTTTCTGAAGGCAAGCAAAATGCCTATTTCAAACCTTGCAACATGTGCAAAATATTCACTGAACACCAGCAGACATTTGGCAGAATGGAGTTTTGTGTGCCTACAAAATCTGGGAAATGAAGAGCCCAAAAACAATGCTTATAACAAAAATGCTATGGAGTCAGCAGCTTAAGCCTAACTGCAACTGGATTTAAAACCACCAAAATTGAAAATGTTAAATTAAATGAGTGACCTATGTTTGGTGTCACATGCCTTTGTAACTGTTGAAATGTCATAGTTTTGCACTTAGAATCAGCATTCTAGCTGCATGTGTAAAATTACAAGTTATTTTAAAAGCAACAAAAAGTTAGCTGAAGGTCTGGCTTAAGGAACTTGATTTTGCCTAGCAACGGATCCCATCAGGAGTGAAACTTGAGTCACAACTATGTTCCCAGGCCAATGTTCCTTTTGCTGCCCACACAAAGGATATGCCATCTATCTGATAATTGAATTTCCTGTGCTCTGCCAGAGAGTGAACAAAGCCCTCTCCACTCAGGCAAAGGTTTTTATTACAGACGTCGTAAAAAGTGGCTTCCTCCTGGAGAAGCTGGGAGGGGCACTGCCTGTGAGAAGCAAGCTGGCTTGGCAGAAACTGGAAAGACTGGTTTCTGTACCATGTGACCTGAAAAGACACACCCCTGCAGCAAGGATATGGTTTTATAAAAAGGGGGATAATTCATAGTGCGGACATGTGAAAATTTTATAAATGATACCATAATTCTTGTGATTTTTCTGCCCACAGTTTAAGACGTGGCAGGAACCGGTGGTATGTTCAGGGGGGTTTTAGCGGAAAAGTGGATATTACTCTAAATGTGTGCATGTTAAAAATCTGAAACTTCATCAGTTAATGTCCCTACCCCCTGCACACATGTATGTAAAGTTGGGTCCATGTCGGAAATTGAAAAAGCAGTTAAAAAGTCAATTATGTACACTCTTTGAATGCAAGCTCCGAGAATGAGCAGATTTGGACATAGACATGGCTAAATTCAGCCACACCATGTATATGTAATTTCAAACAACTGTGTAACTCTGAAGTATGGATTTTGATCATATATATATTTGGGTGCACAGATGATAAGGGAGGATGTTTCAAGAGATCATAAAATGACATCAATCTGACTCACAGTTCAGTTTGCCAATCAAGCGGAGGAATGGAAGCCTGACCAATGACGAATGAGAGGGGCAAGTCTAGTGATGCAACACACACACCCATTCTCAAGAAACAGATAAAAGCAGAGAGTCAGGACACATAGAGACATTCAATTTCATCTGCCGCTGGAAGCCCTGCCGGAAAAATCCATACTTACCTCCATCAAACTCCAGAAAGCCAAACTAGAGACTTCAATCTATCCAGAGCAGAGACCAGACCAGAGAGAAAGCAGTGCTGTGTCTAGCAGAGACCAGACCAGAGAGAAAGCAGTGCTGTGCCTAGCAGAGACCAGACCAGAGAGAAAGCAGTGCTGTGCCTAGCCGAGACCAGACCAGGCGCTGTGAGCAGAATCCGGAAAGACCTGACCAGACTGAAGATCGTGACCAAGTCGCTTTCCTGTTCAAAATCTCTTGTGAGTACTTAGCAAAACTCAGAACACATCTCTTAGTTTAAATTCATCTAATTCAATCTATTTAACCTAAGTAGAACTGCCTCCTATCTGTCACCTGTCATTTCTAGTAAAATTTGTCATTTTGAAAAAGTGTGCGTTTAAAATTTACAAAACCAAAAACGACCTTTACTAAATTACTCATATCTCCGCAACCGTTTGGGCTAGAGACTTGCAATAACTTTCATTTGGAAGCTGAGATCCCAGGCTTTCCTAGGACCCTAAAACGGTAGAGATAGTCCTTGCGGTTCCTTTGTAATAGCGCTCGGCGCATCCGCGAATTTTGCCACGATTTGCAATTTCTTCACATGTAAAAAAACTGCTGCTGCCTGATTTCATTTGCCAGAAATTCGTTTAACCTGCTAACTATCCCTGCATCATTGCTAGTGTGAGCCTGGACTAATATTAACTAGATACCACTCACCCTGAACCTCTGAAAGGGAATTAAAAGCGTTTCCAGCATATTTCTAATTCATTGCCAGCACATATCAAAGCAATTTGGGCCTGTGTTTTCAAAACTCCTATCTGTGTTTTAAACTTCTGTTGTCTAAGCTTGGGGGGGATTGAACTGATTACATTGATTGCATTTCTGAGAACTGTGTGCTTTCCTCCCATTCCCTTGCATTGCATAAAGAGGGGGGGAGTGAATAGCCAGAGAAAAGTGATTACATTGTTTTGCTGAAATCATATCAAGTTGTTTTCTATACTGCATTTCATTCATTCAACCTTGCATTTCCTTGAACCTTATAAAGCATTCTCTACCACATTATACTTCTGTACCTATTTACCAGTGTGCTACCTTATCCATTTCATGTCAACTCCTTATTGATTATAGAGAAGCGTGTTAGTGCCAGATTCTCCGTTGTTGATATTTATCATATCAGATTAAGTGTGATATTCAATTATTAATTTACTATAAAGGGTCATATATATCTATTGTTTAAATTATCAAATAAACCTTTTAAACTTGCAAAACAGAACTACTTCTTGGCTCAGTGGGGTCAGGGGGATTCCAAGAGAGGGGTGTTATATAGGGGTAGTCATCCAGAACGCATGAACTGGACCTAAAGATATATCAATAAGGGTTTTCATTCAGTATTCTAGACTAGGCGTTAACTTAGCTGTAGTGCTGAATTGAATCCTCTTACAATACTGTGATGTAGGATTTGTCAATATTGATTAAGTAATAATAGCTGCCTGTGTGGGTTTCCCTGATATTATTTATTTACTGATCATTTCTAACATGCTCATGCAAATTATGACACCACTTCGGATTACAAACGACAAGTAGTTGGGTGGCAAAAGGAGTGTTTGCAGTGGTTGCAGTAGGGACATCATTTGGGGGTCACATACTTGCCAACCCTACAGATTTAGGCAGTAGGCTACTGCCTTTTAAGCAGTCCTACCGCCTACAGATTTCAGTGACAGATCCTACTGCTTTTTACAGTGGTGGCATGTAATTTTTGTGACTCTAAGGCAGGCTTCAGGACAAAGCATGCAACATATTAGTCTGTCTATACAGTGGACTGGTACGTGATTACTTTAATTGGACTCAGACCAATCCACTGAACTGCCCGCTACTTGACTCTGTCCAGCACTCTTGCCGGGACAACTCTTAGGTGAACCACCAGTGAAAGAAAGCAAGTGGCAGAGTGTAACACCATCACACAGCATCTGCTGACAATTTGGTGTTAAGTTACCATTCACAATTATTCAATTTTTACATTTCAACATCTTTCCATGTTGTGCTGTTTGCATGTTTTGTATTTCCCTGTGATGTCATTGTTATGGGAATTATTATTTTTGAAACTTGAAAAATCCTACATATCTTTTTGGTCACAGAATGTTGGCAAGTATGGGGTCACAGCTGCAAACCCTGCAGTCTCCTTTCCAACTCCTGGCTTTCCTTCTTGACCACTACTATTTTGACAAAAACAGATGCAAATACAAAGGCTCTGAGCTTCTGTTTTTGCATCCGTGTTTTCAATAAAGGTGGCTTCCTGCTTGTGCTGCGGTGGTGAGCGCCACTGGGTCTCATGCTTTCAAGAGTGCTGTAACTTTTCAGTGGTTGCTTAGCAACCATGGAAAGTTAGAGTTTTTGAAAGCAGGGGGAAGGGGGTTGGGGGAGAACATGTTCCCATGATTCGCTGGCACAGGTCCACTGGCTGCCCTGGAGCGTTGACCATGTAGAGGGGATTGGATCCAGGCAGGAACTTCAAAGGTTCACATGACATGCTGCTGCTGCAGCTCAGAGGGCCCCTTCGCTGCTGCGTCTTGCTACATGCAACACACATAAAGTAGGACTTTAAGGTTATTTTACATTCTTTAACGTCACGAGGTAAAACACGTGATCTACTGGTTATGTAGTTATATCATTTTTAGCATGCAGATCCAGCACAGTGCGGTATGCAGGGTTCTACCTTTTGTAACGTCCCAGTAATGTTATCGCGCATGCGCGAGCCTCGTTCGGGCCCGCGCATGCGCATGATTAATAAACTGCGTTCGGGCAGCAGTCGCCGCCGGGACGCGTAACCATCTGCATCGCGTCCCGTGTCTTCCGTCACAGTGTGTGCGTGCGAGTGCGCGTGTGAGTGGATGCAGGCCTCTCCAGGCAGGAGAGGCTCCATAACAACTGGTGATGAGGCGGGACGCCACGGCAGCGTTCGCCCCATGCACACGGCACGGGGAACGATCTACAATGCTGCGTAGTGGTGAGACACGGACGCGGCACGAACATTCCAAGGTGTTTGACACCAAGCACACAGCAGTAGTGGCCTGTAAAGGTGCTCGTGCGCTGCTTTAGGGTACTAAATACATTTTTGGAACCCCTGGTCATCTCCAACACCCCGGGGACGGCCCTGTGAAACCATAGTCACCTCAAAAATGAAGCTGGAACACACAACATGGTAAAGGATCAACAGGCAGCAGTCTGAGGTACGTGCAAGAACCACCCCAGCCAGGTTTGCGGCCTCTGTGACATTGGCCCTCATTACGACCTTGGCGGAGAACCATGGTGCTATTTGCACCATGGTCCATGGCGCTAAGTTGCCAACTCCGCCATGGTGGTTGGCGGACTTACCGCCCCATTCCGACCTTGGCGGGGCGGTAAGTCCCCAATCCCCATTTACCCTTCCCCATTCCCATTTTTGCCCCATAGGGCATAATGGGAGTGGGGAAGGCGTTAATTACGCCACCGTAAATTACGGTGGCGTAATTAACAACAAGGTCCCTTAGCGCCATGGATTTTAACGCCTGCAAAAAGCAGGCGTTAAAATCACCATGGCGCTACGGGAACTCGTACTCAGGCGGTAAGGGTCGGCGAAGTTTACGCCGGCGTAAACCCCTTACCGCCTGGGTCGTAATGAGGGCCATTGAGAGGTGCCTGTGCGACCTGTGAACATGGCAGGAAGTGATGAGGAGGCAGAAACAGCGGCAGTAAGGATGATATCGCAACAGGGGTCTCTACTGCCGATGCAAGAGTTCGATATTTCTGGCCCCCCCGTCAAAACTAGGCCCAA
This sequence comes from Ambystoma mexicanum, assembly GCF_040938575.1. Classification (NCBI taxonomy): domain Eukaryota; kingdom Metazoa; phylum Chordata; class Amphibia; order Caudata; family Ambystomatidae; genus Ambystoma; species Ambystoma mexicanum. Next base: position 758,423,197 of record NC_090929.1, on the reverse strand, counting down.
GGTGGTTGCTATGGATAAAGAAACTTGATATGTATTTCACAGCAACCGGGATAACTGATGACGACGCGAAAAGGGCGACCCTGTTGTATTCGGCAGGTATGGATGTCATACGCATATATGAATCACTCAATCTACAAATAGTCACATATGCCGCCGTCAAGACTGCGCTGGAAAATCATTTTATACCTCTTTCCAATGTTGATTATGAGAGATTCTTGTTCTGCAGGGAAAAACAGAGGGAGGAAGAATCCCTGGATCAATTTTGCGCTCGACTGAGACTGATGGCCACCACATGTCGATGGGGCAATGATGAGTCGATGATACAAAATCAAGTCCTCCAAGGCTGTAGCTCTGGGAAACTGAGGAGGCAAGTGCTAAGGGAACCGGGGTGGACCCTACAGCAAATACTGGACAATGGCAGAACATACGAGCTAGCGGACATGAGAGGTGCCAGAATGGACGCAGCTGTGCACCCCGGCGCATCTGAAGATGCATTCGCCATCGCGAAAAGGTCCGGACCCAAAGACAAGTGGAGCCAGAGAAAGCACGAGACTCGCTCCCCACCCAGATCTCAATCAATCTGCCAGTACTGCGGGTATGATCTGCCTCACTCGGAGGAGTGTCCAGCCAAATCAAGGTCGTGCGGCGGTGCAATGGACCAGGTCACTATGCCCGAATGTGTCGTGCCCCCGCTCCCGTGTCCACACAGAGAGGCCCAGCTAGGAGTCGAGGTAGCGGGTCACGGAGGCAACGGAGCATCGCGGCGCTGGAGCAGGAAATGCAGAGGCTGCAAGTCGCGGAAGAGGAGGAGGAGGATGAAGATGAAGTGTTCTTTATATCGAACATCGCCTCTGGCACAAAGAAGAAGAGACAGCCCAAGTGTACAGTGGACATTCAAGGAGTGCCAACACAAGTTTTAATTGACACAGGGCCCTCGGTCTGTGTACTGGCAGAAGAACACTATCAGAAAATTCCAGGCCCCTCTCCACTAGAAACAATCTACGGCGAAAGTTTTCACTTTTGGAGGAGACTCCCCGCTACCCATCAAGGGCGTGTTCGTGACGCCCGTTTCCAAGGGGGGAAAGTCAATCAAGGCGAGGTTCTTCGTTACAGATGTCAGTCCCCACTCTCTACTCAGCTGTGCGGCATCTGAGGCACTGAACCTGGTTCACTTCGCTTTTGAGGTCTATCAGACAGACATTGAGACTCTGCTGGACAAGTTTGCGGGAATCTTCGAAGGGGTCGGGAAGTTGAAAGTGCCCCCAGTACGCCTCCATATCGACGAGACGATCAGGCCGACAGCCCTAAAACACAGGCGAATTCCCTTCCATCTTAGGGAAAAGGTAGAGGAGGAACTCCGGCCACTGGTCAACATGGACGTCATTGAGAGGGTGGAAGGGCCAACACCCTGGGTTTCACCTATAGTAGTTGCGCCCAAGCCGAAACAGCCTGGGGCGGTGAGAATCTGTGTAGACATGCGTCTCCCTAACGCTGCAATTAAGAGGGAAAGACACCTGACGCCAACCCTAGATGACATCATAGGGGAACTACAAGGGGCAAGAGTCTTCTCAAAACTGGATCTACGAGCAGGATATCACCAGCTCGAACTCCACCCAGACTCGAGATTCATTACGACGTTTACGACACATGAGGGTCTTTACCAATTCAAACGCCTGAGTTTCGGCATTTCATCGGCTGCCGAAGTATTCCAAAACACCATTAGGGGAGCTCTGGCAGGCTTAAAAGGTGTACTGAACATGAGTGATGACATTTTAGTGTTTGCTTACTCTGAGGCTGAGCACATGAAAAGACTCGAAAGCACACTCAAAAGACTACACGATTTGGGCCTCACTCTACACCGTCAAAAGTGTGAATTCTTCAAAGACAGGATTGGTTTATTTGGATTCATCTTTCATGCCGCTGGTGTGTCACCCGACCCGGCAAAGATCAGAGACATTCGTGAAGCTGCCGCACCACAGTCCCCCACGGAAGTACGAAGTTTCCTGGGAATGGTGACTTATTGTGGGCGCTTTATCAAGGGTTTGGCATCGCTGGCAGAACCACTTAGGGCACTGACAAGAAATGATGCCGCATGGAAGTGGGAAGCCTGTGAACAGGAGGCATTTCAGGCCCTCAAAGATGCCCTCTCTGATGGGGACACTATGGCGTACTTTAATCCATCGGTCGAGTCCGAAGTTGTAGTGGACGCCAGCCCCATGGGGGTCGGAGCAGTGCTGCTACAGCCAGATGAATGTGGGGACATGAGGCCCATCGCCTATGCGAGTAAGGCCCTTTCCAGTGCCGAGATGAGGTACTCGCAAATCGAGAGAGAGGCCCTGGCCATACTATGGGGCTGTCGCCATTTTCGGCTATACATTCTAGGCAAGCCGGTAGTAGTGGTGACGGACCACAAGCCGCTGCTGCCCATAATGGCAGGGGTGACGTCAAAACCGCCACCCAGGATAGAAAGATGGATGTTAGCCCTAATGGAATACGGGGTGCGGCTGGTGTAAAGACCTGGAACCAATAACCCAGCGGACTATTTATCACGCCACCCCAACAAGGAGAGCGCCGAGATGGACAGCAGTATGGCGGACTGCCAAGGTCTGCTCTGCTAGGTAGTAGAGGGGGCACTACCAAAGGCGCTCTCGAGGCTCGCAATAGCGACAGAGTCGTCAAAGGATGAAGTCTTCGGCATCATCAAGGCCGCAGTGAGAAGCGGCGATTGGAGGGAAGTGCTGCGCAACAATTCACGGCGCCAGGAGGAAGCCCAACAGGACCTGCAAGCACTCTGGAAAGTCAGGGACGAGCTATCGATCTCCGACGATGGACTAATCCTCAGAGGGCGGCAAATCGTCATACCACAGGCACTTAGGCTGCGCGTATTAGAGCTGGCACCCATTGGGCATCAAGGGGTCGTCAAGACCAAGGCGAGGCTAAGGCCCAAAGTGTGGTTCCCTGGTCTGAAGGGGAAAGTAGAAAGTTTTGTGAGGAGATGTTTAGCCTGCCAGGCGGCGAATCCGGGGGACAAGGCCCCACCCATAAGCTCGATGGAGCGCAGCACTAAGCCGTGGGGGACTGTACATGTAGACTTTGGGTCAACTGGTCGCGGCATGTACTTCCTGGTGGCCGTCGATCAATGGTCCAGGTACCCGGAAGTGGAGGTGGTGGAGTCGACAGCGACGGCATTCACCATAAAAGCCTTGGACAAAATGTTTGCGATGCATGGCTTCCCGGACATGCTGTGTTCGGACAATGGACCGCCATTTACAGGCAGCCAGTTTGCCCAATACCTCCAGGAAAGAGGGATACAGCACCGCAGAGTATCCCCGCTATGGCCACGAGCAAATGGGGAGGCCGAAAGGGTGATGCGTACGTTAAACAAGATATTGTGCATTTCTGCCAGTGGTGGTGAAGATCTGGAGACAAAGCTTGTGGAATTTCTGCGAGAATACCGCACAACACCGCATCAGTCCACAGGGGTTGCCCCTGCCGAAGCGTTGTTCGGGCGTTTCCCGAGGGGAATGATACAGGAATTGGAGGGCCGAAGGCCTGGGGTCATTGATGATGACAAGGTTCAAGAAGAACGAGCCATCCGCAACAAAAAGGAAAGTGAAAGACGAGGTCTGCAAGAAAAGGAGATGCGAGTTGGAGACTCGGTGTTGATTCGGAACAGGCACCCAGAAGGGAAATTGTCACTACCTTTTGAACCTCGCCCATGGAAGGTCACACATGTAAAAGGGACCATGGTGACGGCGGCCTGTGAGCGTGGCACCGTCACCCGCAACCGGTCATTCTTTAAGAAAGTGGACACTTCAACAGAAGCTCGGGCCCCCGACAAAGTGCCCAATCAAGAAAGGATACCCGAGGCTCATGACGACGTGTTTTCAAGTGAAGCCGCCCCTGCTGCAGAGAGTGATCGCCTAATGCCGGCGGTCACGCCAAGGTATCCAGTCCGTCGAGACCGGAGGCTACAGCTCATCTCAAGGACTACGTCCTGGACTCAAGTGACTGAGCCGAGATCGCCTTTGACTGTGTTTTGTTAGGATGTTCAGTTTATGTTGATCCATTGGTTGGGGTCTGCACACCCCGAATGTTATACTGTTTTGGTTAAAGAAAAAAAGGGATGTGACGTCCCAGTGATGTTATCACGCATGCGCGAGCCTCGTTCGGGCCCGCGCATGCGCATGATTAATAAACTGCGTTCGGGCAGCAGTCGCTGCCGGGACGCGTAACCATCTGCATCGCGTCCCGTGTCTTCCGTCACAGTGTGTGCGTGTGAGTGGATGCAGGCCTCTCCAGTCAGGAGAGGCTCCATAACACCTTTGTCCTTCTCGAGAACCATGCACTTAAACAGAAGAAATTGGATTCGTACCGCACCCCGCGGGTTCCACGTCCCCCCCCCATGCTTTTTTACCCCAAACCCTGCTGCAATAAGTGGTGGCGGGGCAGCCGAGCCATGTGCAGTTTCAGGGAAAAGAGGTGCAGGCGCTCAGTGGGTTAAAACCTGCCTGCGAAAAGCAGTTAGCTGTTTGACTCCCACAGATATTGACCCTTCCATCCTACTGAGGTCATTAAAGTTTTTACACTTTCACAGTAGAACATATAATAGCAAGTTATTACTTTGATTAAGTAACTTTCAAGAATGAAAGGCCTTTGGAGAGGTTCTGCCGCTGTCTGGGTATTGCTGTGGATGGTTGCAACGAGATGCAGTGCAGGGTGGGGCGAGGAATAGGGGGGTTGTCACTACTTCTGGCATACCCCATTGCAGAAGACTGAGGATTTGACTGGAGTCCTAGGTCTGGAGGTGGTTTTAATAGGATCTTTCAGTGTAAAAAGCAGAGTGAAGAAGGGGCCGACGCAGACTAGATTGATGGACACAGACTGGCCTGCAGAGAATAGAATTTTGTAGGAGTGAGGAGTGTGTGGGTAAAGTGGTCTGCAAAAGCACACAACAGAACATATTAGGATTGGCGTGACATAGCAGAGCGTGAAAACCCTACTCTCGGATCGCGGCACCATTGTGTGGAGTTTATGCATGTGCTCGAGCTGTGTGGAGCACTGTGTTTGAATTTTAGTGATCTCCTACGTAAGTCCCATCCCCTATCAAACCACACCCTTAGGACCCATTCCAAATGTATGAGGCAGGAAAGGACATCTTTGACTGGTTCGAGGCCCTGGAACTAGCTTAATTGTGTGGGTGCATCCCTTATTAGCTTCCTTCTGACAGCTGGAACTGATGTAATTATTCATTCAGATCGTGAAGGAGAGGCCCATCTATAATAAAATGAAACCCACAGTCCCTTGGATATTTTGTAAGCAATACTTTAGGAGTTTTAGGGTACTCACAAAAAGGAAGGGGAATCAAACCGTTCAGGTATTTACACATCAGTCCTTGAAGTATCTGAGTGGGTGGGTCACAGATAAAAAAAGTTGACATATTTGAAGGGATGTGTAACTTAGTCGCATACCAGCATGTTGTTAAAAATTGTGAAATACAGTTACACCAGCATGTATTGGACAAGAATATCACAGACCATAGGGTGCTTGCAAAGGTTGCTGACAGACATGTGAGTACTCAAGTCCAGAAAAAAGCATATGCAAACACATCCAAACTAGAGAAAAGGCATCTGATAAAAATAAACCAAAGAACGGTAAGGACAAATGTCACTATCAACTTGTTAAGAACGTTCCCCAAAAGAGCGATGGAAAATCCCCACTAAATTCTCGGCAATTCCCGCAGAAAAGAGCGGCAATGTTTCCTCTAACAGTGGGTTAATAACACTGACAGCGCCCAAAGGATGCTTTTTATGTAGGGTTATGACACATATGCAACAGATCCAGTCTGCAGTTGTGGACTTAAAGAGGCAATAGTCAGTGCTGGTCTCATGGAGGAGGCCATAACTAGTGTGGGCATTATAGATGATGAATTACCACTAGGCCATGGAGTGGCTGAATGTTCCCTATTTACTCTGCGTGGGAAGGCACTCTTCCATTGAGAAGGGCCCTGCTCCTGGGAATACACAGATCTTTTTGGAGCACATCTTCATTAATGGGACTAAAGTTCCCACACTGCGTGATAAAGCTGCGCATATCAATGCTATCTGCTGGCAGTGGGTGAAAGATTTTACATGGGGGTTAAATGTTCTAAGCCAATGTCTACTGGTAATCCTAGAGTTTAGCTGCAGAGGGGATACCTCTCAGAGCTGTGTTGCTGAAAAGGACTCAATTACAGTAAATTGTCCAGTAGGGAATGACCTTCCTGACCCAGAGATAAATGCTGTGTTCATTAGATCTAGGACCAAGAAAGCAGCAATGGAAGCAGCACTTGAAGCCACGTGGCAAGGAGTTCTTCCAGCTAGAGAAAGCAAACGATCTGAGACAGCGGTAGTGCCAAGTGCTAATCCTCAGTCCACAGTCATGCCTGTTCCTGCTGACGAGGCCCTAGTGGACACTGAAGTGGCTACTGCAATGGCACCAGATTCAGTAATCTCAGGGTTGCCTACAGGTGTAGGACCAGACCCTGAGGTAGTAGACACTCTATTTTCAGACCACAAGCGACTGTTAGAAATGAGTGAGTTGTGTTCATCTGGAGGTCCAAGGCAGGCTGACATTTGGAGTCTGCAGAGGAACTGCCCCACTCTCGCTGTTCTATACTGCGAGGCAGAAACACATACTCAGGGGAAAGCACCTGGGATGTTCACTTTGAACTGTAAGAGGGGTCCTCTGTACAGTGAGCCCAAGAATTCTGAGGTGGGTGAACCCGTAGGCCCTTTAAGCGAGGTAGCACTATATGGGATGGATGGGGATGCAGATTTTACTCTTACACCAATAATAAGACTTACTTAGGAAGTTGGCAAATCTTTAGCTGTTTAGTTAACAATGACCTAAAACAGGGAGTATAACGGACATCAACGGACGTTCGCTCAAGTCTCTCAATGATTTACATGACAAAAACACAGTTATATAGTGACAACTAATAAGAAAACCTAAGTTAGATTCTGGAATGTCTTCAGGGAACATCTAGGCATACTTTATATGAAGGATAGGATTGTGATTGGGCCTCTAAGGTCAGGTGGACAGCTATGCCCACCCCTAGTGCAAGTCATCTTCAGTGTCATAAAATACACGTTTCATTGGGTCTGAAACTATAGGGCTCTTCACTATGTGGCCCTCTATGATTGGTTGGCACGCTTGTACCCTTCTGGAATATTCCACTCGCTAGCAGTATGAAAGCTGTTAACCCAGGTGCTGGTGGGTTCGACTTGACCATGCCTCCCCACGCAATCAGCCCATCATCCATTATTACTCCTGCTGTCTGCCATTCAAATTGTCTTTGAAATCGGCCTTGCAAAGTATCACTGTGCCTGAGAATAGAAGGGAGTGTGAGCATGATCTTATCTTCAAGTCTCGGTGTAGCTAGCCCAAAGTCTATTTTCATCTGTACTACGTGACAGGAGACCGTGTTTGAGCTCTTTCTTTCATATTTAACCCTATTAAATGAATATCACCTGGCGTTTTAGTGTTGTTCCATTACAGTTCAACAGGAGCTCGTCTCACTTCTCACGTTCATTGTATCTTCTCGAATAGATAACTGGTTTCTTGGCTGCCCCAACCCTTGATACCGGGCCAGACAAGCTTTTGCGAATCTTCCCTCATCTTCAGCTGTTTTCTTCTACTGCGCCATGCTTTCGGCCCTTCTGTTTATGGGGTCCTAGTTTGCTTAAAACATGACGTGCAACATCCATATTCTATTTATATATATATATATATATATATATATATTATATATATATATATATATATATATATACAACTTTTTTACGAAGCAAATGCAAGGAAAGTAAGGCAGGGTCTACTGTGGATCACAAAGTTCAGAGGCCACGCCTACTCAGAGAGAGGCAAGGCGATATGTCCCAAAAAGTGGAAATGCACTTTGAGTCTTTGTAGCAAATTGTCACAGAAAGGTTGGACCAGTTTAGAACAAAAAGTTAAGAAGGTCTGGAGGCGACCCTATGGAGAGGCAAGGATTAAGACACCTCACGTAACCATCACCAGGGAAGCCAGGCGGACACGGTACCTTGTATGTGGAGAGATAGCTCCGGCGGGGGCAGTTGTTCCTGGTGGTGGATGCAAGTCGGGGCTTTGCCAAGAGATGAGATGATCTCGTTGTCGAAGGAAAGTTGAAGATCGTTGCACCACCAGTGAAGAGACCAGCCGCGGAGTGCTCCGTCACAAGGCACCACCTTTTGGTCGCGGTACGGGCTAGTGGCCATCTTGTTGCCGGGGTGCTCTGCATGGGCGATTCGACCACTACGCCCTGGAAGCGAAGAAAAAGCAAAGGGACTGGTTGTTCCCACCAGTCAGGGGAAGAAGACTCTCCAGCCGGGAGATCTCCTCTGTCGTTGGGAAGTGGTGAGTCGGTTCAGCAGGGCTCCACCGGAGGTGTCGTCATTACAGATCGGCTCAGCTTTACCCTCGTCGGATTCTTAGGTCCTGTGGCGACTTCTGAAGATCCAGTCCCAAAAGCCCTGCTTTTATGCAGCAAACCCCATTCATTCAGCCTAGCTGTCACTCAAAACACGCTAGGTGGTGAGCGGGGTGGCTCACCACTTGGGCCAATCACACCAGAGTGTGACTTGAGTTGGCAAGGCAACTCAGTCCAGGGTGCCTAAACCCCCTCCGACACCCCCTGTGGTACCCAGACAGAATGGCACCACTTTGGAGGGCTTCTGTGCAGAAGCCCGCCAAAAGTGGAACAAAGGGCTCAACCTTTGGTTCGGAGTTTACAGAGGTGAACACAGACGCCATTTAAAAACCGAGTTCTGGCAGAAAATACCGACCGGTAAATTTATTTAAGACAAATAAAGCGGCGGTATGTTAGATACTAACGGGAAAAAGTATTAGCCTCCAACAATGGGAAGAATCCCATAGAATTATATTCGGGGTCGAATATAACAAGTAGTTTCCACTGCCACTAGCCAAAACTCGATGAGGGGGGACGGGACAGTGCCCCCTCGAATAACAGACCCAGGGGTAATCGAATTACCCCTACTTGTACGTCTACAATAGGATGATTTGTACTAGTTCTGTAAGTAAATTTAGGTCAAGTAAAGCCAATGGTGACTTTACATGCCCTGGGAGACAGTAGTCAGTCCCAGGGTATGGAGTCTATGGTGGGGATCCTCTAGGACGCCCCAGTGTTACGGCACGGAGGGTGCGGTGTAACACACATAGCAAAACACATGAGACCCTAGGGAGTAAAAGACCCCATAGCCCATAGAACACAGTGACATTCACAGGAATTAACCACATTCATGTCCAAGAGTGGGAGAAAAGAGTCTCACTCTTGGCAGGATGGAAAAAAACAAACTCCAGAAATCCAGCAAAGCTGCTGGGGGACTCACTAGGTTAGGAAATTCAGCCTAAACAGAGAATTCTCCCTAACAAACAGAGGTAGACACGGGGCTTGAGCAGGGGTGTGGGGGGGAACAGGAGAGACACAGGGCATGAGCGGGAGGTGGGGGGAAACGAGAGAGACACGGGGCATGAGCGAGGGGTGGATGGGAACGAAATAGATACGGGGCATGAGCGGCAGTTGGGGGGAACAGGGGAGACACGTGGGCATGAGCGGGGGTGGGGGGCACAGGGGAGACACGTGGGCATGAGCGGTGGTGGGGGGAACAGGAGAGACAAGGGGCATGAGCGGGGGATGGGGGAAAGGAGGGAGGCACGGGGCATGAGCAGGGGGTGGGGAGAACGGAGGTAGACATGGGGCATGAGCAGGGGGTGGGGCGAACAGGCGAGACAAGGGGCATGAACTGGGGTGGGGGGAAAAGGAGGGAGACACGGGGCATGAGTGGTGGGTGGGGGGGACAAGAGAGACACGGAGCATGAGCGCGGGGTGGGGGGGAACAAGGGAGTCACAGAGCATGAGCAGAGGGTGGGGGGGAACAGGGGAGACACGTGGGCATGATCGGGTGTGGGGGGAACAGGGAAGACAAGGGGCATGAGCCGGGGGTGGGGGGGAACAAGAGAGACATGGGGCATGAGCGGGGGGTGAGGGAGAACAAGGGAGACATGGGGTATGAGCTGGGGTGGGGGGAACGGAAGTAGACACGGGGCATGAGCGGGGGGTGGCGGGGAACAGGGGAGACAAGGGGCATGAGCAGGGTTTGGGGGGGAAAAGGAGGGAGACACGGGGGATGAGCGGGGGGTGGGGGGGAACAAGAGAGACATGGGGCATGAGCAGGGGGTGGGGGGAACAAGAGAGAGACATGGGGCATGAGCAGGGGTGGGGGGAACAGGGGAGAAACGGGGCATGGGCGGGGGGGAACAGGGGAGACCTGGGGCATGAGCGGGTTGTGGGGGGGAAAGGAGGGAGACACGGGGCGTGAGCGGGGGGTGGGGGGGAACGGAGGTGGACATGGGGCATGATCGGGGGTGGGGGGACAGGGGAGACATATGGGCATGAGCGGGGGTCGGGGTAACAGGGGAGAAAAGGGGCATGAGTGGGTGGGGGAGAACAGGGGACACAGTTGGGCATGAGCGGGGGGTGGAGGGAAAAGGAAGGAGACACGGGGCATTAGCGGGGGAACAGGGGAGACAAGGGGCATGAGTGGGGGTGGGGGGGAAAGGAGGGAGACACGGGGCATGAGCGGGGGTGGGGGGAACAAGAGACACACGGGGCATGAGCACAGGGTGGGGGGAACAAGGGAGTCACAGGGCATGAGCGAGGGGTGGGGGGGAACAAGAGAGACACAGGGCATGAGCAGGTGGTGGGTGGGGAACAGGAGGGAGACGAAGGGCATGAGGGGGGTAACAGGGGAGACACTGGGCATGAGCGGGCAGTGGGGGGGAAAGGAGGGAGACAAGGAGCATGAGCGGGGGGTGGGGGGGAAAGGAGGGAGACACAGGGCATGAGCGGGGCGTGGGGGGGAACGGAGGTAGACATGGGGCATCAGCAGGGGTGGGGGGAACGGAGGTAGACACGGGGCATGAGCGGGGGTTGGGTGGGAACAGGGGAGACAAGGGGCATGAGCGGGGGGTAGGGGGAAAAGGAGGGAGACACGGGGGGTGGAGGGGAACAAGAGAGACACGGTGCATGAGCGGGGGTGGGGCGGAACAAGAGAGAGACACGGGGCATGAGTGGGGGTGAGGGGAACAGGGGAGACACGGGGCGTGAGCAGGGGGTGGGGGGGAACAGGGGAGACACGGGGCATGAGCGGGTTGTGGGGGGAAAGGAGGGAGACGCGGGGGGTGTGGTTAACGGAGGTAGACACAGGGCATGAACGGGCGGTGGGGGGAAGAGGGGAGACACATGGCATGAGCAGGGGGTAGGGGGAACAGGGGAGACAAGGGGCATGAGCCGGGGGTGGAGGGAATGGAGGGAGACACGGGGCATGAGCGGGGGGTGTGGGGGAACAGGGGAGGCATGGGGCATGAGCGGGGGGTGGGGGGGAAAAGGAGGGAGACACGGGGCATGAGCAGGGGGTGGGGGGGAACAGTGGAGACACGTGGGCATGAGCGGGGGGTGGGGGAAAAGGAAGGAGACACGGGGCATGAGCGGGGGTGGGGGGGAACAGGGGAGACACTTGGCATGAACAGGGGTGAGGGGGTACAGGGGAGACACGGGGCATGAGCAGGGTGGTTCAGGGGGGGAACAGGGGAGACACGGTGCATGAGCGGGGATGGGGGAAAAGGAGGGAGACACGGGGCATGAGCGTGGGCGGGGGGGAGTATGGGAGACACGTGGGCATGAGCGGGGGGTGGGGGGAATAGGGGGAACACGGGGCATGAGCGGGGGTTGGGGGAAAAGGAGAGAGACTCAGGGCATGAGTGGTGGGGGAAAAGGAGGGACACACTGGGCATAAGCAAGCGGTGGGGGGAAAGAGAGAGACACGGGGCATGGGTGGGGGGAAAGGAGAGAGACACGGGGCATGAGCGGGGGACTGGGGGGCACAGGGGAGACACGTGGGCATGAGCGGGGGTTGGGGGGAACAGGTGAGACACGGGGCATGAGCGGGGGGTGGGGGGAACAGGGGGGACACGGCGCATGAGTGGGGGTTGGGGGGAAAAGGTGGGAGGCACGGGGCATGAGCAGGGGGTGGGGAGAACAGGGAGACACGGGTCAGGAGCGGGGGGTGGGGGGAACAGGGGAGACACGGGGCATGAGTGGGGGGAACAGAAGGGAGACACAGGGCATGAGCGGGGTGTGGGGGGAACAGGGGAGACACGTGGGCATGAGCGGGGGGTGGGAGGAATAGGGGAGACACAAGGCATGAGCGGGGGTGTGGGGGAAAAGGAGGGAGACCCGGGGCATGAGCTGGGGTGGGGGGGAACGGAGGTAGACACAGGGCATTAGCGTGGAGTGGGAGGGAACAAGAGAGACATGGGGCATGAGCGGGGTGTGGGGGGAACAGGGGAGACACGGGGCATGAGTGGGGGGTAGGGGGGAACAAAAGAGAGACACGGGGCATGAGCGGGGGTGGGGGAACACGGGAGACAGGGGGTATGAGCGGGGGATGGGAGAAAAGGAGGGAGACACGTGGCATGGGTGGGGGTGGGGGGAACGGGGGAGACATGTGGGTATGAGCGGGGGTGGGGGAAAACAGGGGAGACAAGGGGCATGAGCGGGGGTGGGGAGGAAAAGGAGGGAGACACGGGGCATGAGCGGGGGCTGAGGGGAACAAGAGAGACACACGGGACATGAGCGGGGGGTCGGGGGAACAGTAGGGAGACACGGGGCATGAGCGGGGGTGGGGGGGAACAGGGGAGACATGTGGGCATGAGCGGGGGGTGGGGGAGAACAGGGGAGATACGTGGGCATGAGCGGGGGGTGGGGGGGAACAGGGGAGACATGTGGGCATGAGCGGGGGGAACAGGGGAGACAAGGTGCATAAGCAGGGGGTGGGGGGAAAAGGAGGGAGACACCGGGTATGAGCGGGGGTGGGGGGAACAGGGGAGACACAGGGCATGAGCGGGGGAGGTGGGAAAGGAGGGAGACACGGGGCATAAGGGGGGTGGGGGGGAACAGGGGAGACACAGGGCATAATCAGGGGTTGCGGGGGAGCAGGGGAGACATGGGGCATGAGCGGGGGGTGGGGGGGAAAGGAGGGAGACACAGGGCATGAGCGGCGGTTGGGGGGAAAAGGAGGGAGACACGGGGCATGAGCGGGGGGTGGGGGAACAAGAGAGAGACACGGGGCATGAGTGGGGGGTGGGGGGGAAAAGGAGGGAGACATGGGGCATGAGCCGGGGGTGTGGGGAACAGGGGAGACACGTGGGCATGAGCGGGTGGTGGGGGAAAAGGAGGGCGACACAGGGCATGAGCAGGAGGTGGGGGGAACAGGGGAGACACAGGGCATGAGCGGGGTGGTGGGGGGAAAAGGTGGGAGACACGGGGCATGAGCGGGGGGTGGGGGAACAGTAGGGAAACACGGGGTATGAGCGGGGATGGGAGGGAACAGGAGAGACACGTGGGCATGAGCTGGGGTGGGGGGAAAAGGAGGGAGACACAGGGCATGAGCGGGGGTGGGGGGAACAGGGAAGACACGGGGCATGAGCGGGGGTGGGGGGGAAAGGAGGGAGACACGGGGCATGAGCAGGGGGTAGGGGGGAACAGGGGAGACACAGGGCATGAGCGGGCAGTGGGGGGGAAAGGAGGGAGACAAGGAGCATGAGCGGGGGGTGGGGGGGAAAGGAGGGAGACACAGGGCATGAGCGGGGCGTGGGGGGGAACGGAGGTAGACATGGGGCATCAGCAGGGGTGGGGGGAACGGAGGTAGACACGGGGCATGAGCGGGGGTTGGGTGGGAACAGGGGAGACAAGGGGCATGAGCGGGGGGTAGGGGGAAAAGGAGGGAGACACGGGGGGTGGAGGGGAACAAGAGAGACACGGTGCATGAGCGGGGGTGGGGCGGAACAAGAGAGAGACACGGGGCATGAGTGGGGGTGAGGGGAACAGGGGAGACACGGGGCGTGAGCAGGGGGTGGGGGGGAACAGGGGAGACACGGGGCATGAGCGGGTTGTGGGGGGAAAGGAGGGAGACGCGGGGGGTGTGGTTAACGGAGGTAGACACAGGGCATGAACGGGCGGTGGGGGGAAGAGGGGAGACACATGGGCATGAGCAGGGGGTAGGGGGAACAGGGGAGACAAGGGGCATGAGCCGGGGGTGGAGGGAATGGAGGGAGACACGGGGCATGAGCGGGGGGTGTGGGGGAACAGGGGAGGCATGGGGCATGAGCGGGGGGTGGGGGGGAAAAGGAGGGAGACACGGGGCATGAGCAGGGGGTGGGGGGGAACAGTGGAGACACGTGGGCATGAGCGGGGGGTGGGGGAAAAGGAAAGAGACACGGGGCATGAGCGGGGGTGGGGGGGAACAGGGGAGACACTTGGCATGAACAGGGGTGAGGGGGTACAGGGGAGACACGGGGCATGAGCAGGGTGGTTCAGGGGGGGAACAGGGGAGACACGGTGCATGAGCGGGGATGGGGGAAAAGGAGGGAGACACGGGGCATGAGCGTGGGCGGGGGGGAGTATGGGAGACACGTGGGCATGAGCGGGGGGTGGGGGGAATAGGGGGAACACGGGGCATGAGCGGGGGTTGGGGGAAAAGGAGAGAGACTCAGGGCATGAGTGGTGGGGGAAAAGGAGGGACACACTGGGCATAAGCAAGCGGTGGGGGGAAAGAGAGAGACACGGGGCATGGGTGGGGGGAAAGGAGAGAGACACGGGGCATGAGCGGGGGACTGGGGGGCACAGGGGAGACACGTGGGCATGAGCGGGGGTTGGGGGGAACAGGTGAGACACGGGGCATGAGCGGGGGGTGGGGGGAACAGGGGGGACACGGCGCATGAGTGGGGGTTGGGGGGAAAAGGTGGGAGGCACGGGGCATGAGCAGGGGGTGGGGAGAACGGAGGTAGACACAGGGCATTAGCGTGGAGTGGGAGGGAACAAGAGAGACATGGGGCATGAGCGGGGTGTGGGGGGAACAGGGGAGACACGGGGCATGAGTGGGGGGTAGGGGGGAACAAAAGAGAGACACGGGGCATGAGCGGGGGTGGGGGAACACGGGAGACAGGGGGTATGAGCGGGGGATGGGAGAAAAGGAGGGAGACACGTGGCATGGGTGGGGGTGGGGGGAACGGGGGAGACATGTGGGTATGAGCGGGGGTGGGGGAAAACAGGGGAGACAAGGGGCATGAGCGGGGGTGGGGAGGAAAAGGAGGGAGACACGGGGCATGAGCGGGGGCTGAGGGGAACAAGAGAGACACACGGGACATGAGCGGGGGGTCGGGGGAACAGTAGGGAGACACGGGGCATGAGCGGGGGTGGGGGGGAACAGGGGAGACATGTGGGCATGAGCGGGGGGTGGGGGAGAACAGGGGAGATACGTGGGCATGAGCGGGGGGTGGGGGGGAACAGGGGAGACATGTGGGCATGAGCGGGGGGAACAGGGGAGACAAGGTGCATAAGCAGGGGGTGGGGGGAAAAGGAGGGAGACACCGGGTATGAGCGGGGGTGGGGGGAACAGGGGAGACACAGGGCATGAGCGGGGGAGGTGGGAAAGGAGGGAGACACGGGGCATAAGGGGGGTGGGGGGGAACAGGGGAGACACAGGGCATAATCAGGGGTTGCGGGGGAACAGGGGAGACATGGGGCATGAGCGGGGGGTGGGGGGGAAAGGAGGGAGACACAGGGCATGAGCGGCGGTTGGGGGGAAAAGGAGGGAGACACGGGGCATGAGCGGGGGGTGGGGGAACAAGAGAGAGACACGGGGCATGAGTGGGGGGTGGGGGGGAAAAGGAGGGAGACATGGGGCATGAGCCGGGGGTGTGGGGAACAGGGGAGACACGTGGGCATGAGCGGGTGGTGGGGGAAAAGGAGGGCGACACAGGGCATGAGCAGGAGGTGGGGGGAACAGGGGAGACACAGGGCATGAGCGGGGTGGTGGGGGGAAAAGGTGGGAGACACGGGGCATGAGCGGGGGGTGGGGGAACAGTAGGGAAACACGGGGTATGAGCGGGGATGGGAGGGAACAGGAGAGACACGTGGGCATGAGCTGGGGTGGGGGGAAAAGGAGGGAGACACAGGGCATGAGCGGGGGTGTGGGGAACAGGGAAGACACGGGGCATGAGCGGGGGTGGGGGGGAAAGGAGGGAGACACGGGGCATGAGCAGGGGGTAGGGGGGAACAGGGGAGACACAGGGCATAACCAGGGGTTGCGGGGGAACAGGGGAGACATGGGGCATGAGCGGGGGTGGGGGGGAAAGGAGGGAGACACGGGCATGAACGTGGGTGGGGGGAACAAGAGAGAGACACGGGGCATGAGTGTGGGGTGGGGGGAAAAGGAGGGAGACACGGGGCATGAGCAGGAGGGTGGTGGGAACAGGGGAGACACGTGGGCATGAGCGGGTGGTGGGGGGAAAAGGAGGGAGACACAGGGCATGAGCAGGAGGTGGTGGGAACAGGGGAGACACGGGGCATGAGCGGGGGTGGGGGGAAAAGGTGGGAGACACGGGGCATGAGCGGGGGTGTGGGGGGAAAAGGTGGGAGACACGGGGCATGAGCAGGGTGGTTTGGGGGAACAGGGGAGACACGGGGCATGAGCGGGGATGGGGGAAAAGGAGGGAGACACGGGGCATGAGCGTGGGCGGGGGGAGCATGGGAGACACGTGGGTATGAGCGGGGGATTGGGGGAATAGGGGGAACAAGGGGAATGAGCGGGGGTGGGGGAAAAGGAGGGAGACTCGGGGCATGAGTGGTAGGGGGGAAAAGGAGGGACACACGGGGCATGAGCGAGGAGTGGGGGTAAGAGAGAGACACGGGGCATGGGTGGGGGGGAAAAGCAGAGAGACACGGGACATGAGCGGGGGTTGGGGGAACAGGGGAGACACGGGGCATGAGCAGGGGGTGGGGGGAACAGGGGAGACACGGCGCATGAGTGGGGGTTGGGGGGAAAGGTGTGAGGCACGGGACATGAGCGGGGGGTGGGGAGAACAGGGAGACACGGGTCAGGAGCGGGGGGTAGGGGGAACAGGGGAGACACGGGGCATGAGTGGGGGGAACAGAAGTGAGACACGGGGCATGAGCGGGGTGTGGGGGGAACAGGGGAGACACGTGGGCATGAGCGGGGGGTGGGAGGAATAGGGGAGACACAAGGCATGAGCGGGGGTGTGGTGGAAAAGGAGGGAGACCAGGGTGCATGAGCGGGGGTGGGTGGAACGGAGGTAGACACAGAGCATTAGCAGGGAGTGGGAGGGTACAAGAGAGACATGGTGCATGAGTGGGGTGTGGGGGGAACAGGGGAGACACGGGTCATGAGCCGGGGGTGGGGGGAACAAGAGAGACATGGGGCATGAGCGGGGGGTGGGGGGAAACAATGGAGACATGGGGTATGAGCGGGAGGTGGGGGAAACAGTGGAGACACGAGGCATGAGCAGGGGTGGGGGGAATGGGAGGGAGACACAGGGCATGAGCGGGGATAACAGGGGAGACACGGGGCATGAGCAGTGGGGAAAGGAGGGAAACACGGGACATGAGCGGTGGGGGGGAAAGGAGGGAGACACAGGGCATGAGCGGGGGTGGGGGGAATGGAGGTAGACACGGGGCATGAGTGGGGGTGGGGGGAACGGAGGTAGACACGGGGCATGAGCGGGGGGTGGCGGGGAACAGGGGAGACACGGGGCATGAGCGGGGGCATGGGGGGAAAAGGTGGGAGACACGGGGCATGAACGGGGGTGGGGGGGTACAGGGGAGACACGGAGCATGAGCAGGGTGGTTCGGGGGGAACAGGGGAGACACGGGCATGAGCGGGGATGGGGGAAAAGGAGGGAGACACGGGGCATGAGCGTGGGCGGGGGGGCATGGGAGACACGTGGGCATGATCGGGGGGTGGGGGGAATAGGGGGAACACGGGGAATAAGCGGGGGTGGGGGGAAAAGGAGGGAGACACGGGGCATGAGTGGTAGGGGGGAAAAGGAGGAACACACGGGGCATGAGCGAGGGGTGGGGGGCAAGAGAGAGACACGGGGCATGGGTGGGGGGGAAAAGGAGAGAGTCACGGGACATGAGCAGGGGACTGGGGGCACAGGGGAGACACGTGGGGATGAGCGGGGGTTGGGGGAACAGGGGAGACACGGGGCATGAGCAGGGGGTGGGGGGAACAGGGGAGACATGGCGCATGAGTGGGGGTTGGGGGGGAAAAGGTGGGAGGCACGGGGCATGAGCGGGGGTGGGGAGAACAGGGAGACACGGGTCAGGAACGGGGGTGGGGGGAACAGGGGAGACACGGGGCATGAGTGGGGGGAACAGAAGGGAGACACGGGGCATGAGCGGGGTGTGGGGGGAACAGGGGAGACACGTGGGCATGAGCCGGGGTTGGGGGGGGAAAAGGTGGGAGGCACGGGGCATGAGCGGGGGTGGGGAGAACAGGGAGACACGGGTCAGGAGCAGGGGGTGGGGGAACAGGGGAGACACGGGGCATGAGTGGGGGAACAGAAGGGAGACACGGGGCATGAGCGGGGTGTGGGGGGAACAGGGGAGACACGTGGGCATGAGCGGGGGGTGGGAGGAATAGGGGAGACACAAGGCATGAGCGGGGGTGTGGTGGAAAAGGAGGGAGACACGGGGCATGAGCGGTGGTGGGGGGGAACGGAAGTAGACACAGGGCATTAGCGGGGAGTGGGAGGGTACAGGAGAGACATGGGGCATGAGTGGGGTGTGGGGGGAGCAGGGGAGACACGGGTCATGAGCCGGGGGTGGGGGGGAACAAGAGATACATGGGGCATGAGCGGGGGGTGGGGGGGAACAAGGGAGACATGGGGTATGAGCGGGGGGTGGGGGGAACAGTGGAGACACGAGGCATGAGCAGGGGGTGGGGGGAATGGGAGGGAGACAGAGGGCATGAGCGGGGATAACAGGGGAGACACGGGGCATGAGCGGGGGGGAAAGGAGGGAAACATGGGACATGAGCGGTGGGGGGAAAGGAGGGAGACACAGGGCATGAGCGGGGGTGGGGGAAATGGAGGTAGACACAGGGCATGAGCGGGGGTGGGGGGAACGGAGGTAGACACGGGGCATGAGCGGGGGGTGGCGGGGAACAGGGGAGACAAGGGGCATGAGCAGGGTTTGGGGGAGAAAAGGAGGGAGACATGGGGGATGAGCGGGGGTGGGGGGGAACAAGAGAGACACGGGGTATGAGCAGGGGTGGGGGGAACAAGAGGTAGACATGGGGCATGAGCGGGGGTGCGGGGAACAGGGGAGACACATGGGCATGAGCGGGGGGTAGGGGGAACAGGAGAGAAAAGGGGCATGAGTGGGTGGGGGAGAACAGGGGAGACAGTTGGGTATGAGCGGGGGGTGGAGGGAAAAGGAAGGAGACACGGGGCATGAGCAGAGGGGAACAGGGGAGACAAGGGGCATGAGTGGGGGTGGGGGGAAAGGAGGGAGACACGGGGCATGAGCGGGGGTGGGGGAACAAGAGACACACTGGGCATGAGCACAGGGTGGGGGGAACAAGGGAGTCACAGGGCATGAGCGAGGGGTGGGGGGAACAAGAGAGACACAGGGCATGCGCGGGGGGTGGGTGGGGAACAGGAGGGAGACACAGGGCATGAGGGGGGGTAACAGGGGAGACACAGGGCATGAGCGGGGGTGTGGGGAAAGGAGGGAGACAAGGGGCATGAGCGAGGGGTGGGGGAACGGTGGGAGACACAGGGCATGAGCGGGACTTGGGTTGGAACGGAGGTAGACATGGGGCATGAGCAGGGGTGGGGGGAACGGAGGTAGACACGGGGCATGAGCTGGGGTTGGGTGGGAACAGGGGAGACAAGGGGCATGAGCGGGGGGTCGGGGGGAAAAGGTGGGAGGCAAGGGGGATGAGCGGGGGGGTCGAGGGGAACAAGAGAGACACGGTGCATGAGCGGGGGTGGGGGGGAACAAGAGAGAGACACGGGGCATGAGCGGGGGTGAGGGGAACAGGGGAGACACGAGGCGTGAGCAGGGGGTGGGGGGAACAGGGAAATCACGGGGCATGAGCGGGTTGTGGGGGGGAAAGGAGGGAGACGCGGGGGTGGGGGTAATGGAGGTAGACACAGGGCATGAGCGGGGGTGGGGGGAAGAGGGGAGACACATGGGCATGAGCAGGGGGTGGGGGGAACAGGGGAGACAAGGGGCATGAGCCGGGGGTGGAGGGAATGGAGGGAGACACGGGGCATGAGCGGGGGGCGTGGGGGAACAGGAGAGACATGGGGCATGAGCAGGGGGTGGGGGGAAAGGAGGGAGACACGGGGCATGAGTGGTGGGGGAAAAGGAGGGACACACGGGGCATGAGCGAGAGGTGGTGGGGAAAGAGAGAGACACGGGGCATGGGTGGGGGGGAAAGGAGAGAGACACGCGGCATGAGCGGGGGACTGGGGGGCACAGGGGAGACACGTGGGCATGAGCGGGGGTTGGGGGGGAACAGGGGAGACACGGGGCATGAGTGGGGGTGGGGGGAACGGGGAGAAACGGCGCATGAGTGGGGGTTGGGGGGGAAAGGTGGGAAATACGGGGCATGAGTGGGGGGTGGGGAGAACAGGGAGACATGGGTCAGGAGCGGGGGGTGGGGGGAACAGGGGAGAAACGGGGCATGAGTGGGGGGACAGAAGGGAGACACAGGGCATGAGCGGGGTGTGGGGGGAACAGAGGAGACACGTGGGCATGAGCGGGGGGTGGGAGGAATAGGGGAGACACAAGGCATGAGCGGGGATGTGGGGGAAAAGGAGGGAGACCCGGGGCATGAGCGGGGGTGGGGGGGACGGAGGTAGACACAGGGCATTAGCGGGGAGTGGGAGGGAACAAGAGAGACATGGGGCATGAGCGGGGTGTGGGGGGAACAGGGGAGACACGGGGCATAAGTGGGGGGTAGGGGGGAACAAGAGAGAGACACGGGGCATGAGCGGGGGTGGGGGAACACGGGAGACAGGGGGTATGAGCGGGGGATGGGCAAAAAGGAGGGAGACACGTGGCATGGGCGGGGGTGGGGGGGAACGGGGGAGACATGTGGGTATGAGCGGGGGTAGGGGGGAACAAGAGAGAGACAAGGGGTATGAGCGGGGATGGGGGAACAGGGGAGAAAGGGGGTATGAGCGGGGGATGGGAGAAAAGGAGGGAGACACGTGGCATGGGCGGGGGTGGGGGATAAAAGGAAGGAGACACGGGGCATGAGCGGGGGGTGGAAAGGAATAGGAGGGAGATACGGACCATGAGCAGGGGGTGGGGGGAACTAGAGAGAGACACGGGCCATGAGCGGGGGGTGGGGTTAACAGTAGGGAGACACAGGGTATGAGCGGGGGTGGGAGGAACAGGGGAGACATATGGGTATGAGCGGGGGGTGGGGGGAACAGGGGAGACAAGGGGCATGAGCGGGGGTGGGAGGAAAAGGAGGGAGACACGGGGCATGAGCCGGGGCTGAGGGGAACAAGAGAGACACACGGGACATGAGCGGGGGGTGGGGGGAACAGTAGGGAGACACGGGGCATGAGCGGGGGTGGGGGGGAACAGGGGAGACATGTGGGCATGAGCGGGGGGTGGGGGAGAACAGGGGAGATACGTGGGCATGAGCGGGGGGTGGGGGGGAACAGGGGTGACATGTGGGCATGAGCGGGGGGAACAGGGGAGACAAGGTGCATAAGCAGGGGGTGGGGGGAAAAGGAGGGAGACACCGGGCATGAGCGGGGGTGGGGGGAACAGGGGAGACACAGGGCATGAGCGGGGGTGGGGGGAAAGGAGGGAGACACGGGCATAAGGGGGGTTGGGGCGAACAGGGGAGACACAGGGCATAACCAGGGGTTGCGGGGGAACAGGGGAGACATGGGGCATGAGCAGGGGGTAGGGGGGAAAGGAGGGAGACACAGGGCATGAGCGGGGGTTGGGGGGAAAAGGAGGGAGACACGGGGCATGAGCAGGGGTGGGGGAACAAGAGAGAGACACGGGGCATGAGTGGGGGGTGGGGGGGAAAAGGAGGGAGACATGGGGCATGAGCGGGGGGTGTGGGGAACAGGGGAGACACGTGGGCATGAGCGGGTGGTGGGGGGAAAAGGAGGGAGACACAGGGCATGAGCAGGAGGTGGGGGGAAAAGGTGGGAGACACGGGGTATGAGCGGGGTGGTGGGGGGAAAAGGTGGGAGACACGGGGTATGAGCGGGGGTGGGGGAACAGTAGGGAGACACGGGGTATGAGCGGGGATGGGGGGGAACAGGGGAGACACGTTGGCATGAGCTGGGGTGGGGGGAAAAGGAGGGAGACACGGGGCATGAGCGGGGGTGGGGGGAACAGGGAAGACAAGGGGCATGAGCGGGGGTGGGAGGGAAAGGAGGGAGACACGGGGCATGAGCAGGGGGTAGGGGGAACAGGGGAGACACAGGGCATAACCAGGGGTTGCGGGGGAACAGGGGAGACACGTTGGCATGAGCTGGGGTGGGGGGAAAAGGAGGGAGACACGGGGCATGAGCGGGGGTGGGGGGAACAGGGAAGACAAGGGGCATGAGCGGGGGTGGGGGGAAAGGAGGGAGACACGGGCATGAACGGGGGGTGGGGGGAACAAGAGAGAGACACGGGGCATGAGTGGGGGGCGGGGGGAAAAGGAGGGAGACACGGGGCATGAGCAGGAGGGTGGTGGGAACAGGAGAGACACGTGGGCATGTGCGGGTGGTGGGGGGAAAAGGAGGGAGACACAGGGCATGAGCAGGAGGTGGGGGGAACAGGGGAGACAGGGGGCATGAGCGGGGGGTGGTGGGAAAAGGTGGGAGACACGGGGCATGAGCGGCATCATAGGGGGAAAAGGTGGGAGACACGGGGCATGAACGGGGGTGGGGGGGTACAGGGGAGACATGGGGCATGAGCAGGGTGGTTGGGGGGAACAGGGGAGACACGGGGCATGAGCGGGGATGGGGGAAAAGGAGGGAGACACGGGGCATGAGCGTGGGCGAGGGGGAGCATGGGAGACACGTGGGCATGAGCGGGGGTGGGGGGAATAGGGGGAACACGGGGAATGAGCGGCGATGGGGGAAAAGGAGGGAGACTCGGGGCATGAGTGGTAGGGGGGAAAAGGAGGGACACACGGGGCATGAGCGAGGGGTGGGGGGAAGAGAGAGACACGGGGCATGGGTGGGGGGGAAAAGGAGAGAGACACGGGACATGAGAGGGGGTTGGGGGAACAGGGGAGACACGGGGCATGAGCAGGGGGTGGGGGAACAGGGGAGACACGGCGCATGAGTGGGGGTTGGGGGGGAAAAGGTGGGAGGCACGGGGCATGAGCGGGGGGTGGGGAGAACAGGGAGACACGGGTCAGGAGCGGGGGTGGGGGGAACAGGGGAGACACGGGGCATGAGTGGGGGGAACAGAAGGGAGACACGGGGCATGAGCGGGGTGTGGGGGGAACAGGGGAGACACGTGGGCATGAGCGGGGGTTGGGGGGGAAAAGGTGGGAGGCACGAGGCATGAGAGGGGGGTGGGGAGAACAGAGAGACACGGGTCAAGAGGGGGGGTGGGGGGAACAGGGGA
This sequence comes from Ambystoma mexicanum, assembly GCF_040938575.1. NCBI lineage: Eukaryota > Metazoa > Chordata > Amphibia > Caudata > Ambystomatidae > Ambystoma > Ambystoma mexicanum. The sequence continues at coordinate 758,399,649 of NC_090929.1, read as the reverse complement.
GACACGGGGCATGAGTGGGGGGAACAGAAGGGAGACACGGGGCATGAGCGGGGTGTGGGGGGAACAGGGGAGACACGTGGGCATGAGCGGGGGGTGGGAGGAATAGGGGAGACACAAGGCATGAGCGGGGGTGTGGTGGAAAAGGAGGGAGACACGGGGCATGAGCGGGGGTGGGGGGGAACGGAGGTAGACACAGGGCATTAGTGGGGAGTGGGAGGGTACAAGAGAGACATGGGGCATGAGTGGGGTGTGGGGGGAACAGGGGAGACACGGGTCATGAGCCGGGGGTGGGGGGGAACAAGAGAGACATGGGGCATGAGCGGGGGGTGGGGGGCAACAAGGGAGACATGGGGTATGAGCGGGGGGTGGGGGGAACAGTGGAGACACGAGGCATGAACAGGGGGTGGGGGGAATGGGAGGGAGACAGAGGGCATGAGCAGGGATAACAGGGGAGACACGGGGCATGAGCGGGGGGGAAAGGAGGGAAACACGGGACATGAGCGGTGGGGGGAAAGGAGGGAGACACAGGGCATGAGCGGGGATGGGGGAATGGAGGTAGACACAGGGCATGAGCGGGGGTGGGGGGAACGGAGGTAGACATGGGGCATGAGCGGGGGGTGGCGGGGAACAGGGGAGACAAGGGGCATGAGCAGGGTTTGGGGGAGGAAAGGAGGGAGACACGGGGGATGAGCGGGGGTGGGGGGGAACAAGAGAGACACGGGGCATGAGCAGGTGGTGGGGGGAACAAGAGGTAGACATGGGGCATGAGCGGGGGTGCGGGGAACAGGGGAGACACATGGGCATGAGCGGGGGGTCGGGGGAACAGGAGAGAAAAGGGGCATGAGTGGGTGGGGGAGAACAGGGGAGACAGTTGGGTATGAGCGGGGGTGGAGGGAAAAGGAAGGAGACACAGGGCATGAGCAGGGGGGAACAGGGGAGACAAGGGGCATGAGTGGGGGTGGGGGGGAAAGGAGGGAGACACGGGGCATGAGCGGGGGTGGGGGGAACAAGAGACACACTGGGCATGAGCACAGGGTGGGGGGAACAAGGGAGTCACAGGGCATGAGCGAGGGGTGGGGGGGAACAAGAGAGACACAGGGCATGCGTGGGGGGTGGGTGGGGAACAGGAGGGAGACACAGGTCATGAGGGGGGGTAACAGGGGAGACACAGGGCATGAGCGGGGGTTGGGTGGGAACAGGGGAGACAAGGGGCATGAGCGGGGGGTCGGGGGGAAAAGGAGGGAGACACGGGGGATGAGCGGGGGGTGGAGGGGAACAAGAGAGAGACACGGGGCATGAGCGGGGGTGAGGGGAACAGGGGAGACACGAGGCGTGAGCAGGGGGTGGGGGGGAACAGGGAAGACACGGGGCATGAGCAAGAGAGACACGGTGCATGAGCAGGGGTGGGGGGAACAAGAGAGAGACACGGGGCATGAGCGGGGGTGAGGGGAACAGGGGAGACACGAGGCGTGAGCAGGGGGTGGGGGGGAACAGGGAAGACACGGGGCATGAGCGGGTTGTGGGGGGGAAAGGAGGGAGACGCGGGGGGTGGGGGTAACGGAGGTAGACACAGGGCATGAGCGGGGCGTGGGGGGAAGAGGGGAGACACATGGGCATGAGCAGGGGGTGGGGGGAACAGGGGAGACAAGGGGCATGAGCCGGGGTTGGAGGGAATGGAGGGAGACACGGGGCATGAGCGGGGGGTGTGGGGGAACAGGAGAGACATGGGGCATGAGCAGGGGGTGGGGGGAAAGGAGGGAGACACGGGGCATGAGTGGAGGGGGAAAAGGAGGGACACACGGGGCATGAGCGAGAGGTGGTGGGGAAAGAGAGCGACACGGGGCATGGGTGGGGGGAAAGGAGAGAGACACGGGGCATGAGCGGTGGACTGGGGGGCACAGGGGAGACACGTGGGCATGAGCGGGGGTTGGGGGGGAACAGGGGAGACACGGGGCATGAGCGGGGGTGGGGGGAACGGGGAGAAACAGCGCATGAGTGGGGGTTGGGGGGGAAAGGTGGGAAATACAGGGCATGAGTGGGGGGTGGGGAGAACAGGGAGACACGGGTCAGGAGCGGGGGGTGGGGAGAACAGGGGAGACACGGGGCATGAGTGGGGGGACAGAAGGGAGACACAGGGCATGAGCGGGGTGTGGGGGGAACAGGGGAGACACGTGGGCATGAGCGGGGGGTGGGAGGAATAGGGGAGACACAAGGCATGAGCGGGGATGTGGGGGAAAAGGAGGGAGACCCGGGGCATGAGCGGGGGTGGGGGGGACGGAGGTAGACACAGGGCATTAGCGGGGAGTGGGAGGGAACAAGAGAGACATGGGGCATGAGCAGGGTGTGGGGGGAACAGGGGAGACACGGGGCATGAGTGGGGGGTAGGGGGGAACAAGAGAGAGACAAGAGGCATGAGCGGGGATGGGGGAACAGGGGAGAAAGGGGGTATGAGCGGGGGATGGGTGAAAAGGAGGGAGTCACGTGGCATGGGCGGGGGTGGGGGATAAAAGGAGGGAGACAAGGGGCATGAGCGGGGGGTGGGGGAAAGGTGGGAGACACAGGGCATGAGCGGGACGTGGGGGGAACGGAGGTAGACATGGGGCATGAGCAGGGGTGGGGGGAACGGAGGTAGACACGGGGCATGAGCGGGGGTTGGGTGGGAACAGGGGAGACAAGGGGCATGAGCGGGGGGTCGGGGGGAAAAGGAGGGAGACACGGGGGATGAGCGGGGGTGGAGGGGAACAAGAGAGACACGGTGCATGAACGGGGGTGGGGGGAACAAGAGAGAGACACGGGGCATGAGCGGGGGTGAGGGAACAGGGGAGACACGAGGCGTGAGCAGGGGGTGGGGGGGAACAGGGGAGACACGGGGCATGAGCGGGTTGTGGGGGGGAAAGGAGGGAGACGCGGGGGGTGGGGGTAACGGAGGTAGACACAGGGCATGAGCGGGGGGTGGGGGAAGAGGGGAGACACATGGGCATTAGCAGGGGGTGGGGGAACAGGGGAGACAAGGGGCATGAGCCGGGGGTGGAGGGAATGGAGGGAGACACGGGGCATGAGCGGGGGGTGTGGGGGAACAGGAGAGACATGGGGCATGAGCAGGGGGTGGGGGGAAAGGAGGGAGACACGGGGCATGAGCGGGGGGTGGGGGAGAACAGTGGAGACACGTAGGCATGAGCGGGTGGTGGGGGGAAAAGGAAGGAGACACGGGGCATGAGCGGGGGTGGGGGGGAACAGGGGAGACACGGGGCATGAGTGGGGGACAGAAGGGAGACACAGGGCATGAGCGGGGTGTGGGGGGAACAGGGGAGACACGTGGGCATGAGCGGGGGGTGGGAGGAATAGGGGAGACACAAGGCATGATCGAGGATGTGGGGGAAAAGGAGGGAGACCCGTGGCATGAGCAGGGGTGGGGGGGACGGAGGTAGACACAGGGCATTAGCGGGGAGTGGGAGGGAACAAGAGAGACATGGGGCATGAGCGGGGTGTGGGGGGAACAGGGGAGACACGGGGCATGAGTGGGGGGTAGGGGGGAACAAGAGAGAGACAAGGGGTATGAGCGGGGATGGGGGAACAGGTGAGAAAGGGGGTATGAGCGGGGGGTGGAAAGGAATAGGAGGGAGATACGGACCATGAGCAGGGGGTGGGGGGAACTAGAGAGAGACACGGGCCATGAGCGGGGGGTGGGGGGGAACAGTAGGGAGACACGGGGTATGAGCAGGGGTGGGGGAACAGGGGAGACATGTGGGTATGAGCGGGGGGGTGGGGGGAACAGGGGAGACAAGGGGCATGAGCGGGGGTGGGGAGGAAAAGGAGGGAGACACGGGGCATGAGCGGGGGCTGAGGGGAACAAGAGAGACACACGGGACATGAGCGGGGGGTGGGGGGAACAGTAGGGAGACACGGGGCATGAGCGGGGGTGGGGGGAACAGGGGATACATGTGGGCATGAGCAGGGGGTGGGGGAGAACAGGGGAGATATGTGGGCATGAGCGGGGGGTGGGGGGGAACAGGGGAGACATGTGGGCATGAGCGGGGGGAACAGGGGAGACAAGGGGCATAAGCAGGGGGTGGTGCGGAAAAGGAGGGAGACACGGGGCATGAGCGGGGGTGGGGGAAACAGGGGAGACACGGGGCATGAGCGGGGGTGGAGGGAAAGGAGGGAGACACGGGGCATGAGCAGGGGGTGGGGGAAACAGGGGAGACACAGGGCATACCCAGGGGTTGCGGGGGAACAGGGGAGACATGGGGCATGAGCGGGGGGTGGGGGGGAAAGGAGGGAGACACAGGGCATGAGTGGGGGGAAAATGAGGGAGACACGGGGCATGAGCGGGGGGTGGGGGGAACAAGAGAGAGACACGGGGCATGAGTGGGGGGGAAAAGGAGGGAGACATGGGGCATGAGCGGGGGGGTGTGGGGAACAAGGGAGAAACGTGGGCATGAGCGGGTGGTGGGGGGAAAGGAGGGAGACACAGGGCATGAGCAGGAGGTGGGGGGAACAGGGGAGACACAGGGCATGAGCGGGGTGGTGGGGGGAAAAGGTGGGAGACACGGGGTATGAGCGGGGGGTGGGGGGGAACAGTAGGGAGACACGGGGTATGAGCAGGGGTGGGGGAACAGGGGAGACACGTGGGCATGAGCTGTGGGTGGGGGGAAAAGGAGGGAGGCACGGGGCATGAGCGTGGGTGGGGGAACAGGGAAGACACGGTGCATGAGCGGGGGTGGGGGGAAAGGAGGGAGAAACGGGGCATGAGCAGGGGGTGGGGGGGAACAGGGAAGACACAGGGCATAACCAGGGGTTGCGGGGGAACAGGGGAGACATGGGGCATGAGCGGGTGGTGGGGGAAAGGAGGGAGACACAGGGCATGAGCAGGAGGTGGGGGGAACAGGGGAGACACAGGGCATGAGCGGGGTGGTGGGGGGAAAAGGTGGGAGACACGGGGTATGAGCGGGGGGTGGGGGGAACAGTAGGGAGACACGGGGTATGAGCAGGGGTGGGGGGAACAGGGGAGACACATGGGCATGAGCTGTGGGTGGGGGGAAAAGGAGGGAGGCACGGGGCATGAGCGTGGGTGGGGGGAACAGGGAAGACACGGGGCATGAGCGGGGGTGGGGGGAAGGGAGGGAGAAACGGGGCATGAGCAGGGGGTGGGGGGGAACAGGGGAGACACAGGGCATAATCAGGGGTTGCGGGGGAACAGGGGAGACATGGGGCATGAGCGGAGGTGAGGGGGAAAGGAGGGAGACACAGGGCATGAGCGGGGGATTGGGGGAAAAGGAGGGAGACACGGGGCATGAGCAGGGACGGGGGGGAGCATGGGAGACACGTGGGCATGAGCATGGGGTGGGGGGAATAGGGGGAACACGGGGAATGAGTGGGGGTGGGGGGAAAAGGAGGGAGACATGGGGCATGAGTGGTAGGGGGGAAAAGGAGGGACACACGGGGCATGAGCGAGGGGTGGGGGGAAAGACAGAGACACGGGGCATGGGTGGGGGGGAAAAGGAGAGAGACACGGGACATGAGCGGTGGACTGGGGGGCACAGGGGAGACACGTGGGCATGAGCGGGGGTTGGGGGGAACAGGGGAGACACGGGGCATGAGCGGGGGTGGGGGGAACAGGGGAGACACGGCGCATGAGTGTGGGTTGGGGGGAAATGGTGGGAGACACAGGGCATGAACGGGGGTGGGGAAGTACAGGGGAGACACGGGGCATGAGCAGGATGGTTCGGGGGGGAACAGGGGAGACATGGGGCATGAGCGGGGATGGGGAAAACGAGGGAGACATGGGGCATGAGCGTGGGCGGGGGGAGCATGGGAGACACGTGGGCATGAGCGGGGGGTGAGGGGAATAGGGGGAACACGGGGATTGAGCGGGGGTGGGGAGAAAAGGAGGGAGACATGGGGCAAGAGTGGTAGGGGGAAAAGGAGGGACACACGGGGCATGAGCGAGGGGTGGGGGGAAAGACAGAGACAGGGGGCATGGGTGGGGGGAAAAGGAGAGAGACACGGGACATGAGCGGTGGACTGGGGGGCACAGGGGAGACACGTGGGCATGAGCGGGGGTTGGGGGGAACAGGGGAGACACGGGGCATGAGCAGGGGGTGGGGGGAACAGGGGAGACACGGCGCATGAGTGGGGGGTGGGAAGAATAGGGGAGACACAATTCATGAGCGGGGGTGTGGTGGAAAAGGAGGGAGACACGGGGCATGAGCGGGGGTGGGGGGAACGGAGGTAGACACAGGGCATTAGCAGGGAGTGGGAGGGAACAAGAGAGATATGGGGAATGAGCGGGGTGTGGGGGGAACAGGGGAGACACGGGGCATGAGCCGGGCGTGGGGGGAAACAAGAGAGACATGGGGCATGAGCGGGGGGTGGGGGGAACAGGGGAGACATGGGGCATGAGCGGGGGGTGGGGGGAAAGGAGGGAGACACAGGGCATGAGCGGGGGGTGGGGGGAAAAGGAGGGAGACATGGGGCATGAGCGGGGGTGGGGGAAACAAGAGAGAGACAGGGGCATGAGTGGGGGGTGGGGGGAAAAGGAGGGAGACACAGGGCATGAGGGAGGGGTGGGGGGAACAGGGGAGACACGGGTCATGAGCGGGGGGTGGGGGAATAGGGGAGACACGGCGCATGAGTGGGGGTTGGGGGGAAAAGGTGGGAGACACAGGGCATGAGCAGGGGGTGGGGGGAAAAGGAGGGAGACACGGGGCATGAGCGGGGGTGGGGGGAACGGAGGTAGACACAGGGCATTAGCAGGGAGTGGGAGGGAACAAGAGAGATATGGGGAATGAGCGGGGTGTGGGGGGAACAGGGGAGACACGGGGCATGAGCCGGGCGTGGGGGGAAACAAGAGAGACATGGGGCATGAGCGGGGGGTGGGGGGAACAGGGGAGACATGGGGCATGAGCGGGGGGTGGGGGGAAAGGAGGGAGACACAGGGCATGAGCGGGGGGTGGGGGGAAAAGGAGGGAGACATGGGGCATGAGCGGGGGGTGGGGGGAACAGGGGAGACATGGGGCATGAGCGGGGGGTGGGGGGAAAGGAGGGAGACACAGGGCATGAGCGGGGGGTGGGGGGAAAAGGAGGGAGACATGGGGCATGAGCGGGGGTGGGGGAAACAAGAGAGAGACAGGGGCATGAGTGGGGGGTGGGGGGAAAAGGAGGGAGACACAGGGCATGAGGGAGGGGTGGGGGGAACAGGGGAGACACGGGTCATGAGCGGGGGGTGGGGGAATAGGGGAGACACGGCGCATGAGTGGGGGTTGGGGGGAAAAGGTGGGAGACACAGGGCATGAGCAGGGGGTGGGGGGAAAAGGAGGGAGACACGGGGCATGAGCGGGGGGTGGGGGGAACAAGAGAGAGACACGGGGCATGAGTGGGGGGTGGGGGGAAAAGGAGGGAGACATGGGGCATGAGCGGGGGGTGTGGGGAACAAGGGAGACACGTGGGCATGAGCGGGTGTTGAGGGATAAAAGGAAGGAGACACGGGGCATGAGCGGGGGGTGGAGGGGAACAGGAGGGAGATACGGACCATGAGCAGGGGGTGGGGGGAACTAGAGAGAGACACGGGCCATGAGCGGGGGGTGGGGGGAACAGTAGGGAGACACGGGGTATGAGCGGGGGTGGGGGGAACAGGGGAGACATGTGGGCATGAGCGGGGGGTGGGGGAGAACAGGGGAGATACGTGGGCATGAGCGGGGGTGGTGGGAACAGGGGAGACACGGGGCATGAGCGGGGGAGGGGGGAAAGGAGGGAGACACGGGGCATGAACGGGGGTGGGGGGAAACAGGGGAGACACAGGGCATAACCAGGGGTTGCGGGGGAACAGGGGAGACATGGGGCATGAGCGGGGGATCGGGGAAAGGAGGGAGACAAGGGGCATAAGCAGGGGGTGGGGGGAAAAGGAGGGAGACACGGGACATGAGCGGGGGTGGTGGGAACAGGGGAGACACGGGGCATGAGCGGGGGTGGGGGGAAAGGAGGGAGACACGGGGCATGAACGGGGGTGGGGGGAAACAGGGGAGACACAGGGCATAACCAGGGGTTGCGGGGGAACAGGGGAGACATGGGGCATGAGCGGGGGATGGGGGGAAAGGAGGGAGACACAGGGCATGAGCGGGGGTTGGGGGGAAAAGGAGGGATCACGGGGCATGAGCGGGGGTGGGGGGAACAAGAGAGAGACACGGGGCATGAGTGGGGGGGAAAAGGAGGGAGACATGGGGCATGTGCGGGGGTTGTGGGGAACAGGGGAGACACAGGGCATGAGCGAGGTGGTGGGGGGAAAAGGTGGGAGACACGGGGCATGAGCAGGAGGTGGGGGGAACAGGGTAGACAGAGGGCATGAGCGAGGTGGTGGGGGGAAAAGGTGGGAGACACGGGGCATGAGCGGAGGGTGGGGGGAACAGTAGGGAGACACGGGGTATGAGCGGGGGTGGGGGGAACAGGGGAGACACATGGGCATGAGCTGGGGGTGGGGGGAAAATGAGGGAGACACGGGGCATGAGCGGGGGTGCGGGGAACAGGGAAGACACGGGGCATGAGCGGGGTGTGGGGGAAAGGAGGGAGACACGGGGCATGACCAGGGGTTGCGGGGGAACAGGGGAGACATGGGGCATGAGCGGGGGTCAGGGGGAAATGGGGGAGACACGGGGCATGAGCGGGGGGTGGGGGGAAAAGGAGGGAGACACGGGGCATGAGCAGGGGGTGGGGGGAACAAGAGAGAGACATGGGGCATGAGTGGGGGGTGGGGGGAAAGGAGGGAGACACGGGGCACGAGCAGGAGGGTGGTGGGAACAGGGGAGACACGTGGGCATGAGCGGGTGGTGGGGGGAAAAGGAGGGAGACACAGGGCATGAGCAGGATGTGGGGGAACAGGGGAGACATGGGGCATTAGTGGGGGGTAGGGGGAAGAGGTGGGAGACATGGGGAATGAGCGGGGGCGTGGGGGGAAAAGGTGGGAGACAAGGGGCATGAACGGGGGTGGGGGGTACAGGGGAGACATGGGGCATGAGCAGGGTGGTTCGGGGGGGAATAGGGGGCACACGGGGAATGAGCGGGGTTGGGGGGAAAAGGAGGGAGACACGGGGCATGAGTGGTAGGGGGGAAAAGGAGGGACACACGGGGCATGAGCGAGGGGTGGGGGGAAAGAGAGAGACACGGGGCATGGGTGGGGGGGAAAAGGAGAGAGACACGGGACATGAGCGGGGGACTGGGGGGCACAGGGGAGACACGTGGGCATGAGTGGGGGTTGGGGGGAACAGGGGAGACACGGGGCATGAGCGGGGGGTGGGGGGAACAGGGGAGACACGGCACATGAGTGGGGGTTTGGGGGGGAAAAGATGGGAGGCACGGGGCATGAGCGAGGGGTGGGGAGAACAGGGAGACACGGGTCAGGAGCGGGGGTGGGGGGAACAGGGGAGACACGGGGCATGAGTTGGGGGAACAGAAGGGAGACACGGGGTATGAGCGGGGTGTGGGGGGAACAGGGGAGACACGTGGGCATGAGCGGGGGGTGGGAGGAATATGGGAGACACAAGGCATGAGCGGGGGTGTGGTGGAAAAGGAGGGAGACACGGGGCATGAGCGGGGGTGGGGGGAACGGAGGTAGACACAGGGCATTAGCGGGGAGTGGGAGGGAACAAGAGAGACATGGGGTATGAGCGGGGTGTGGGGGAACAGGGGAGACACGGGGCATGAGTGGGGGGTAGGGGGGAACAAGAGAGAGACACGGGGCATGAGCGGGGTGGGGCAACAGGGGAGACAGTGGGTATGAGCGGGGGATGAGCGAAAAGGAGGGAGACACGTGGCATGGGCGGGGGTGGGGGATAAAAGGAAGGAGAACCGGGGCATGAGCGGGGGGTGGAGGGGAACAGGAGGGAGATACGGAGCATGAGCAGGGGGTGGGGGGAACTAGAGAGAGACACGGGCCATGAGCGGGGAGTGGGGGGAACAGTAGGGAGACACAGGGTATGAGCGGGGGTGGGAGGGAACTGGGAGACATGTGGGTATGAACCGGGGGTGGGGGGAACAGGGGCGACAAGGGGCATGAGCCGGGGTGGGGGGAAAAGGAGGGAGACATGGGGCATGGGTGGGGGTTGGGGGGAATGGAGGTAGGCACGTGGGCATGAGCGAGGGGTGGGGGAACAAGAGAGACACACGGGGCATGAGCGGGGGTGGGGGGAACAGAGGAGACATGGGGCATGAGCAGGGAGTGGGGGGGAACAGGGGATACACGGGGCATGAACGGGGTGGGGTGAACAGTGGAGACACGGGGCATGAGCAGGGGTGGGGGAACAAGAGAGACACGGGGCATGAGCGGGGGGTGGGGGGAACAAGGGAGACACGGGGCATGAGCGGGGGTTGGGGGGAACAGTGGAGACACGGGGTATGAGCGGGGGCGGGGGGAACGGGAGGGAGACACAGGGCATGAACGGGTGGTAACAGGGGAGACACGGGGCATGAGCGGGGGGTGGGGGGGAAAGGAGGGAGACACGGGGCATGAGCGGGGGGGTGGGGGGAAAGAATTGAGACACAGGGCATGAGCATCGGGCAGGGGGAACGGAGGTAGACACGGGGCATGAGCGGGGGTTGGGGGAACAGGGGAGACAAGGGGCAGGATTGAGAGGTAGGGGGAAAAAGGAGGGAGACACGGAGGATGAGCGGGGGGTGGGGGGAACAAGAGAGACATGGGGCATGAGCAGGGGGTGGGGGGAACAAGAGGGAGACACGGGCCATGAGCAGGGGGTGGGGGAACAGGGGAGACATGGGGCGTGAGCAGGGGGTGGGGGGGAACAGGGGAGACACGGGGCATGAGCGGGTTGTGGGGGGGAAAGGAGGGAGACACGGGGCATGAGCGGGGTCGGGGTTAACTTAGGTAGACACGGGGCATGAGCGGGAGTGGGGGTAACAGGGGAGACACATGGGCATCAGTGGGGGGTGGGGGGAACAGGGGAGACAAGGGGCATGAGCGGGGGTTGTGGGAATGGAGGGAGACACGGGGCATGAGCGGAGGTGTGGGGGGGAACAGGGGAGACATGGGGTATGAGCAGGGCAAGGGGTGGGGGGGAAAAGGAGGGAGACACGGGGCATGGGCAGGGGGTGGGGGAACAGTGGAGACACGTGGGCATGAGACGGGGATGGGGGAAAAGGAAGGAGACACGGGGAATGAGTGGGGGTGGGGGGGAACAAGGGAGACACGGGGCATGAGCGGGGGGTACAGGGGAGACTCGGGGCATGAGCAGGGGGAATCGGGGGGAACAGGGGAGCCACGGGGCATGAGCGGGGATGGGGGAAAATGAGGGAGACACGGGGCATGAGCGTGGGTGGGGGGGAACATGGGAGACACAGGGCATGAGCGGGGGTGGGGGGAAAAGGAGGGAGACACGGGGCATGAGTAGTGGGGGGGAAAAGGAAGACACACAGGGCATGAGCGAGGGGTGGGGGGGAAAGAGAGAGACACGGAGATGAGCGGAGGGTGGGAGGAACAGGGGAGACACGTGGGCATGAGCGGGGGGTGGGGGGAACAGGGGAGACACGGGGCATGAGCGGGGGGTGGAGGGGAAAAGGTGGGAGGCACGGGGCATGAGCAGGGGGTGGGGGAACAGGGAGACACGGGTCAGGAGTGGGGGGTGGGGGGAAACAGGGAAGACACAGGGCATGAGTGGGGGGAAAAAGGAGGGAGACACGGGGCATGAGCGGGTGGTGGGGAGAACAGGGGAGACATGTGGGCATGAGCGGGGGGTGAGGGTATAGGGGAGACGTGGGGCATGAGTGGGGGTGGGGGGGAAAAAGGAGGGAGATACGGGGCATGAGCGGGTGGTGGGGGGGAACGGAGGTAGATACAGGGCATTAGCGCAGAGTGGGAGGGAACAAGAGAGAGACACAGGGCATGAGCTGGAGGTGGGGGGAACAGGGGAGACAGGGGGTATGAGCGTGGGGTGGGGGAAAAGGAGGGAGACACGGGGCATGGGCGGGGGTGGGGGGTGAAAGGAGGGAGACACGGGGCATGGAGGTAGACACGGGGCATGAGCGTTGGGTGAAGGGGAACAGGAGAGACACGGGGCATGAGCGGGGGGTGGGGGAAAAGGAGGGAGACACGGGCCATGAGCAGGGGGTAGGGGGAACTAGAGAGAGACACAGGGCATGAGCGGGGGGTGGGGGGGAATGGGGGAGACACGTGGGCATGAGCGGGGGGTGGTTGGAACAGGGGAGACAAAGGGCATGAGCGGGAGGTGGGGGGGAAAAGGAGGGAGACACAGGACATGAGTGGGGTTGGGGGGAACAAGAGAGACACACGGGACATGAGCAGGGGATGGGGGGAACAGTCGGGAGACACGGGGCATGAGCGGGTGTTGGGGGAACAGGGGAGACACAGGGCATGAGCGGGGGGTGGGGGGAACAGGGGAGACACGGGGCATTAGCGGGGGGTGAGGGGGGAAAGGTGGGAGGCATGAGGCATGAGCGGGGGGTGGGGGAACAGGGAGACACGGGGCATGAGCGGGGGTGGCGGGGAACAGGGTAGACACAGGGCATGAGCGGGGGGTGGGGTGGAACAGGGGAGACGGGCATGAGCGTGGGGGGGAAAGGTGGGAGGCATGGGGCATGAGCGGGGTGGGGGAACAGTTAGACACGGGTCAGGAGTGGGGGGTGGGGGGGACAGGGGAGACACATGGGCATGAGCGGGGGGTGAGGGTATAGGGGAGACACGGGGCATGAGTGGGGGTGGGGGGAAAAGGAGGGAGACACGGGGCATGAGCGGGTGGTGGGGGGGAATGGAGGTAGATACAGGGCATTAGCATGGAGTGGGAGGGAACAAGAGAGAGACACGGGTCAGGAGTGGGGGGTGGGGGGAAACAGGGAAGACACAGGGCATGAGTGGGGGGAAAAAGGAGGGAGACACGGGGCATGAGCGGGTGGTGGGGAGAACAGGGGAGACACGTGGGCATGAGCGGGGGATGAGGGTAAAGGGGAGACGTGGGGCATGAGTGGGGGTGGGGGGGAAAAGGAGGGAGACACGGGGCATGAGCAGGTGGTTGGGGGGAACGGAGGTAGATACAGGGCATTAGCACAGAGTGGGAGGGAACAAGAGAGAGACACAGGGCATGAGCGGGAGGTGGGGGGAACAGGGGAGACAGGGGGTATGAGTGGGGGATGGGGGACAAGGAGGGAGACACGGGGCATGGGCAGGGGTGGGGGGTGAAAGGAGGGAGACACGGGGCATGGAGGTAGACACGGGGCATGAGCGTTGGGTGAAGGGGAACAGGAGAGACACGGGCATGAGCGGGGGGTGGGGGAAAAGGAGGGAGACACGGGCCATGAGCAGGGGGTAGGGGGAACTAGAGAGAGACACAGGGCATGAGCGGGGGGTGGGGGGGGAATGGGGGAGACACGTGGGCATGTGTGGGGGGTGGTTGGAACAAGAGAGACAAAGGGAATGAGCGGGAGGTGGGGGGGAAAAGGAGGGAGACACAGGACATGAGCGGGGGTTGGGGGGAACAAGAGAGACACACGGGACATGAGCAGGGGATGGGGGAACAGTCGGGAGACACGGGGCATGAGCGGGTGTGGGGGGAACAGGGGAGACACACGGCATGAGCGGGGGGTGGGGGGAACAGGGGAGACACGGGGCATGAGCGGGGGGTGAGGGGGGAAAGGTGGGAGGCATGGGGCATGAGCGGGGGGTGGGGGAACAGGGAGACACGGGTCAGGAGTGGGGGTGGGGGGAACAGGGGAGACATGGGCATGAGTGGGGGGGAAAGGAGGAGACACGGGGCATGAGCAGGAGGTGGGGGGAACAGGGGAGACACATGAGCGGGGGTGAGGGTGTAGGGGAGACACGGGGCATGAGTGGGGGTTTGGGGAAAAGGAGGGAGAACACGGGGCATGAGCGGGTGGTGGGGGGGAACGGAGGTAGATACAGGGCATTAGCGTGGAGTGGGAGGGAACAAGAGAGAGACACGGGGCATGAGCGGGGTTTGGGGGGGAACAGGGGAGACACGGGGCATGAGCGGGGGGTAAGGGGGAACAAGAGAGAGACACGGGGCATGAGCGGGAGGTGGGGGGAACAGGGGAGACAGGGGGTATGAGCGGGGGATGCGGGTGGTGGGGGGAAAAGGAGGGAGACACAGGGCATGAGCAGGAGGTGGGGGAACAGGGGAGACATGGGGCATTAGTGGGGGGTGGGGGGAAGAGGTGGGAGACACGGGGAATGAGCGGGGGCGTGGGGGGAAAAGGTGGGAGACAAGGGGCATGAACGAGGGTGGAGGGGTACAGGGGAGACACGGGGCATGAGCAAGGTGGTTCGGGGGGGAATAGGGGGCACACGGGGAATGAGCGGGTTGGGGGAAAAGGAGGGAGACACGGGGCATGAGTGGTAGGGGGGAAAAGGTGGGACACACGGGGCATGAGCGAGGGGTGGGGGGAAAGAGAGAGACACGGGGCATGGGTGGGGGGGAAAAGGAGAGAGACACGGGACATGAGCGGGGGACTGGGGGGCACAGGGGAGACACGTGGGCATGAGCGGGGGTTGGGGGGAACAGGGGAGACACGGGGCATGAGCGGGGGGTGGGGGAACAGGGGAGACACGGCACATGAGTGGGGGTTTGGGGGGGAAAAGATGGGAGGCACGGGGCATGAGCGGGGGGTGGGGAGAACAGGGAGACACGGGTCAGGAGCGGGGGTGGGGGGAATATGGGAGACACGGGGCATGAGTTGGGGGAACAGAAGGGAGACACGGGGCATGAGCGGGGTGTGGGGGGAACAGGGGAGACACGTGGGCATGAGCGGGGGGTGGGAGGAATATGGGAGACACAAGGCATGAGCGGGGGTGTGGTGGAAAAGGAGGGAGACACGGGGCATGAGCGGGGGTTGGGGGGAACAAGAGAGACACACGGGACATGAGCAGGGGATGGGGGAACAGTCGGGAGACACGGGGCATGAGCGGGTGTGGGGGGAACAGGGGAGACACACGGCATGAGCGGGGGGTGGGGGGAACAGGGGAGACACGGGGCATGAGCGGGGGGTGAGGGGGGAAAGGTGGGAGGCATGGGGCATGAGCGGGGGGTGGGGGAACAGGGAGACACGGGTCAGGAGTGGGGGTGGGGGGAACAGGGGAGACATGGGCATGAGTGGGGGGGAAAGGAGGAGACACGGGGCATGAGCAGGAGGTGGGGGGAACAGGGGAGACACATGAGCATGAGCGGGGGTGAGGGTGTAGGGGAGACACGGGGCATGAGTGGGGGGTGAGGGGGGAAAGGTGGGAGGCATGGGGCATGAGCGGGGGGTGGGGGAACAGGGAGACACGGGTCAGGAGTGGGGGTGGGGGGAACAGGGGAGACATGGGCATGAGTGGGGGGGAAAGGAGGAGACACGGGGCATGAGCAGGAGGTGGGGGGAACAGGGGAGACACATGAGCATGAGCGGGGGTGAGGGTGTAGGGGAGACACGGGGCATGAGTGGGGGTTTGGGGAAAAGGAGGGAGAACACGGGGCATGAGCGGGGGGTGAGGGGGGAAAGGTGGGAGGCATGGGGCATGAGCGGGGGGTGGGGGAACAGGGAGACACGGGTCAGGAGTGGGGGTGGGGGGAACAGGGGAGACATGGGCATGAGTGGGGGGGAAAGGAGGAGACACGGGGCATGAGCAGGAGGTGGGGGGAACAGGGGAGACACATGAGCATGAGCGGGGGTGAGGGTGTAGGGGAGACACGGGGCATGAGTGGGGGTTTGGGGAAAAGGAGGGAGAACACGGGGCATGAGCGGGTGGTGGGGGGGAACGGAGGTAGATACAGGGCATTAGCGTGGAGTGGGAGGGAACAAGAGAGAGACACGGGGCATGAGCGGGGTTTGGGGGGGAACAGGGGAGACACGGGGCATGAGCGGGGGGTAAGGGGGAACAAGAGAGAGACACGGGGCATGAGCGGGAGGTGGGGGGAACAGGGGAGACAGGGGGTATGAGCGGGGGATGCGGGTGGTGGGGGGAAAAGGAGGGAGACACAGGGCATGAGCAGGAGGTGGGGGAACAGGGGAGACATGGGGCATTAGTGGGGGGTGGGGGGAAGAGGTGGGAGACACGGGGAATGAGCGGGGGCGTGGGGGGAAAAGGTGGGAGACAAGGGGCATGAACGAGGGTGGAGGGGTACAGGGGAGACACGGGGCATGAGCAGGGTGGTTCGGGGGGGAATAGGGGGCACACGGGGAATGAGCGGGTTGGGGGAAAAGGAGGGAGACACGGGGCATGAGTGGTAGGGGGGAAAAGGTGGGACACACGGGGCATGAGCGAGGGGTGGGGGGAAAGAGAGAGACACGGGGCATGGGTGGGGGGGAAAAGGAGAGAGACACGGGACATGAGCGGGGGACTGGGGGGCACAGGGGAGACACGTGGGCATGAGCGGGGGTTGGGGGGAACAGGGGAGACACGGGGCATGAGCGGGGGGTGGGGGAACAGGGGAGACACGGCACATGAGTGGGGGTTTGGGGGGGAAAAGATGGGAGGCACGGGGCATGAGCGGGGGGTGGGGAGAACAGGGAGACACGGGTCAGGAGCGGGGGTGGGGGGAATATGGGAGACACGGGGCATGAGTTGGGGGAACAGAAGGGAGACACGGGGCATGAGCGGGGTGTGGGGGGAACAGGGGAGACACGTGGGCATGAGCGGGGGGTGGGAGGAATATGGGAGACACAAGGCATGAGCGGGGGTGTGGTGGAAAAGGAGGGAGACACGGGGCATGAGCGGGGGTGGGGGGGAACGGAGGTAGACACAGGGCATTAGCGGGGAGTGGGAGGGAACAAGAGAGACATGGGGCATGAGCGGGGTGTGGGGGAACAGGGGAGACACGGGGCATGAGTGGGGGGTAGGGGGGAACAAGAGAGAGACACGGGGCATGAGCGGGGTGGGGCAACAGGGGAGACAGTGGGTATGAGCGGGGGATGAGCGAAAAGGAGGGAGACACGTGGCATGGGCGGGGGTGGGGGATAAAAGGAAGGAGAACCGGGGCATGAGCGGGGGGTGGAGGGGAACAGGAGGGAGATACGGACCATGAGCAGGGGGTGGGGGGAACTGGAGAGAGACACGGGCCATGAGCGGGGGGTGGGGGGAACAGTAGGGAGACACAGGGTATGAGTGGGGGTGGGAGGGAACTGGGAGACATGTGGGTATGAACCGGGGGTGGGGGGAACAGGGGCGACAAGGGGAATGAGCCGGGGTGGGGGGAAAAGGAGGGAGACATGGGGCATGGGCGGGGGTTGGGGGGAATGGAGGTAGACACGTGGGCATGAGCGAGGGGTGGGGGAACAAGAGAGACACACGGGGCATGAGCGGGGGTGGGGGGAACAGAGGAGACATGGGGCATGAGCAGGGAGTGGGGGGGAACAGGGGATACACGGGGCATGAGCGGGGGTGGTTGGAACAGGGGAGACAAAGGGAATGAGCGGGAGGTGGGGGGAAAAGGAGGGAGACACAGGACATGAGCGGGGGTTGGGGGGAACAAGAGAGACACACGGGACATGAGCAGGGGATGGGGGAACAGTCCGGAGACACGGGGCATGAGCGGGTGTGGGGGGGAACAGGGGAGACACAGGGCATGAGCGGGGGTGGGGGGAACAGGGGAGACACGGGGCATGAGCGGGGGGTGAGGGGGGAAAGGTGGGAGGCATGAGGCATGAGCGGGGGGTGGGGGAACAGGGAGACACGGGTCAGGAGTGGGGGGTGGGGGGAACAGGGGAGACATGGGCATGAGTGGGGGGGAAAGGAGGAGACACGGGGCATGAGCAGGAGGTGGGGGGAACAGGGGAGACACATGAGCATGAGCGGGGGGTGAGGGTGTAGGGGAGACACGGGGCATGAGTGGGGGTTTGGGGAAAAGGAGGGAGACACGGGGCATGAGCGGGTGGTGGGGGGGGAACGGAGGTAGATACAGGGCATTAGCGTGGAGTGGGAGGGAACAAGAGAGAGACACGGGGCATGAGCGGGGTTTGGGGGGTAAAAGGGGAGACACGGGGCAAGAGCGGGGGGTGGGGGGGAACAAGAGAGACACGGGGCATGAGCGGGGGGTGGGGGGAACAAGGGAGACACGGGGCATGAGCGGGGGTTGGGGGGAACAGTGGAGACACGGGGTATGAGCGGTGGCGGGGGGAACGGGAGGGAGACACAGGGCATGAACGGGTGGTAACAGGGGAGACACGGGGCATGAGCGGGGGGTGGGGGGAAAAGGAGGGAGACACGGGGCATGAGCGGGGGGTGGGGGGGAAAGAATTGAGACACAGGGCATGAGCATCGGGCAGGGGGAACGGAGGTAGACACGGGGCATGAGCGGGGGTAGGGGGAACAGAGGTAGACACGGGGCATGAGCGGGGGTTGGGGGAACAGGGGAGACAAGGGGCAGGAGCGAGAGGTAGGGGGAAAAAGGAGGGAGACACGGAGGATGAGCGGGGGGTGGGGGGGAACAAGAGAGACATGGGGCATTAGCAGGGGGTGGGGGGAACAAGAGGGAGACACGGGCCATGAGCAGGTGGTGGGGGGAACAGGGGAGACATGGGGCGTGAGCAGGGGGTGGGGGGGAACAGGGGAGACACGGGGCATGAGCGGGTTGTGGGGGGGAAAGGAGGGAGACACGGGGCATGAGCGGGGGTGGGGTTAACTTAGGTAGACATGGGGCATGAGCGGGAGTGGGGGTAACAGGGGAGACACATGGGCATCAGTGGGGGGTGGGGGGAACAGGGGAGACAAGGGGCATGAGCGGGGGTTGTGGGAATGGAGGGAGACACGGGGCATGAGCGGGGGGTATGGGGGGGAACAGGGGAGACATGGGGTATGAGCAGGGCAAGGAGTGGGGGGGAAAAGGAGGGAGACACGGGGCATGGGCAGGGGGTGGGGGAACAGTGGAGACACGTGGGCATGAGCGGGGAATGGGGGGAAAAGGAAGGAGACACGGGGAATGAGTGGGGGTGGGGGGGAACAAGGGAGACACGGGGCATGAGCGGGGGGTACAGGGGAGACTCGGGGCATGAGCAGGGGGAATCAGGGGGAACAGGGGAGCCACGGGGCATGAGCGGGGATGGGGGAAAATGAGGGAGACACGGGGCATGAGCGTGGGTGGGGGGGAACATGGGTGACACAGGGCATGAGCGGGGGTGGGGGGAAAAGGAGGGAGACACGGGGCATGAGTAGTGGGGGGGAAAAGGAGGGACACACAGGGCATGAGCGAGGGGTGGGGGGGAAAGAGAGAGACACGGGGATGAGCGGAGGGTGGGAGGAACAGGGGAGACACGTGGGCATGAGCGGGGGGTGGGGGGAACAGGGGAGACACGGGGCATGAGCGGGGGGTGGAGGGGAAAAGGTGGGAGGCACGGGGCATGAGCAGGGGGTGGGGGAACAGGGAGACACGGGTCAGGAGTGGGGGGTGGGGGGAAACAGGGAAGACACAGGGCATGAGTGGGGGGAAAAGGAGGGAGACACGGGGCATGAGCGGGTGGTGGGGAGAACAGGGGAGACATGTGGGCATGAGCGGGGGGTGAGGGTATAGGGGAGACGTGGGGCATGAGTGGGGGTGGGGGGGAAAAAGGAGGGAGATACGGGGCATGAGCGGGTGGTGGGGGGGAACGGAGGTAGATACAGGGCATTAGCGCAGAGTGGGAGGGAACAAGAGAGAGACACAGGGCATGAGCTGGAGGTGGGGGGAACAGGGGAGACAGGGGGTATGAGCGGGGGATGGGGGAAAAGGAGGGAGACACGGGGCATGGGCGGGGGTGGGGGGTGAAAGGAGGGAGACACGGGGCATGGAGGTAGACACGGGGCATGAGCGTTGGGTGAAGGGGAACAGGAGAGACACGGGGCATGAGCGGGGGGTGGGGGAAAAGGAGGGAGACACGGGCCATGAGCAGGGGGTAGGGGGAACTAGAGAGAGACACAGGGCATGAGCGGGGGGTGGGGGGGAATGGGGGAGACACGTGGGCATGAGCGGGGGGTGGTTGGAACAGGGGAGACAAAGGGCATGAGCGGGAGGTGGGGGGGAAAAGGAGGGAGACACAGGACATGAGCGGGGTTGGGGGGAACAAGAGAGACACACGGGACATGAGCAGGGGATGGGGGGAACAGTCGGGAGACACAGGGCATGAGCGGGGGGTGGGGGGAACAGGGGAGACACGGGGCATTAGCGGTGGGTGAGGGGGGAAAGGTGGGAGGCATGGGGCATGAGCGGGGGGTGGGGGAACAGGGAGACACGGTTCAGGAGTGGGGGGTGGGGGGAACAGGGGAGACATGGGCATGAGTGGGGGGGAAAGGAGGGAGACACGGGGCATGAGCGGGGGTGGGGGGGAACAGGGGAGACACAGGGATTGAGCTGGGGGTGGGGTGGAACAGGGGAGACGGGCATGAGCGTGGGGGGGAAAGGTGGGAGGCATGGGGCATGAGCTGGGGTGGGGGAACAGTTAGACACGGGTCAGGAGTGGGGGGTGGGGGGAACAGGGGAGACACATGGGCATGAGCGGGGGGTGAGGGTATAGGGGAGACACGGGGCATGAGTGGGGGTGGGGGGAAAAGGAGGGAGACACGGGGCATGAGCGGGTGGTGGGGGGGAATGGAGGTAGATACAGGGCATTAGCATGGAGTGGGAGGGAACAAGAGAGAGACACGGGTCAGGAGTGGGAGGTGGGGGGAAACAGGGAAGACACAGGGCATGAGTGGGGGGAAAAAGGAGGGAGACACGGGGCATGAGCGGGTGGTGGGGAGAACAGGGGAGACACGTGGGCATGAGCGGGGGATGAGGGTAAAGGGGAGACGTGGGGCATGAGTGGGGGTGGGGGGGAAAAGGAGGGAGACACGGGGCATGAGCAGGTGGTTGGGGGGAACGGAGGTAGATACAGGGCATTAGCGCGGAGTGGGAGGGAACAAGAGAGAGACACAGTGCATGAGCGGGAGGTGGGGGGAACAGGGGAGACAGGGGGTATGAGTGGGGGATGGGGGACAAGGAGGGAGACACGGGGCATGGGCAGGGGTGGGGGGTGAAAGGAGGGAGACACGGGGCATGGAGGTAGACACAGGGCATGAGCGGGGGGTAGGGGAACAGGAGAGACACGGGGCATGAGCGGGGGCTGGGGGTAAAAGGAGGGAGACACGGGCCATGAGCAGGGGGTGGGGGGAACTAGAGAGAGACACAGGGCATGAGCGGGGGGTGGAGGGGAACGGGGAGACACGTGAACATGAGTGGGGGGTGGTTGGAAAAGGGGAGACAAAGGGCATGAGCGGGGGGTTTGGGGGAATAAGAGAGACACACGGGACATGAGCGGGGGTGGGGGGAACAGTTGGGAGACACGGGGCATGAGCGGGGGTGGGGGGGAACAGGGGAGACACAGGGCATGAGCGGGGTTGGGGTGGAACAGGGGACACAGGGCATGAGCGTGGGGGGGAAAGGTGGGAGGCATGGGGCATGAGCGGGGGTGGTGGAACAGTTAGACACGGGTCAGGAGTGGGGGGTGGGGGGAACAGGGGAGACACAAGGGCATGAGTGGGGGGTGAGGGTATAGGGGAGACACGGGGCATGAGTGGGGGTGGAGGGAAAAGGAGGGAGACACGGGGAATGAGCGGGTGGTGGGGGGGAATGGAGGTAGATACAGGGCATTAGCATGGAGTGGGAGGGAACAAGAGAGAGACACGGGGCATGAGCGGGGTTTGGGGTGGAACAGGGGAGACACGGGGCATGAGCGGGGGGGTAAGGGGGAACAAGAGAGAGACACAGGGCATGAGCGGGAGGTGGGGGGAACAGGGGAGACAGGGGGTATGAGCGGGGGATGGGGGAAAAGGAGGGTGACACGGGGCATGGGTGGGGGTGGAGGGGAACAGGAGAGACACGGGGCATTAGCAGGGGCTGGGGGTAAAAGGAGGGAGACACGGGCCATGAGCAGGGAGTGGGGGGAACTAGAGAGAGACACAGGGCATGAGCGGGGGGTGGGGGGAACGGGGGAGACACGTGGGCATGAGCGGGGGTGGGGGGAACAGGAGAGACAAAGGGCATGAGCGGGAGGTGGGGGGGAAAAGGAGGGAGACATGGGACATGAGCGAGGGTTGGGGGAACAAGAGACACACACGGGACATGAGCAGGGGGTGGGGGGAACAGTAGGGAGACACGGGGCATGAGTGGGGGTGGGGGGAACAGGGGAGACACGTGGGCATGAGGGGGGATGGGGGAACAGGGGAGAAACGTGGGCATGAGCGGGGGATGGGGGGAACAGGGGAGAAACGTGGGCATGAGCGGGGGATGGGGGAACAGGGGAGAAATGTGGGCATGAGCAGGGGGTGGGGGGAACAGGGGAGACACGTGGGCATGAGCGGGGGGTGGGGGGAACAGGGGAGACAGGGGGCATGAGCGGGGGTGTGGGGGAAAGGAGGGAGACACGGGGCATTAGCAGGGGGTTGGGGGGGAACAGGGGAGACACAGGGCATAACCAGGGGTTGCGGGGGAACAGGGGAGACATGGGGCATGAGCGGGGGGTGGGGGTAAAGAAGGGAGACATGGGGCATGAGCGGGGGGGGGAAAGGAGGGAGACACGGGGCATGAGCGGGGTGTGGGGGGAACAAGAGTGAGACACAGGGTATGAGTGGGGGGTGGGGGGGAAAAGGACGGAGACACGGGGCATGAGCGGGGGTTGGGGGAACAGGGGAGACACATGGGCATGAGCGGGTGGTGGGGAGAAAAGGAGGGAGACACAGGGCATGAGCAGGAGGTGGAGGAAACAGGGGAGACACAGGACATGAGCGGGGGTGGGGGGAAAAGGAGGGAGACACGGGCATGAGTGGGGGCATGGAGGGAACAGGGGAGACAAGGGGCATGAGCAGGGGATAGGGGAAAAGGAGGGAAACACAGGGCATGAGTGAGGGGTGGGGGAACAGGGGGACATGGGTCAGGAGTGGGGGGTGGGGGGAACAGGGGAGACACGGGGCATGAGTGGGGGGAAAAGGAGGGAGACACAGGGCATGAGCGGGAGGTCGGGGGAACAGGGGAGACACATGGGCATAAGCGGGGGGTGAGGGTATAGGGGAGACACAGGGCATGAGTGGTGGTGGGGGGAAAAGGAGGGAGACACGGAGCATGAGCGGGTGGTGGGGGGAACGGAGGTAGATACAGGGCATTAGAGTGGAGTGGGAGGGAACAAGAGAGAGACACGGGGCATGAGCAGGGTTTGGGGGGGAACAGGGGAGACACGGGGTATGAGGGGGGTAAGGGGGAACAAGAGAGAGACATGGGCATGAGCAGGAGGTGGGGGAACAGGGGAGACAGGGGGTATGAGCGGGGGATGGGGGAAAAGGAGGGTGACACGGGGCATGGGCGGGGGTGGGGGGTAAAAGGAGGGAGACACGGGGCATGGAGGTAGACACGGGGCATGAGCGGGTGGTGGAGGGGAACAGGAGAGACATAGGGCATGAGCGGGGGTTGGGGGTAAAAGAAGGGAGAAACGGGCCATGAGCAGGGGGTGGGGGGAACTAGAGAGAGACACAGGGCATGAGCGGGGTGTGGGGGGGAACAGGGGAGACACGTGGGCATGAGCGGGGGGTGGGGGGAACAGGGGAGACAAAGGGCATGAGCGGGAGGTGGGGGGAACAGGGGAGACAAAGGGCATGAGCGGGAGGTGGGGGGTAAAAGGAGGGAGACACGGGACATGACTGGGGGTTGGGGGGAACAAGAGAGACACATGGGACATGAGCGGGGGGTGGGGGGAACAGTAGGGAGACACGGGGCATGAGCGGGGGTGGGGGGGAACAGGGGAGACACGTGGGCATGAGCGGGGGGTGGGGGGAACAGGGGAGACACGTGGGCATGAGTGGGGGTGGGGGGAAAAGGAGGGAGACACGGGGAATGAGCGGGTGGTGGGGGGGAATGGAGGTAGATACAGGGCATTAGCATGGAGTGGGAGGGAACAAGAGAGAGACACGGGGCATGAGCGGGGTTTGGGGTGGAACAGGGGAGACACGGGGCATGAGCGGGTGGGTAAGGGGGAACAAGAGAGAGACACAGGGCATGAGCGGGAGGTGGGGGGAACAGGGGAGACAGGGGGTATGAGCGGGGGATGGGGGAAAAGGAGGGTGACACGGGGCATGGGCAGGGGTGGAGGGGAACAGGAGAGACACGGGGCATGAGCGGGGGCTGGGGGTAAAAGGAGGGAGACACGGGCCATGAGCAGGGAGTGGGGGGAACTAGAGAGAGACACAGGGCATGAGCGGGGGGTGGGGGGGAACGGGGGAGACACGTGGGCATGAGCGGGGGTGGGGGGAACAGGAGAGACAAAGGGCATGAGCGGGAGGTGGGGGGGAAAAGGAGGGAGACATGGGACATGAGCGAGGGTTGGGGGAACAAGAGACACACACGGGACATGAGCAGGGGGTGGGGGAACAGTAGGGAGACACGGGGCATGAGTGGGGGTGGGGGGAACAGGGGAGACACGTGGGCATGAGCGGGGGATGGGGGGAACAGGGGAGAAACGTGGGCATGAGCGGGGGATGGGGGGAACAGGGGAGAAACGTGGGCATGAGCGGGGGATGGGGGGAACAGGGGAGAAACTTGGGCATGAGCGGGGGGTGGGGGGAACAGGGGAGACAAGGGGCATGAGCGGGTGGTGGGGGGAACAGGGGAGACACGTGGGCATGAGCGGGGGGTGGGGGGAACAGGGGAGACAGGGGGCATGAGCGGGGGTGTGGGGGAAAGGAGGGAGACACGGGGCATTAGCAGGGGGTGGGGGGGAACAGGGGAGACACAGGGCATAACCAGGGGTTGCGGGGGAACAGGGGAGACATGGGGCATGAGCGGGGGGTGGGGGTAAAGAAGGGAGACATGGGGCATGAGCGGGGGGGGAAAGGAGGGAGACAGGGGGCATGAGCGGGGTGTGGGGGGAACAAGAGTGAGACACAGGGTATGAGTGGGGGGTGGGGGGGAAAAGGACAGAGACACGGGGCATGAGCGGGGGTTGGGGGAACAGGGGAGACACATGGGCATGAGCGGGTGGTGGGGAGAAAAGGAGGGAGACACAGGGCATGAGCAGGAGGTGGGGGAAACAGGGGAGACACGGGACATGAGCGGGGGTGGGGGGAAAAGGAGGGAGACACGGGCATGAGTGGGGGCGTGGAGGGAACAGGGGAGACAAGGGGCATGAGCAGGGGATAGGGGAAAAGGAGGGAAACACAGGGCATGAGTGAGGGGTGGAGGGGAACAGGAGAGACACGGGGCATTAGCGGGGGCTGGGGGTAAAAGGAGGGAGACACGGGCCATGAGCAGGGAGTGGGGGGAACTAGAGAGAGACACAGGGCATGAGCGGGGGGTGGGGGGAACGGGGGAGACACGTGGGCATGAGCGGGGGTGGGGGGAACAGGAGAGACAAAGGGCATGAGCGGGAGGTGGGGGGGAAAAGGAGGGAGACATGGGACATGAGCGAGGGTTGGGGGAACAAGAGACACACACGGGACATGAGCAGGGGGTGGGGGGAACAGTAGGGAGACACGGGGCATGAGTGGGGGTGGGGGGAACAGGGGAGACACGTGGGCATGAGCGGGGGATGGGGGGAACAGGGGAGAAACGTGGGCATGAGCGGGGGATGGGGGGAACAGGGGAGAAACGTGGGCATGAGCGGGGATGGGGGGAACAGGGGAGAAACATGGGCATGAGCGGGGGGTGGGGGGAACAGGGGAGACACGTGGGCATGAGCGGGGGGTGGGGGGAACAGGGGAGACAGGGGGCATGAGCGGGGGTGTGGGGGAAAGGAGGGAGACACGGGGCATTAGCAGGGGGTGGGGGGGAACAGGGGAGACACAGGGCATAACCAGGGGTTGCGGGGGAACAGGGGAGACATGGGGCATGAGCGGGGGGTGGGGGTAAAGAAGGGAGACATGGGGCATGAGCGGGGGGGGAAAGGAGGGAGACACGGGGCATGAGCGGGGTGTGGGGGGAACAAGAGTGAGACACAGGGTATGAGTGGGGGGTGGGGGGGAAAAGGACGGAGACACGGGGCATGAGCGGGGGTTGGGGGAACAGGGGAGACACATGGGCATGAGCGGGTGGTGGGGTGAAAAGGAGGGAGACACAGGGCATGAGCAGGAGGTGGGGGAAACAGGGGAGACACGGGACATGAGCGGGGGTGGGGGGAAAAGGAGGGAGACACGGGCATGAGTGGGGGCATGGAGGGAACAGGGGAGACAAGGGGCATGAGCAGGGGATAGGGGAAAAGGAGGGAAACACAGGGCATGAGTGAGGGGTGGGGGAACAGGGGGACATGGGTCAGGAGTGGGGGGTGGGGGGAACAGGGGAGACACGGGGCATGAGTGGGGGGAAAAGGAGGGAGACACAGGGCATGAGCGGGAGGTCGGGGGAACAGGGGAGACACATGGGCATAAGCGGGGGGTGAGGGTATAGGGGAGACACAGGGCATGAGTGGTGGTGGGGGGAAAAGGAGGGAGACACGGAGCATGAGCGGGTGGTGGGGGGAACGGAGGTAGATACAGGGCATTAGAGTGGAGTGGGAGGGAACAAGAGAGAGACACGGGGCATGAGCAGGGTTTGGGGGGGAACAGGGGAGACACGGGGTATGAGGGGGGTAAGGGGGAACAAGAGAGAGACATGGGCATGAGCAGGAGGTGGGGGAACAGGGGAGACAGGGGGTATGAGCGGGGGATGGGGGAAAGGAGGGTGACACGGGGCATGGGCAGGGGTGGAGGGGAACAGGAGAGACACGGGGCAGGAGCGGGGGCTGGGGGTAAAAGGAGGGAGACACGGGCCATGAGCAGGGAGTGGGGGGAACTAGAGAGAGACACAGGGCATGAGCGGGGGGTGGGGGGGAACGGGGGAGACACGTGGGCATGAGCGGGGGTGGGGGGAACAGGAGAGACAAAGGGCATGAGCGGGAGGTGGGGGGGAAAAGGAGGGAGACATGGGACATGAGCGAGGGTTGGGGGAACAAGAGACACACACGGGACATGAGCAGGGGGTGGGGGGAACAGTAGGGAGACACGGGGCATGAGTGGGGGTGGGGGGAACAGGGGAGACACGTGGGCATGAGCGGGGGATGGGGGGAACAGGGGAGAAACGTGGGCATGAGCGGGGGATGGGGGGAACAGGGGAGAAACGTGGGCATGAGCGGGGGATGGGGGGAACAGGGGAGAAACGTGGGCATGAGCGGGGGGTGGGGGGAACAGGGGAGACAAGGGGCATGAGCGGGTGGTGGGGGGAACAGGGGAGACACGTGGGCATGAGCGGGGGGTGGGGGGAACAGGGGAGACAGGGGGCATGAGCGGGGGTGTGGGGGAAAGGAGGGAGACACGGGGCATTAGCAGGGGGTGGGGGGAACAGGGGAGACACAGGGCATAACCAGGGGTTGCGGGGGAACAGTGGAGACATGGGGCATGAGCGGGGGGTGGGGGTAAAGAAGGGAGACATGGGGCATGAGCGGGGGGGAAAGGAGGGAGACACGGGGCATGAGCGGGGTGTGGGGGGAACAAGAGTGAGACACAGGGTATGAGTGGGGGGTGGGGGGGAAAAGGACGGAGACACGGGGCATGAGCGGGGGTTGGGGGAACAGGGGAGACACATGGGCATGAGCGGGTGGTGGGGAGAAAAGGAGGGAGACACAGGGCATGAGCAGGAGGTGGGGGAAACAGGGGAGACACGGGACATGAGCGGGGGTGGGGGGAAAAGGAGGGAGACACGGGCATGAGTGGGGGCATGGAGGGAACAGGGGAGACAAGGGGCATGAGCAGGGGATAGGGGAAAAGGAGGGAAACACAGGGCATGAGTGAGGGGTGGAGGGGAACAGGAGAGACACGGGGCATTAGCGGGGGCTGGGGGTAAAAGGAGGGAGACACGGGCCATGAGCAGGGAGTGGGGGGAACTAGAGAGAGACACAGGGCATGAGCGGGGGGTGGGGGGAACGGGGGAGACACATGGGCATGAGCGGGGGTGGGGGGAACAGGAGAGACAAAGGGCATGAGCGGGAGGTGGGGGGAAAAAGAGGGAGACATGGGACATGAGCGAGGGTTGGGGGAACAAGAGACACACACGGGACATGAGCAGGGGGTGGGGGGAACAGTAGGGAGACACGGGGCATGAGTGGGGGTGGTTGGAACAGGGGAGACACGTGGGCATGAGCGGGGGATGGGGGGAACAGGGGAGAAACGTGGGCATGAGCGGGGGATGGGGGGAACAGGGGAGAAACGTGGGCATGAGCGGGGATGGGGGGAACAGGGGAGAAACGTGGGCATGAGCGGGGGGTGGGGGGAACAGGGGAGACACGTGGGCATGAGCGGGGGGTGGGGGGAACAGGGGAGACAGGGGGCATGAGCGGGGGTGTGGGGGAAAGGAGGGAGACACGGGGCATTAGCAGGGGGTGGGGGGGAACAGGGGAGACACAGGGCATAACCAGGGGTTGCGGGGGAACAGGGGAGACATGGGGCATGAGCGGGGGGTGGGGGTAAAGAAGGGAGACATGGGGCATGAGCGGGGGGGGAAAGGAGGGAGACACGGGGCATGAGCGGGGTGTGGGGGGAACAAGAGTGAGACACAGGGTATGAGTGGGGTGTGGGGGGGAAAAGGACGGAGACACGGGGCATGAGCGGGGGTTGGGGGAACAGGGGAGACACATGGGCATGAGCGGGTGGTGGGGTGAAAAGGAGGGAGACACAGGGCATGAGCAGGAGGTGGGGGAAACAGGGGAGACACGGGACATGAGCGGGGGTGGGGGGAAAAGGAGGGAGACACGGGCATGAGTGGGGGCATGGAGGGAACAGGGGAGACAAGGGGCATGAGCAGGGGATAGGGGAAAAGGAGGGAAACACAGGGCATGAGTGAGGGGTGGGGGAACAGGGGGACATGGGTCAGGAGTGGGGGGTGGGGGGAACAGGGGAGACACGGGGCATGAGTGGGGGGAAAAGGAGGGAGACACAGGGCATGAGCGGGAGGTCGGGGGAACAGGGGAGACACATGGGCATAAGCGGGGGGTGAGGGTATAGGGGAGACACAGGGCATGAGTGGTGGTGGGGGGAAAAGGAGGGAGACACGGAGCATGAGCGGGTGGTGGGGGGAACGGAGGTAGATACAGGGCATTAGAGTGGAGTGGGAGGGAACAAGAGAGAGACACGGGGCATGAGCAGGGTTTGGGGGGGAACAGGGGAGACACGGGGTATGAGGGGGGTAAGGGGGAACAAGAGAGAGACATGGGCATGAGCAGGAGGTGGGGGAACAGGGGAGACAGGGGGTATGAGCGGGGGATGGGGGAAAAGGAGGGTGACACGGGGCATGGGCGGGGGTGGGGGGTAAAAGGAGGGAGACACGGGGCATGGAGGTAGACACGGGGCATGAGCGGGGGTGGAGGGGAACAGGAGAGACATAGGGCATGAGCGGGGGTTGGGGGTAAAAGAAGGGAGAAACGGGCCATGAGCAGGGGGTGGGGGGAACTAGAGAGAGACACAGGGCATGAGCGGGGTGTGGGGGGGAACAGGGGAGACACGTGGGCATGAGCGGGGTGTGGGGGGAACAGGGGAGACAAAGGGCATGAGCGGGAGGTGGGGGGTAAAAGGAGGGAGACACGGGACATGACTGGGGGTTGGGGGGAACAAGAGAGACACATGGGACATGAGCGGGGGGTGGGGGGAACAGTAGGGAGACACGGGCCATGAGCAGGGAGTGGGGGGAACTAGAGAGAGACACAGGGCATGAGCGGGGGGTGGGGGGGAACGGGGGAGACACGTGGGCATGAGCGGGGGTGGGGGGAACAGGAGAGACAAAGGGCATGAGCGGGAGGTGGGGGGGAAAAGGAGGGAGACAAGGGACATGAGCGAGGGTTGGGGGAACAAGAGACACACACGGGACATGAGCAGGGGGTGGGGGGAACAGTAGGGAGACACGGGGCATGAGTGGGGGTGGGGGGAACAGGGGAGACACGTGGGCATGAGCGGGGGATGGGGGGAACAGGGGAGAAACGTGGGCATGAGCGGGGGATGGGGGGAACAGGGGAGAAACGTGGGCATGAGCGGGGGATGGGGGGAACAGGGGAGAAACGTGGGCATGAGCGGGGGGTGGGGGGAACAGGGGAGACAAGGGGCATGAGCGGGTGGTGGGGGGAACAGGGGAGACACGTGGGCATGAGCGGGGGGTGGGGGGAACAGGGGAGACAGGGGGCATGAGCGGGGGTGTGGGGGAAAGGAGGGAGACACGGGGCATTAGCAGGGGGTGGGGGGGAACAGGGGAGACACAGGGCATAACCAGGGGTTGCGGGGGAACAGGGGAGACATGGGGCATGAGCGGGGGATGGGGGTAAAGAAGGGAGACATGGGGCATGAGCGGGGGGGGAAAGGAGGGAGACACGGGGCATGAGCGGGGTGTGGGGGGAACAAGAGAGAGACACAGTGTATGAGTGGGGGGTGGGGGGGAAAAGGACGGAGACACGGGGCATGAGCGGGGGTTGGGGGAACAGGGGAGACACATGGGCATGAGCGGGTGGTGGGGAGAAAAGGAGGGAGACACGGGCATGAGTGGGGGCGTGGAGGGAACAGGGGAGACAAGGGGCATGAGCAGGGGATAGGGGAAAAGGAGGGAAACACAGGGCATGAGTGAGGGGTGGGGGAACAGGGGGACATGGGTCAGGAGTGGGGGGTGGGGGGAACAGGGGAGACACGGGGCATGAGTGGGGGGAAAAGGAGGGAGACACAGGGCATGAGCGGGAGGTCGGGGGAACAGGGGAGACACATGGGCATAAGCGGGGGGTGAGGGTATAGGGGAGACACAGGGCATGAGTGGTGGTGGGGGGAAAAGGAGGGAGACACGGAGCATGAGCGGGTGGTGGGGGGAACGGAGGTAGATACAGGGCATTAGAGTGGAGTGGGAGGGAACAAGAGAGAGACACGGGGCATGAGCAGGGTTTGGGGGGGAACAGGGGAGACACGGGGTATGAGGGGGGTAAGGGGGAACAAGAGAGAGACATGGGCATGAGCAGGAGGTGGGGGAACAGGGAGACTGGGGGTATGAGTGGGGGATGGGGGAAAAGGAGGGTGACACGGGGCATGGACGGGGGTGGGGGGTAAAAGGAGGGAGACACGGGGCATGGAGGTAGACACGGGGCATGAGCGGGGGGTGGAGGGGAACAGGAGAGACATGGGGCATGAGCGGGGGTTGGGGGTAAAAGAAGGGAGAAACGGGCCATGAGCAGGGGGTGGGGGGAACTAGAGAGAGACACAGGGCATGAGCGGGGTGTGGGGGGGAACAGGGGAGAGACGTGGGCATGAGCGGGGGGTGGGGGGAACAGGGGAGACAAAGGGCAGGAGCGGGAGGTGGGGGGTAAAAGGAGGGAGACACGGGACATGACTGGGGGTGGGGGGGAACAAGAGAGACACATGGGACATGAGCGGGGGTGGGGGGAACAGTAGGGAGACACAGGGCATGAGCGGGGGTGGGGGGGAACAGGGGGACACGTGGGCATGAGCGGGGGGTGGGGGGAACATGGGAGACACGTGGGCATGAGCGGGGGGTGGGGGGAACAGGGGAGAAACGTGGGCATGAGCGGGGGTGGGGGGAACAGGGGAGACAAGGGGCATGAGCAGGGGGTGGGGGAAAAGGAGGGAGACACGGGGCATGAGCAGGGGTGGGGGAACAGGGGGACACAGGGCATGAGCGGGGGTGGGGGGAAAGGAGGGAGGCACGGGGCATGAGCGGGGGATGGGGGAACAAGAGAGAGACACAGGGTATGAGTGGGGGGTAAGGGGGAAAAGGAGGGAGACACAGGGCATGAGCAGGGGTGGGGGAACAGGGGAGACACATGGGCATGAGCGGGTGGTGGGGAGAAAAGGAGGGAGACACAGGGCATGAGCAGGAGGTGGGGGAAACAAGGGAGACACAGGGCATGAGTGGGGGTGGGGGGAAAAGGAGGGAGACACTGGGCATGAGCGGGGGCGTGGAGGGAACAGGGGAGACAAGGGGCATGACCAGGGGATAGGGGAAAAGGAGGGAGACACAGGGCATGAGTGAGGGGTGGGGGAACAGGGGAGACACGTGGGCATGAGCGGGGGTGGGGGAAAAGGAGGGAGACACGGGGAAGGGGTGGGGGGTGAGGGGGAATTGAGATAGACACGTGGGCATGAGCGGGGGGTGGGGGGGAACAAGAGAGACACACAGGGCATGAACGGGGGTGGGGGGAACAAGAGAGACACACGGGGCATGAGCGGGGGGTGGGGAGGAACAGGGGAGACACAGGGCATTAGCCGGGGGTGGGGGGAACAGGGGACACACAGGGCACGAGTGGAGGGTGGGGGGAAAAGGAGGGAGACACAGGGCATGAGAGGGGGTTGGGGGGAACGGAGGTAGTCACGGGGCATGAGCGGGGGTGGGGGGCAACAGGGGAGACACAGGGCATGAGCGGGGGGTGTGGGGGAACAAGAGAGAGACACGGGCCATGAGCGGGTGGTGGACGGAACAGTAGGGAGACACGGGGCTGAGCAGGGGTTGGGGGTAACAGGGGAGACACGAGGGCATGGGGGGGTGGGGGGAACAGGGGAGACAAGGGGCATGAGCGGGGGGTGGAGGGAATGGAGGTAGACACAGGCATGAGCGGGGGGTGGGGGGAACAGGAGAGACAAGGAGCACGAGCGGGGGGTGGGGGAGAAAAGAAGGGAGACAAGCGGCATGAGTGGAGGCGTGGGGGGAACAAGGGAGACACTTGGGCATGAGCGGGGGTGGGGGAACAGGAAAGACAAGGGGCATGAGTGGGGGGTGGGGGGAACAGGGGAGACAAGGGGCACGAGCGGGGGGTGGGGGGAAAAGGAGGGAGACACGGGGCATGAGTGGGGTGTGGGGGGAACAAGAGAGAGACACAGGGCATGAGTGGGGGGCGGGGGGAAAAGGAAGGAGACACGGGGCATGAGCGGGGGTTGGGGGAACAGGGGAGACACATGGGCATGAGCGGGTGGTGGGGAGAAAAGGAGGGAGACACAGGGCATGAGCAGGAGGTGGGGGAAACAGGGGAGACATGTGACATGAGCAGGGGGGGAAGGAGGGAGACACGGGCATGAGTGGGGGCGTGGAGGGAACAGGGGAGACAAGGGGCATGAGCAGGGGATAGGGGAAAAGGAGGGAGACACAGGGCATGAGTGAGGGGTGGGGGGAACAGGGGGACATGGGTCAGGAGTGGGGGGTCGGGGGAACAGGGGAGACACGGGGCATGAGTGGGGGGAAAAGGAGGGAGACACGGGGCATGAACGGGAGGTGGGGGGAACAGGGGAGACACATGGGCATAAGCGGGGGGTGAGGGTATAGGGGAGACACAGGGCATGAGTGGGGGTGGGGGGAAAAGGAGGGAGACACGGGGCATGAGCGGGTGGTGGGGGAACGGAGGTAGATACAGGGCTTTAGCATGGAGTGGGAGGGAACAAGAGAGAGACACGGGGCATGAGCAGGGTTTCGGGGGAACAGGGGAGACACGGGGCATGAACGGGAGGTGGGGGGAACAGGGGAGACACATGGGCATAAGCGGGGGGTGAGGGTATAGGGGAGACACAGGGCATGAGTGGGGGTGGGGGGAAAAGGAGGGAGACACAGGGCATGAGCGGGTGGTGGGGGAACGGAGGTAGATACAGGGCTTTAGCATGGAGTGGGAGGGAACAAGAGAGAGACACGGGGCATGAGCAGGGTTTCGGGGGAACAGGGGAGACACGAGGCATGAGCGGGGGGTAAGGGGGAACAAGAGAGAGACACGGGGCATGAGCGGGAGGTGGGGGAACAGGGGAGACAGGGGGTATGAGCGAGGGATGGGGGAAAAGGAGGGTGACACGGGCATGGGTGGGGGTGGGGGGTAAAAGGAGGGAGACACGGGGCATGGAGGTAGACACGGGGCATGAGCGGGGGGTGGAGGGGAACAGGAGAGACACAGGGCATGAGCGGGGATTGGGGGTAAAAGAAGGGAGACACGGGCCATGAGCAGGGGGTGGGGGGAACTAGAGAGAGACACAGGGCATGAGCGGGGTGTGGGGGGGAACAGGGGAGACACTTGGGCATGAGCGGGGGGTGGGGGGAACAGGGGAGACAAAGGGCATGAGTGGGAGGTGGGGGGAAAAGGAGGGAGACACAGGACATGAGTGGGGTTCGGGGGAACAAGAGAGACACACGGGACATGAGCGGGGGGTGGGGGGATCAGTAGGGAGACACGGGGCATGAGCGGGGTGGGGGGGAACAGGGGAGACACATGGGCATGAGCGGGGGGTGGGGGGAACAGGGGAGACATGTGGGCATGAGCGGGGGTGGGGGGAAAAGGGGAGAAATGTGGGCATGAGCGGGGGTGGGGGGAAAGGAGGGAGGCACAGGGCATGAGCGGGGGGTGGGGGGGAAAAGGAGGGAGACACGGGGCATGAGCGGGGGATGGGGGAACAAGAGAGAGACACAGGGCATGAGTGGGGGGTAAGGGGGAAAAGGAGGGAGACACGGGGCATGAGCAGGGGGTGGGGGAACAGGGGAGACACATGGGCATGAGCGGGTGGTGGGGAGAAAAGGAGGGAGACACAGGGCATGAGCAGGAGGTGGGGGAAACAGGGGAGACACAGGGCATGAGTGGGGGTGGGGGGAAAAGGAGGGAGACACGGGGCATGAGCGGGGGCGTGGAGGGAACAGGGGAGACAAGGGGCATGACCAGGGATAGGGGAAAAGGAGGGAGACACAGGGCATGAGTGAGGGGTGGGGGGAACAGGGGAGACACGTGGGCATGAGCGGGGGTGGGGGGAAAAGGAAGGAGACACGGGGCAGGGGTGGGGGCTGAGGGGGAATGGAGATAGACCCGTGGGCATGAGCGGGGGTGGGGGTGAACAAGAGAGACACACAGGGCATGAGCGGGGGTGGGTGGAACAAGAGAGACACACGGGGCATGAGCGGGGATGGGGGGAACAGGGGAGACATGGGCCATGAGCAGGGGGGTGGGGGGACACAGGGGAGACACAGGACATGAGCGGGGGGTGGTGGGGAACAGGGGAGACACAGGGCATTAGCCGGGGGTGGGGGCACAGGGGACACACAGGGCATGAGTGGAGGGTGGGGGGAAAAGGAGGGAGACACAGGGCATGAGAGGGGGGTGGGGGGAACGGAGGTAGTCACGGGGCATGAGCGGGGGTGGGGGGCAACAGGGGAGACACGGGGCATGAGCGGGGGTGTGGGGGAACAAGAGAGAGACACGGGCCATGAGCGGGTGGTGGGCGGAACAGTAGGGAGACACGGGGCTGAGCAGGGGGTGGGGGGAACAGGGGAGACACGAGGGCATGAGCGGGGGTGGGGGTGGGGGAACAGGGGAGACAAGGGGCATGAGCGGGTGGTGGAGGGAATGGAGGTAGACACGGGCATGAGCGGGGGGTGGGGGGAACAGGAGAGACAAGGGGCACGAGCGGGGGGTGGGGGAGAAAAAAAGGGAGACATGTGGCATGAGTGGGGGTGTGGGGGGAACAAGGGAGACACTTGGGCATGAGCGGGGCTGGGGGGAACAGGAAAGACAAGGGGCATGAGTGGGGGGTGTGGGGAACAGGGGAGACAAGGGGCACGAGCGGGGGGTGGGGGGAAAAGGAGGGAGACACGGGGCATGAGCGGGGGGTGGGGGGAACAAGGGAGACACGTGGGCATGAGCGGGTGGTGGGGGGAAAAGGAGGGAGACACAGGGCATGAGCAGGAGGTGGGGGGAACAGGGGAGACACGGGGCATGAGCAGGGGTGGGGGGAAAAGTAGGGAGACACGGGGCATGAACGGTGCGTGGGGGAACAGGGGAGACAAGGGGCATGAGCAGGGGTTGGGGAAAAGGAGGGAGACACAGGGCATGAGTGAGGGGTGGGGGGGAACAGGGGGGACACGTGGACGTGGACATGAGCGGGGGGTGGCGGTAAAAGGAGGGAGACACGGGGCACGGGCGGGGGTGGGGGGAATGGAGATAGACACGTGGTCATGAGCGGGGGTGGGGGAACAGGGGAGACATGGGGCATGAGCAGGGGGGTGGAGGGGAACAGGGGAGACACGGGACATGAGCAGGGGGTGGGGGGGAACAGGGGAGACACGGGGCATGAGCCGGGGGTTTGGGGAACAAGGGACACACAGGGCATGAGAGGGGCGTGGGGGGAAAAGGACAGAGACACGGGGCATGAGCAGGGGGTGTTAAGCGGAAAACCTGTGCAGTTCCCTCTGGGACCACTGCAAAAGATTTAGGCTTATAGGTGTTGGCAGTAAACCCACTTGGTAGCTGTCTGTACCACACAGATTCACCTGGTAGCTGTGGCTGAGCAGTCAGACCTCTCTCAAGAAAGGTTAGGCAGTATGTGGAGTATACAAAATAGGGCAATTTACACAGTAGAACAAGCAAACACGGAACAGAGCTTGGGTGTAAAGATATATAGGTATTTATTTATAACAACACATCTATAGAAAACTCTCTGGCACTAATACGGCAAACAACTTCAATCACAATTACTATAAGTAAATCAATCCCCCTAACAATAGTTCGACAAGTCTAGGTTCAACGGCACCACTTATTTGCAGACAGAGGTGAATGCTTTAACCTAGATGGCACTCTAGTATTCGTTAGGATGGGAGAGAAAAGGCAGGGTATGAAATCAACTCAGTACCAACACTTTTACGAACAAATGCAAGGCAAGTAAGGCAGGGTCTACTGTAGATCGCAAAGTTCAGAGGCCAGGCTCACTTGGAGAGAGGCAAGGCAAAATGTCCCAAAAAGTATCACAGTGGAAATGCACTTCGAGTCTTTGGCGCGAATTGTCACAGAAAGATTGGACCAGTTCAGAACAGAAAGTTAAGAAAGCTTGGAGGCGACCCAATGGAAAGGCGAGGATTAAGACACCTCACGCTAACCGACACAAGGGAAGCCAGGCGGACACGGTACCTTGTATGTGGAGAGACAGCTTCGGCGGGGGCAGTTGTTCCTGGTGGTGGATGCAAGTCGGGGCTTTGCCAAGAGAAGAGATGATCCCGTCGTCGAAGGAAAGTTGAAGATCGTTGCACCACCAGGGAAGAGACCAGCCGCGGAGTGCTCCGTCACAAGGCACCACCTTTTGGTCGCGGTACGGGATAGTGGCTATCCGGTTGCCGGGGTGCTCAGCACGGGCAATTCGACCACTACACCCTGGAAGCGAAGAAAAAGCAAAGGGGACTGGTTGTTCCCACCAGTCAGGGGAAGAAGACTCTCCGGAGGGGAGATCTCCTCTGTCGTCGGGAAGTGGTGAGTCGGTTCAGCAGGGCTCCACCGGAGGTGTCGTCGTTGCAGGTCGGATCAGCTTTACCCTCGTCGGATTCTTAGGTCCTGTGGCGACTTCTGAAGATCCAGTCCCAAAAGCCCTGCTTTTATGCAGAAAACCCCCATTCATTTAGCCTAGCTGTCAATCAAAACACGCTAAGTGGTGAGCGGGGTGGCTCACCACTTGGGCCAATCACATCAGAGTGCGACTTGAGTTGGCAAGGCAACTCAGTCCAGGGTGCCTAAACCCCCTCCCACACCCCCTGTGGTACCCAGACAGAATGGCACCACTTTGGTGGGCCTCTGTGCAGAAGCCTGCCAAAAGTGGAACAAAGGGCTCAACCTTTGGTTTAGGAGTCACAGAGACGAACACAGACGCCATTTTAAAAACCGAGTTCCGGCAGAAAATACCAACCGATAGATTTATTTAAGATAAATAAACCGGTGGTATGTTAGAGATTAACAAGAAAAAGTATTAACCTCCAACAATGGGAAGAATCCCATAGGGTTATATTCGGGGTCGAATATAACAAGTAGTTTCCACTGCCACCAGCCAAAACTCGACGAGGGGGGACGGGACAGTGCCCCTCGAATAACAGACCCACGGGTAATCGAATTACCCCTATTAGTACGTCCACAATAGGATGGTTTGTACTAGTTCTGTTAGTAAATGTAGGTCTAGTAAAGCCAATGGTGACTTTACATGCCCTGGGAGACAGTAGTCAGTCCCAGGGTATGGAGTCTATGGTGGGGATCCTCTACGACGCCACTGTGTTACGGCATGGAGGGTGCGGTGTAACACACATAGAAAAACATATGAGACCCTATGGAGTAAAAGACCCCATAGCCCATAGAACACATTGACATTCAAAGGAATTAACCACATTCATGTCCAAGAGTGGGAGAAAAGAGTCTCACTCTTGGCAGGATGGAAAAAAAAAAAACTCCAGAAATCCAGCAAAGCTGCTGGGGGACTCACTAGGTTAGGAAATTCAGCCTAAACAGAGAATTCTCCCTAACACTCGCCCCACCCAGACTAAAAGACAGGAGGATTTAATCCACTCCTGGATGAATCTCATACCTCTAGTCGATGACATACATCCTAGAGAGACCATCAGCATTTTGGTGGTGACACCCTGACCTGTGCTCAATGGTGAAATCAAACCCTTGCAGGCAGATCGACCATCTCAGCAGTTTTGGGTTTTCCCCTTTCATTTGCATTAACCATCTCAAGGGTTGGTGGTCAGTCTGAATGACAAAAGTAGAACCATACAAGTATGGCCTAAACTTCTTCAGAGCCCACACGATAGCAAAGCATGCTCTTTCGATTGTTTCCCACCTTGTTTCAGGATCCTTCACCTTGCGGCTGATGAAGCAAACAGGGTGCTCCCTACCTTTCCCATCCAGTTGACTGAGTACTGCAACTATTCCTACATTTGAAGCATCTGTCTGCACAATGAAAGTTTGGCGGTAATCAGGAGCTCTGAGTACTGGGGCTTGGCAAAGAGCCTTTTTCAGGTTTTCAAAAGCCTGATTGCACTCCTCGTTCCATCTAACCTTTTTAGGAAATTTGGGCGAGGAGATGACATTCAGTGGGGAAGCTATGGTCCCATAGTTCTCAATGAAATTCCTGTAATACCCAGTGAGGCCTAGGAAGGCTCTCACTTGGGTCTGAGTAGAAGGTGTTGTCGAATTTTGCACAGCTTCAATCTTACTGAGCAAAGGCCTTATTTCTCCACCTCCTACCTCATGTCCAAGATAGACTACCTTACTCTGTTCAATTTGGCATTTACTCGCCTTTATGGTCAGATTGGCTCGTCCAAGAGCCTGCAAAACATCTATCAGGTGGGTTACATGTTCTTCCCAGGAATTGCTGAACACTGCTATGTCATCCAAGTATGCCATGCAGAAGTCTTCCATCCCATTCAGAACCTGGTTTACCATCCGTTGAAATGTAGCAGGTGCATTTTTCATTCCGAAAGGCATTACCCTAAACTGGTATAAGCCAACGGGGGTAGAAAATGCAGTTTTCTCCTTGGCATGGTCTGTCAGGGCTATTTGCCAATAGCCTGACGTCAAGTCAAATGTGCTGAGGAACTTGGCTGCGCCAAGTTTTTCCACCAACTCATCTGTTCTTGGCAAAGGGTGGACATCAGTCTTGGTGACTGCATTAAGAGCTCTATAATCCACGCAGAATCTAAGTTCTTTAGATCCGGCCTTTGGTACTAACACAACTGGGCTAGACCATGGACTAGTAGAGGGCTCTATTACCCCGAGATCAAGCATCTTGCTGACCTCAACTTTGATGTGGGTTCGTACGTTTTCTGACATTCGGTATCCTCTGCTTTTGACTGGCAGACAGTCACCAGTGAGTTTGTCATGCTGGCCCCATGGGGTCAAGCCTGGTGAAAGCGAGAACAGAGAGGCAAACTGATTCGACATAGACTTGCACTCTTCTTGTTGCTCGGGTGTCAGATTTGAAGAGAGGTTTACTCCTTCAATTTTTTCGTCTAAAGGTAAGCCTCTGAGGAGATCCGGAAGAGCTTCACTCTCTTCTTCTTCCTCTGATGATGCTAGAAGCAATGCTCCTACATCAGGTCTTGAGACATATCTTTGAGTCGGTTGGTGTGGAAGACTGTCGGAGCCTCCTTGGGATTGCCCAAGTCCACCAGATAGTTGACCTCTCTGAGTTTACCCACAACTCTGAAGGGTCCCATCCATTTGTCTTGCAAGGCCCTCTGCCTTGTTGGGATCATAACGAGAATGAGCTGGTCTTGAGCGAACTCAACCATGTTAGGCTTTTGATCATGCCAGTGCTTGACCAATGCTTGTCCAGCTTTCAAGTTATCGCTTGCTTCTGTCATCATGTGCGACATTCTCCTCCGGAGAACTATCACGTAGTCAGTCACTCTGACTGGCTTGGGAGAAGGAGCACTCTCCAACCACTCCTTAATCAGGGCCAATGGACCTCTGACGGGATGACCATAGAGAAGCTCAAAGGGAGAATAACATACTCCCTCCTGAGGGACTTCTCTATAAGCAAAGAGAAGGCATGGCAGTAGAAGGTCCCACTTACGTTTAAGGGGTTCCTCTAAAGCACCTATCATGCTCTTCATGGTTCGGTTGAACCTTTCTACCAATCCATTGGTTTGTGGGTGGTAAGCCGTTGAGAACTTGTAAGTAACTCCACAGGTTTTCCACATGGCTTTCATGTAGTGGGACATAAGGTTTGACCCCCTGTCAGAGATTACTTCCTTAGGAAACCCGACACTGGTAAAAATACCAAGGAGGGCCTTAGCCACAGCCGGAGCTGTAACAGTCCTCATAGGAATTGCCTCAGGATACCTAGTAGCATGGTCTACTACAACAAGTATAAACCTGTTGCCTGAGGAGGTTGGAGGATCAAAGGGACCAACAATGTCAATCCCTACTCTCTCAAATGGGACTCCCACAACTGGGAGAGGCACTAAAGGTGCCACATTCTTGGAGCCAACCTTACCAGAGGTCTGGCAGGTGTGGCATCTCCTGCAGTGTTTTTCTACTTCGGCCCCCATCTTCGGCCAATAAAAGTAGAGAGAGAGCCTTTCCTTAGTCTTCTTGAAACTCAAGTGACCAGCCAAAGGAATCTCGTGGGCTAACTGCAAGAACTGTGGTCTGTTCTCTTTGGATACTACAAGTCGTTTGTAGTCTCCAGGTGCAGACTCGGTTGGCTCACTGTAGAAGAGGCTATGTTCCCAGTGCAACCTGTATTTCCCAGGCTCTTGCCCTTCAGCCTGAGCTTCTGCCTGGTGGCGAATACCTTCCAGAGTTGGACATTCTCTCTGTCCCTTACTGAATTCTGCCCTGCTGGGTCCACCTTCTGCCAGTAAAGACTGCAGCTCAGGATGGTCAACAGGATCCAGATCTCCAGTGAGTTTCTGGCCTTCCATTAGCTCCTCTTCAGAGTCTAATTCTACCACACAGGGTTGTACCTCCCTCTCGGCCTCAGCTGGAGGTGGAGTTACGGGCGTAACTTTGGACAACCGCGTGCAAGTCCTTGTTGGCTGCACTGAAATGCTGGCTGCTGGTTTCGGTATAGAAGTCTTAGGTTTCCCTTTCGCTTCTGATTTCTTGGAGACAGCAGCTGACAGTTCCAGTGGAGCAGGAGTGATTTCTTTCTTCATCATCTCCTGGAGAGTACCTCGCAAGGTTCTCTCCATTGCAGGTCTGGTTAGCTCCTGTAACCG
Source organism: Ambystoma mexicanum (assembly GCF_040938575.1). Taxonomy (NCBI): domain Eukaryota; kingdom Metazoa; phylum Chordata; class Amphibia; order Caudata; family Ambystomatidae; genus Ambystoma; species Ambystoma mexicanum. The sequence continues at coordinate 758,358,199 of NC_090929.1, read as the reverse complement.
TTTACTAGGAGGTCTGGGGGTATGTGACACAACCCCGAGAGTTTTCAAATCGTTACCCAACAGAACGCATCCTGGTACCTCACTCTGTCTGCTGACAGGGATCTTCACAGTCATGTCGTTACACTGGATGAGAACTGGTAATTGGGGAAGCATCTGCACAGGCCTTCCAGCTAACTTGGGTGCCTTAGCAACATCCTCAGCCTGAAAAAACGATTTATCCACCACAGTTATGCTAGCCCCAGTGTCCCTAATGGCAGGAGTCTCCTGACCATTCACCTGGACTCTGTCCTTATAATACTCTTTGGTATTATCGGGGATAGAATTATAGACGTCTAAATTCTGTTGTTCCCACAACCCCAGAGATACTAAAGAAACACTGGCTGAGACTCCAATGGGTTCATCAGCCAGCAGTAGAAAGTTTCCACTTGCCATTTGGACTTCCTCCTCTGGAGCGAAGGCTAAGGAGACAAGCTGGACCCCTGAAGGTTTACCCTTACATCTGGGATCTCCTTTCACGTGGTCAGTCGAGCCACAAACAAAGCATTTCCCGAATGCTTTCTGGAATGGTGGCTTGTTCTGGTCTCCTTCCGGTTTGGCACCAGAAGACACACTATTCTGATGCGGTTTTCCTTGTGGCTTAACCTTCTGGTTTTGTTTGGGGCCCTCTTTGGAATTTGAGTTATTAGAATTCTCTTTTGAGTCTTTTTTAGGCTGTTTTCCCTCATCCTTTTTCTGAGTTGCCCCAGAATCCTTATGAGTAGCCCTGTTGGCAACCCACAAGTCAGCAGCCTTAGCTAGTTTCCTGGAATCCAATTCCTTCGAATCAGCTAAGTGCTGTCTGAGCTCAGGAGAACAGGCATCATAAATAGACTCCAACATAAAAAGATTCTTCATACCCTCATAAGTGTTCACTTTGTAACACTTAATCCATCCCTCTAAGTTTTTCAACCCTTCACTCACCCAGGTAGCCCAATGGGTACCATCATGCTTTTTGAGGGTTCTAAACCTCTTAAAATACTGGGAAGGGGCCTTCCCAAATCTAGCTCTCAAAGCTAGTTTCACACTTTCGTAATCCTTCTTATCCACCTCCCCCAACTCCATTACCACATCAGTCGCAACAGGGGGAAGCTTAGAGAACAACCAGGGAAGTAGCTCATTCCCTGTGATGTTCTGGAGCCCATGATTATATTCAAACAGTTTTAACCAATCCAACACATCCAATCTCGGTTCATATATAACCACTAATTCCTTCGGCATCTGGGGTCTTTTGGGACTGGAGCTTCTAGAGAAGGCATTTTCCACAGACAACTTTTTCATCTCTAACTCGTGATTAAGTTCTATTTCTCTGAGCCTTAACTCAGCTTGCTTCTGCTCAGCCTGGGCATTCATCCGTCTGAACTCTAGCTCTTGGTTTCTTTCAGATTGAGCCAAAAACCGTTTGTATTCTAACTCGAGCTTCATTTTTTCAAGTTCAAAATAAGCAGGGTTACATGTGGGACCTGGTATGGGCCCCGTAGGTACAGTAGGTAAGGCAGACAGAGGCTCAGAGTGGCTAACTTCATTAGGTTCACTTTCCTCTTCTGACTCATTATCAAGGCTTTGATTCAGATCAATACCATTACTGTTTTCTACATTCGCTGGAGAAGTTGGTTCCTCTGAACCAGTACCCAGACTTTGTTTTTCCAGCAATCTCGCTATCACTTCTACTTTCTTGCCTCTTACAGAAAGATTCTCTTGTCTACAGAGGGCTCGTAAACTCTCAGTATTTTCACCTGACAAGGATTCTTGACTGTAAACTTGCATAGTAGACATGTTTTTGAAAGTTGTTTTTTAGTGCTAAGCTTTGTGGTTAGTTATCCTAAAGTGTTGAAAAGCACTCTAAACTGTATACTCGATACAAATACCACCGCTGTACACCAGTGTTAAGCGGAAAACCTGTGCAGTTCCCTCTGGGACCACTGCAAAAGATTTAGGCTTACAGGTGTTGGCAGTAAACCCACTTGGTAGCTGTCTGTACCACACAGATTCACCTGGTAGCTGTGGCTGAGGAGTCAGACCTCTCTCAAGAAAAGTTAGGCAGTATGTGGAGTATACAAAATAGGGCATTTACACAGTAGAACAAGCATACACGGAACAGAATTTGGGTGTAAAGATATATAGGTATTTATTTATAACAACACATCTATAGAAAACACTCTGGCACTAATACGGCAAACAACTTCAATCACAATTACTATAAGTAAATCAATCCCCCTAACAATAGTTCGACAAGTCTAGGTTTAACGGCATCACTTATTTGCAGACAGAGGTGAATGCTTTAACCTAGATGGCACTCTAGTATTCGTTAGGATGGGAGAGAAAAGGCAGGGTATGAAATCAACTCAGTAAAAAGACGTTTACGAACAAATGCAAGGCAAGTAAGGCAGGGTCTACTGTAGATCGCAAAGTTCAGAGGCCAGGCCCACTCGGAGAGAGGCAAGGCGAAATGTCCCAAAAAGTATCACAGTTGAAATGCACTTCGAGTCTTTGGCGCAAATTGTCACAGAAAGATTGGACCAGTTCAGAACAGAAAGTTAAGAAAGCTTGGAGGCGACCCAATGGATAGGCGAGGATTAAGACACCTCACGCTAACCTACACAAGGGAAGCCAGGCGGACACGGTACCTTGTATGTGGAGAGACAGCTTCGGCGGGGGCAGTTGTTCCTGGTGGTGGATGCAAGTCGGGGCTTTGCCAAGAGAAGAGATGATCTCGTCGTCGAAGGAAAGTTGAAGATCGTTGCACCACCAGGGAAGACACCAGCTGCGGAGTGCTCCGTCACAAGGCACCACCTTTTGGTCGTGGTACGGGATAGTGGCTATCCGGTTGCCGGGGTGCTCAGCACGGGCAATTCGACCACTAAGCCCTGGAAGCGAAGAAAAAGCAAAGGGGACTGGTTGTTCCCACAAGTCAGGGGAAGAAGACTCTCTGGCGGGGAGATCTCCTCTGTCGTCGGGAAGTGGTGAGTCGGTTCAGCAGGGCTCCACCGGAGATGTCGTCGTTGCAGGTCGGCTCAGCTTTACCCTCGTCAGATTCTTAGGTCCTGTGGCGACTTCTGAAGATCCAGTCCCAAAAGCCCTGCTTTTATGCAGAAAACCCCCATTCATTCAGCCTAGCTGTCAATCAAAACACGCTAAGTGGTGAGCGGGGTGGCTCACCACTTGGGCCAATCACACCAGAGTGCCACTTGAGTTGGCAAGGCAACTCAGTCCAGGGTACCTAAACCCCCTCCCACACCCCCTGTGGTACCCAGACAGAATGGCACCACTTTAGAGGGCCTCTGTGCAGAAGCCTGCCAAAAGTGGAACAAAGGGCTCAACCTTTGGTTTAGGAGTCACAGAGACGAACACGGATGCCATTTTAAAAACCAAGTTCTGGCAGAAAATACCAACCGATAGATTTATTTAAGATAAATAAACCGGTGGTATGTTAGAGATTAACGAGAAAAGGTATTAACCTTCAACAATGGGAAGAATCCCATAGGGTTATATTCGGGGTTGAATATAACAAGTAGTTTCCACTGCCACCAGCCAAAACTCGATGAGGGGGGACGGGACAGTGCCCCCTCGAATAACAGACCCACGGGTAATCGAATTACCCTTACTAGTACGTCCACAATAGGATGGTTTGTACTAGTTCTGTTAGTAAATTTAGGTCTAGTAAAGCCAATGGTGACTTTACATGCCCTGGGAGACAGTAGTCAGTCCCAGGGTATGGAGTCTATGGTGGGGATCCTCTAGGGCGCCCCCGTGTTACGGCACGGAGGGTGCGGTGTAACACAAATAGAAAAAAATATGAGACCCTATGGAGTAAAAGACCCCATAGCCCATAGAACACATTGACATTCAAAGGAATTAACCACATTCATGTCCAAGAGTGGGAGAAAAGAGTCTCACTCTTGGCAGGATGGAAAAAAAACTCCAGAAATCCAGCAAAGCTGCTGGGGGACTCACTAGGTTAGGAAATTCAGCCTAAACAGAGAATTCTCCCTAACAGGGGGTGGGGGGGAACGGAGGTAGTCACTGGGCATGAGCGGGGGTGGGGGGGAACAGGGGAGACACGGGTCATGAGCAGGTGGTGGGGGGAACAGTAGGGAGACACGTGGGCATGAGCGGGGGTGGAGAGGACAGGGGAGACAAGGGGCACGAGCGGGGGGTGGGGGAGAAAAGAAGGGAGACAATGGGCATGAGCGGGGGTTGGGGGAACAAGAGAGAGACACGGGGCATGAGCGGGGGTGGGGGAACAGGGGAGACACGGGGCATGAGCGGGTTGTGGGGGGGAAAGGAGGGAGACACGGGGCATGAGTGGGGTTGGAGGTAACTTAGGTAGACACAGGGCATGAGCGGGGAGTGGGGGTAACAGGGGAGACATCGGGCATGAGCGGGGTGTGGGGGGAAAAGGAGGGAGACACGTGGCATGAGCAGGTTGTGGGGGAACAGTAGAGACACGTGGGTATGAGTGGGGGTGGGGGGAACAGGGGAGACACGGGGCATGAGCGGGGGGGTACAGGGAAGACTCGGGGCATGAGCAGAGGGGTTCGGGGGAACAGGGGAGACACGGGGCATGAGCGGGGATGGGCGGAAAAGGAGGGAGACAGAGAGACACGGGGCATGAGCGTGGGGGGTGGGGAACAGGGGAGACACATGGGCATGAGCGGGGGTGGGGGGAACAGGGGAGACACGGGGCATGAGCGGGGGGTGGAGGGAACAGGGGAGATACGGGGCATGAGCGGGGGGTGGGGGAGAAAAGGTGGGAGGCACGGGGCATGAGCGGGGGTGGGGGAACAGGGAGACACGGGTCAGGAGTGTGGGGTGGGGAGAACAGGGGAGACACGGGGCATGAGTGGGGGGAAAAGGAGGGAGACACGGGGCATGAGCGGGGGTGGGGGGAACAGGGGAGACACGTGGGCATGAGCGGGGGGTGGGGGTATAGGGGAGACACGGGGCAGGAGTGGGGGTGGGGGGAAAAAGGAGGGAGACACGGGGCATGAGCGGGTGGTGGGGGGAACGGAGGTAGATACAGGACATTAGCGCGGAGTGGGAGGGAACAAGAGAGAGACACGGGGCATGAGCGGGGTTTGGGGGGGAACAGGGGAGACACGGGGCATGAGCGGGAGGGTAGGGGGAACAAGAGAGAGACACGGGGCATGAGTGGGGTGTGGGGGGGAACAGGGGAGACAGGGGGTATGAGCGGGGGATGGGGGAAAAGGAGGGAGACACGGGCATGGGTGGGGGGTAAAAGGAGTGAGACACGGGGCATGGAGGTAGACAAGGGGCATGAGCGGGAGGTGGAGGGGAACAGGGGAGACACAGGGCATGAGCGGGGGGTGGGGGGAAAAGGAGGGAGACACGGGCCATGAGCAGGGGGTAGGGGGACCTAGAGAGAGACATGGGGCATGAGCGGGGGTGGGGGGAACGGGGGAGACACGTGGGCATGAGCGGGAGTGGGGGGAACAGGGGAGACAAAGGGCATGAGCGGGGGGTGGGGGGGAAAAAGAGGGAGACACGGGACATGAGCAGGGGTGGGGGGAACAGTAGGGAGACACGGGGCATGAGCGGGGGTGGGGGGGATCAGGGGAGACACGTGGGCATGAGCGGGGGCTGGGGGGAACAGGGGAGACAAGGGGCATGAGCAGGGGGTGGGGGGGAAAAGGAGGGAGACACCGGGGCATGAGCGGGGGTGGGGGGGAACAGAGGAGACACGGGGCATGAGCGGGGGTGGGGGGGAAAGGAGGGAGACACAGGGCATGAGCGGGGGCTAGGGGGGAACAGGGGAGACACAGGGCATAACCAGGCGTTGCGGGGGAACAGGGGAGACATGGGGCATGAGCGGGGTGGGGGGAAAGGATGGAGACACGGGGCATGAGCAGGGGGTGGGGGGAAAAGGAGGGAGACATGGGGCATGAGCGGGTGGTGGGGGGAACAGTGGAGACACGTGGGTATGAGCGGGGGTGGGGGGAAGAGGAAGGAGACACGGGGCATGAGCGGGGGTGGGGGGAAAGGAGGGAGACACGGGGCATGAGCGGAGCTGGGGGGGAACAGTGGAGACACAGGGCATAACCAGGGGTTGCGGGGGAACAGGGGAGACATGGGGCATGAGCGGGGGTGGGGGGAAAGGATGGAGACACGGGGCATGAGCGGGGGGTTGGGGGGGAAAAGGAAGGAGACATGGGGCATGAGCGGGGTGTGGGGGGAACAAGAGAGAGACACAGGGCATGAGTGGGGGGTGGGGGGAAAAGGAGGGAGACACGGGGCATGAGCAGGGGGTAGGGGGGAACTAGAGAGAGACATGGGGCATGAGCAGGGGGTGGGGGGAATGGGGGAGACACATGGGCATGAGCAGGGGGTAGGGGGAACTAGAGAGAGACATGGGGCATGAGCGGGGGTGGGGGAACGGGGGAGACACGTGGGCATGAGCAGGGGGTGGGGGGAACAGGGGAGACAAAGGGCATAGGCAGGGGGCGGGGGGGAAAAGGAGGGAGACACGGGACATGAGTGGGGGTTGGGGGAAAAGAGAGAGACACATGGGACATGAGCGGGGGTGGGGGGAACAGTAGGGAGACATGGGGCATGAGCGGGAGTGGGGGGGATCAGGGGAGACACGTGGGCATGAGCGGAGCGGGGAGTGGGGGGAACAGGGGAGACACGTGGGCATGAGAGGGGGGTGGGGGGAACAGGGGAGAAACTTGGGCATGAGCGGGGGCTGGGGGGAACAGGGGAGACACGGGGCATGAGCGGGGGTGAGGGGAAAGGAGGGAGACACTGGGCATGAGCGGGGGGTGGGGGAACAGGGGAGACACAGGGCATAACCAGGGTTGCGGGGGAACAGGGGAGACATGGGGCATGAGCGGGGGTGGGGGGAAAGGATGAAGACACAGGGCATGAGCTGGGGGGTGGGGGGGAAAAGGAGGGAGACATGGGGCATGAGCGGGTGGTAGGGGGAACAGTGGAGACACGTAGGTATGAGCGGGGGTTGGGGGAAGAGGAAGGAGACACGGGGCATGAGCGGGGGTGGGGGGGAAAGTAGGGAGACACGGGGCATGAGCGGGGGTGGGGGGGAACAGGGGAGACACAGGGCATAACCAGGGGTTGCTGGGGAACAGGGGAAACATGGGGCATGAGCGGGGGTGGGGGGAAAGGATGGAGACACGGGGCATGAGCGGGGGGTGGGGGGAAAAAGGAAGGAGACATGGGGCATGAGCGGGGTGTGGGGGGAACAAGAGAGAGACACAGGCATGAGTGGGGGGTGGGGTGAAAAGGAGGGAGACACGGGGCATGAGCGGGGGGTGAGGGGAACAGGGGAGACACATGGGCATGAGCGGGTGGTGGGGGAGAAAAGGAGGGAGACACAGGGCATGAGCAGGAGGTGGGGAACAGGGGAGACACTGGGCATGAGCGGGGGGTGGGGGGAAAAGGAGGGAGACACGGGGCATGAGCGGCGGCATGGGGGAACAGGGGAGACAAGGGGCATGAGCAGGGGATAGGGGAAAAGGAGGGAGACACAAGGCATGAGTGAGGGGTGGGGGGAAAAGGAGGGAGACATGGGGCAGGGGTGGGGGGTGGGGGGAATGGAGATAGGCACGTGGGCATGAGCCGAGGGTGGGGGGGAACAAGAGAGACACACGGGGCATGAGCGGGGGTGGGGAGGAACAAGTGAGACACACGGGGCATGAGCGGGGATGGGGATGGGGAACAGGGGAGACATGTGGCATGAGCAGGGGGGTGGGGGGGAACAGGGGAACACAGGACATGAGCGGGGGGTGGGGGAGAACAGGGGACACACAGGGTATGAGTGGAGGGTGGGGGGAAAAGGAGGGAGACACAGGGCATGAGTGGGGGGTGGGGGGGACCGAGGTAGTCAAGGGGCATGAGCGGGGGCGGGGGGAACAGGGGAGACACGGGGCATGAGCGGTGGGTGTGGGGGAACAAGAGAGAGACACGGGCCATGAGCGCGTGGTGGGCGGAACAGTAGGGAGACACGGGGCATGAGCGGGGGGTGGGGGGAACAGGGGAGACACGAGGGCATGAGCGGGGTGGGGGGGAACAGGGGAGACAAGGGGCATGAGTGGGGGTGGGGGGAATGGAGGTAGACACGGGCATGAGCGGGGGTGGGGGGAACAGGGGAGACACTTGGGCATGAGCAGGGGTGGGGGGAAACAGGGGAGACACGGGGGCATGAGCGGGGGGTGGGGGGAACAGGGGAGACAAGGGCATGAGCGGGGGGTGGGGGGAAAAGGAGGGAGACACGGGCATGAGCAGGGGGTGGGGGAACAAGGGAGACACTTGGGCATGAGCGGGGGTGAGGGGAATGGAGGTAGACACTGGCATGAGCGGGGGTGGGGGGAATGGAGGTAGACAAGGGCATGAGCGGGGGTGGGGGGAACAGGGAGACACGAGTGCATGGCGGGGGTGGGGGGGAACAGGGGAGACAAGGGGCACGAGCGGGGGGTGGGGGGAGAAAAGAAGGGAGACATGGGGCATGAGCGGGGGTTGTGGGGAACAAGGGAGACAAGGGGGCATGAGCGGGGGGTGGGGGGAAAAGGAGGAAACACGGGGCATGAGCAGGGGGTGGGGGGAACAAGGGAGACACGGGGCATGAGCTGGGGGTGTCAGGGAAACAGGGGAGACACATGGCATAACCAGGGTTTGCGGGGGAACAGGGGAGACATGGGGCATGAGTGGGGGGTGGGGTGGAAAAGGAGGGAAACACAGGGCATGAGTGAGGGGTGGCGGGGAACAGGGGAGACATGTGGGCATGAGCGGGGGGGGGTAAGAGGGGAGACACGGGGCAGGGGTGGGGGGAATGGAGATAGACACCTGGGCATGAGCAGGGGGTGGGGGGAACAAGAGAGACACACGGGGCATGAGCGGGGGTGGGGGGAACAAGAGAGACACACAGGGCATGAGCGGGGATGGGGGGAACATGGGAGACATGGGGCATGAGCAGCGGGGTGGGGGGGAACAGGGGAGACACAGGACATGAGCAGGGGTGGGGGGAACAGGGGAGACACAGGGCATGAGCCGGGGGTGGGGGGGAAAGAGGGACACACAGGGTATGAGTGGAGGGTGGGGGAAAAGGAGGGAGAAACAGGGCATGAGCGGGGGGTGGGGGGAACGGAGGTAGTCACGGGGCATAAGCGGGGGTGGGGGAACAGGGGAGACATGGGGCATGAGCGGGGGGTGTGGGGGAACAAGAGAGAGACACGGGCCATGAGCGGGTGGTGGGCGGAACAGTAGGGAGACACGAGGCATGAGTGGGGGATTCGGGGGAACAGGGGAGACACGAGCGCATGAGCGGGGGTGGGGGGAACAGGGGAGACAAGGGGCATGAGCGGGGGTGGGGGGAATGGAGGTAGACACGGGCATGAGCGGGGGGTGGGAGGAACATGGGAGACAAGAGGCACGAGCGGGGGGTGGGGGAGAAAAGAAGGGAGACATGGGGCATGAGCGGGGGGTGGGGTGAACAAGGGAGACACTTGGGCATGAGCGGGGGGTGGGGGAACAGGGAAGACAAGGGGCATGAGCTGGGGGTGGGGGAAACAGGGGAGACAAGGGGCACGAGGTGGGGGTGAGGGGAAAAGGAGGGAGACACGGGGCATGAGCAGGGGGTTGGGGGGAACAAGGGAGACACTTGGGCATGAGCGGGGGGTGGGGGGGAACAGGGGAGACAAAGGGCATGAGCAGGGGGTGTCAGGGAACAGGGGAGACACAGGGCATAACCAGGGTTTGCGGGGGAACAGGGGAGAGATGGCGCATGAGCAGGAAAGGAGGGAGACACGGGGCATGAGCGGGGGGTGGGGGGAAAAGGAGGGAGACACGGGGCATGAGCGGGGGGCGGGGGGGTGGGGGGAAAGGAGGAGAGACAGGCATGAGCAGCACAGTTGGGGGAACAGGGGAGACACTGGGCATGAGCGGGGGTGGGGGGAAAAGGAGGGAGACACTGGGCATGAGCAGGGGTGTGGGGGGAACAGGGGAGACAAGGGGCATGAGCAGGGGATGGGGGAAAAGGAGGGAGACATGGGGCATGTGTGAGGGGGTGGGGGGAACAGGGGAGACATGGGGCATGAGCGGGGGGGTGTCAGGGAACAGGGGAGACACAGGGCATAACCAGGGTTTGCGGGGGAACAGGAGAGACATGGCGCATGAGGGGGGGTGGGGGGAAAGGAGGGAGACACGGGGCATGAGCGGGGGGTGGGGCGGGGGGTGGGGGGGGTAAATGAGGGAGACATGGGGCATGAGCGGGGGGTGGGGGGAAAAGGAGGAGACACGGGGCATGAGCGGGGGGTGGGGGAACAGGGAAGACACATGGGCATGAGCGGGTGGTGGGGGTAAAAGGAGGGAGACACAGGCATGAGCAGCAGTGGGGGAACAGGGGAGACATGGGGCATGAGCGGGGGTGGGGGAAAAGGAGGGAGACACAAGGCAAGAGCGGGGATGTGGGGGGAACAGGGGAGACAAGGGGCATGAGCAGGCGATGGGGAAAAGGAGGGAGACACGGGGCATGGGCGGGGGTGGGGGGGAACAGGGGAACAAGAGAGACACACGGGGCATGAGCAGGGGTGGGTGGGAACAAGAGAGACACACGGGCATGAGCGGGGGTGGGGGGACAGGGGAGACATGGGGCATGAGCAGGGGGTGGGGGGAACAGGGGAGACACAGGACATGAGCGGGGGGTGGGGGCGAACAGGGGAGACACGGGGCATGAGCCGGGGTGAGGGGAACAGGGGACACACAGGGCATGAGTGGAGGGTGGGGGGAAAAGGAGGGAGACACGGGGCATGAGCGGGGGGTGGGGGGAATGGAGGTAGTCACGGGGCATGAGCGGGGAGAGGGGAACAGGGGAGACACGGGTCATGAACAGGGGGTGTGGGGGAACAAGAGAGAGACACGGGCCATGAGCGGGTGGTGGGGGAACAGTAGGGAGACACGTGGGCATGAGCGGGGGTGGGGGGGACCAGGGAGACAAGGTGCATGAGCAGGGGGTGGGGGGAATGGAGGTAGACACAGGCATGAGCGGGGGGTGGGGGGAACAGGGGAGACAAGGGGCACAAGTGGGGGGTGGGGGAGAAAAGAAGGAGACATGGGGCATGAGCGGGGTGGGGGGAACAAGGGAGACACTTGGGCATGAACGGGGGTGGGGGGAACAGGGAAGACAAGGGGCATGAGCGGGGGGTGGAGGGAACAGGGGAGACAAGGGGCACGAGTGGGGAGTGGGGGAAAAGGAGGGAGACACGCACGGGCATGAGAGGGGGGTGGGGGGAACAAGGGAGACACTTGGGCATGAGCGGGGGGTGGTGGGGAACAGGGGAGACAAGGGGCATGAGCAGGGGTGGGAGGGAAACAGGGGAGAAACGGGGCATGAGCGGGCGTGGGGGGAACAGGTGAGACATGGGGCATGAGCGGTGGGTGGGGGGAAAGGAGGGAGACATGGGGCATGAACTATTGGTGAGGGGGGACAGAGGTAGACACGGGCCATGAGCAGGGGGTGGGGAACAGGGAGACACATGGGCATGAGCGGGGGTGGAGGACAGGGGTGACAAGGGGCATGAGCGGGGGGTGGGGGGAACAGGGGAGACACGTGGGTATGAGCGGGGGGTGGGGGGGAACAGGGAAGACAAGGGGCATGAGCGGGGGGTGGGGGGAACAGGGGAGACAAGGGGCACGAGTGGGGGGTGGGGGGGAAAATGAGGGAGACACGGGGCATGAGCGGGGGGTGGGGGGAACAAGGGAGACACTTGGGCATGAGCGGGGGGTGGGGGGAACAGGGGAGAAAAGGGGCATGAGCGGGGGTGGGGGGAAACAGGGGAGACACGGGGCATGAGAGGGGGGTGGGGGGAACAGGGGAGATATGGGACATGAGCGGGGGGTGGGAGGAAAGGAGGGAGACACAGGTTATGAACTAGGGGTGAGGGGGGACAGAGGTAGACATGGGCCATGAGCGAGGGGTGGGGGAACAGGGGAGACACATGGGCATGAGCGGGGGTTGGGGGGAACAGGGGAGACAAGGGGCATGAGCGTTGGGAGGGGGAACAGGGGAGACATGTGGGCATGAGCGGGGGGTGGGGGCAACAAGGGAGTCACGGGGCATGAGCGGGGGGTGGGGGGGAACAGGGGAGACATGTAAGCATGAGCGGGCGGCAGGGGGGAACAGGGGAGACAAGGGGCATGAGCAGAGGATGGGGGAAAGGAGAGAGACACGGGGCATGAGCAGGGGGGAAGGAGGGAGACACGAGGCATGAGCGGGGGTTGGGGGAACAAGAGAGACACAGAGCATGAGCAGGGGATGGGGGAACAAGGGAGACACGGGGCAGGCATGAGCGGGGGGTGAGGGGAACAGTGGAGACAAGGGGCATGAGTGGGGGGTGGGGGGGAAACGGGAGGGAGACACAGGGCATGAGCGGGGGTAACAGGGGAGACACGGGGCATGAGCATGGGGTGGGGAGGAAAAGGAGGGAGACACGGGGCATGAGCGGGGGGTGAGGGGAACAAGGGAGACACTTGGGCATGAGCGGGGGGTGGGGGAACAGGGGAGACAAGGGGCATGAGCGGGGGTGGGGGGGAAACAGGGGAGACACGGGGCATGAGAGGGGGGTGTGGGGAACAGGGGAGACATGGGGCATAAGCGGGGGGTGGGGGGAAAGGAGGGAGACACAGGTCATGAACTAGGGGTGAGGGGGGACAGAGGTAGACACGGGCCATGAGCAGGGGGTGGGGGAACAGGGGAGACACATGGGCATGAGCGGGGGTTGGGGGAACAGGGGAGACAAGGGGCATGAGCGTTGGGAAGGGGGGAACAGGGTAGACATGTGGGCATGAGCGGGGGGTGGGGGCAACAAGGGAGTCACGTGGCATGAGCAGGGGCTGGGGGGGAACAAGTGAGACACGAGGCATGAGCTGGGGGTGGGGCGAACAGGGGAGACACGTAAGCATGAGCGGGCGGTGGGGGAACAGGGGAGACAAGGGGCATGAGCAGGGGGTGGGGGGAACAGGAGAGACACGTGGGTATGAGCGGGGGGTGGGGGGAAACAGGGAAGACAAGGGGCATGAGCGGGGGGTGGGGGGAACAGGGGAGACAAGAGGCACGAGTGGGGGGTGGGGGGGAAAAGGAGGGAGACACGGGGCATGAGCGGGGGGTGGGGGGAACAGGGGAGACACGTGGGCATGAGCGGGGGTGGGGGGAGGGAACAGGGGAGACACGTGGGTATGAGCGGGGGGTGGGGGGGAACAGGGAAGACAAGGGGCATGAGCGGGGGTGGGGGGAACAGGGGAGACAAGGGGCACGAGTGGGGGGTGGGGGGGAAAAGGAGGGAGACACGGGGATTGAGCGGGGGTGGGGGGAACAAGGGAGACACTTGGGCATGAGCGGGGGGTGGGGGGAACAGGGAAGACAAGGGGCATGAGCGGGGGGTGGAGGGAACAGGGGAGACAAGGGGCACGAGTGGGGAGTGGGGGGAAAAGGAGGGAGACACGCACGGGCATGAGAGGGGGGTGGGGGGAACAAGGGAGACACTTGGGCATGAGCGGGGGGTGGTGGGGAACAGGGGAGACAAGGGGCATGAGCAGGGGTGGGAGGGAAACAGGGGAGAAACGGGGCATGAGCGGGCGTGGGGGGAACAGGTGAGACATGGGGCATGAGCGGTGGGTGGGGGGAAAGGAGGGAGACATGGGGCATGAACTATTGGTGAGGGGGGACAGAGGTAGACACGGGCCATGAGCAGGGGGTGGGGGGAACAGGGGAGACACATGGGCATGAGCGGGGGTGGGGGGACAGGGGTGACAAGGGGCATGAGCGGGGGGTGGGGGGAACAGGGGAGACACGTGGGTATGAGCGGGGGGTGGGGGGGAACAGGGAAGACAAGGGGCATGAGCGGGGGGTGGGGGGAACAGGGGAGACAAGGGGCACGAGTGGGGGGTGGGGGGGAAAATGAGGGAGACACGGGGCATGAGCGGGGGGTGGGGGGAACAAGGGAGACACTTGGGCATGAGCGGGGGGTGGGGGGAACAGGGGAGAAAAGGGGCATGAGCGGGGGTGGGGGGGAAACAGGGGAGACACGGGGCATGAGAGGGGGGTGGGGGGAACAGGGGAGATATGGGACATGAGCGGGGGGTGGGAGGAAAGGAGGGAGACACAGGTTATGAACTAGGGGTGAGGGGGGACAGAGGTAGACATGGGCCATGAGCGAGGGGTGGGGGAACAGGGGAGACACATGGGCATGAGCGGGGGTTGGGGGGAACAGGGGAGACAAGGGGCATGAGCGTTGGGAGGGGGAACAGGGGAGACATGTGGGCATGAGCGGGGGGTGGGGGCAACAAGGGAGTCACGGGGCATGAGCGGGGGGTGGGGGGGAACAGGGGAGACACGTAAGCATGAGCGGGCGGCAGGGGGGAACAGGGGAGACAAGGGGCATGAGCAGAGGATGGGGGAAAGGAGAGAGACACGGGGCATGAGCAGGGGGGAAGGAGGGAGACACGAGGCATGAGCGGGGGTTGGGGGAACAAGAGAGACACAGAGCATGAGCAGGGGATGGGGGGAACAAGGGAGACACGGGGCAGGCATGAGCGGGGGGTGAGGGGAACAGTGGAGACAAGGGGCATGAGTGGGGGGTGGGGGGGAAACGGGAGGGAGACACAGGGCATGAGCGGGGGTAACAGGGGAGACACGGGGCATGAGCATGGGGTGGGGAGGAAAAGGAGGGAGACACGGGGCATGAGCGGGGGGTGAGGGGAACAAGGGAGACACTTGGGCATGAGCGGGGGGTGGGGGAACAGGGGAGACAAGGGGCATGAGCGGGGGTGGGGGGGAAACAGGGGAGACACGGGGCATGAGAGGGGGGTGTGGGGAACAGGGGAGACATGGGGCATAAGCGGGGGGTGGGGGGAAAGGAGGGAGACACAGGTTATGAACTAGGGGTGAGGGGGGACAGAGGTAGACACGGGCCATGAGCAGGGGGTGGGGGAACAGGGGAGACACATGGGCATGAGCGGGGGTTGGGGGAACAGGGGAGACAAGGGGCATGAGCGTTGGGAAGGGGGGAACAGGGTAGACATGTGGGCATGAGCGGGGGGTGGGGGCAACAAGGGAGTCACGGGGCATGAGCAGGGGCTGGGGGGGAACAAGTGAGACACGAGGCATGAGCTGGGGGTGGGGCGAACAGGGGAGACACGTAAGCATGAGCGGGCGGTGGGGGAACAGGGGAGACAAGGGGCATGAGCAGGGGGTGGGGGGAACAGGAGAGACACGTGGGTATGAGCGGGGGGTGGGGGGAAACAGGGAAGACAAGGGGCATGAGCGGGGGGTGGGGGGAACAGGGGAGACAAGAGGCACGAGTGGGGGGTGGGGGGGAAAAGGAGGGAGACACGGGGCATGAGCGGGGGGTGGGGGGAACAGGGGAGACACGTGGGCATGAGCGGGGGTGGGGGGAGGGAACAGGGGAGACACGTGGGTATGAGCGGGGGTGGGGGGGAACAGGGAAGACAAGGGGCATGAGCGGGGGTGGGGGGAACAGGGGAGACAAGGGGCACGAGTGGGGGGTGGGGGGGAAAAGGAGGGAGACACGGGGCATGAGCGGGGGTGGGGGGAACAAGGGAGACACTTGGGCATGAGCGGGGGGTGGGGGGAACAGGGGAGACAAGGGGCATGAGCGGGGGTGGGGGGGAAACAGGGAAGACACGGGGCATGAGAGGGGGGTGGGGGGAACAGGAGAGACATGGGGCATGAGCGGGGGGTGGGGGGAAAGGAGGGAGACACAGGTCATGAACTAGGGGTGAGGGGGGACAGAGGTAGACACGGGCCATGAGCGGGGGGTGGGGGAACAGGGGAGACACATGGGCATGAGCTGGGGTTGGGGGGAACAGGGGAGACAAGGGGCATGAGCGTTGGGAGGGGGGGAACAGGGGAGACATGTGGGCACGAGCGGGGGGTGGGGGCAACAAGGGAGTCACGGGGCATGAGCAGGGTGTGGGGGGAACAAGAGAGACACGAGGCATGAGCTGGGGGTGGGGCGAACAGGGGAGACACGTAAGCATGAGCGGGCGGTGGTGGGGAACAGGGGAGACAAGGGGCATGAGCAGAGGATGGGGGGAAAGGAGGGAGACATGGGGCATGAGCAGGGGGGGAAGGAGGGAGACACGAGGCATGAGCGGGGGTGGGGGGAACAAGGGAGACACGGGGCATGAGCGGGGGTGGGGGGAAAAGGAGGGAGACAAAGGGCATGAGCGGGGGGTGGGGGGGAACAAGAGAGACATGGGGCATGAGCAGGGGGTGGGGTTAACAAGGGAGTCACGGGGCATGAGCGGGGGGTGGGGGAACAGGGGAGACACTTGGGCATGAGCGGGGGGTGGGGGGAACAGGGGAGACAAGGGGCATGAGCGGGGGTGGGGGGGAAACAGGGGAGACACGGGGCATGAGAGGGGGGTGGGGGGAACAGGGGAGACATGGGGCATGAGCGGGGGGTGGGGGGAAAGGAGGGAGACACAGGTCATGAACTAGGGGTGAGGGGGGACAGAGGTAGACACGGGCCATGAGCGGGGGGTGGGGGAACAGGGGAGACACATGGGCATGAGCGGGGGTTGGGGGAACAGGGGAGACAAGGGGCATGAGCGTTGGGAGGGGGGGAACAGGGTAGACATGTGGGCATGAGCGGGGGGTGGGGGCAACAAGGGAGTCACGGGGCATGAGCGGGGGCTGGGGGGGAACAAGAGAGACACGTAAGCATGAGCGGGCGGTGGGGGAACAGGGGAGACAAGGGGCATGAGCAGGGGTGGGGAGAACAGGGGAGACACGTGGGTATGAGCGGGGGGTGGGGGGGAACAGGGAAGACAAGGGGCATGAGCAGGGGGTGGGGGGAACAGGGGAGACAAGAGGCACGAGTGGGGGGTGGGGGGGAAAGGAGGGAGACACGGGGCATGAGCGGGGGGTGGGGGGAACAGGGGAGACACGTGGGCATGAGCGGGGGTGGGGGAACAGGGGAGACAAGGGGCATGAGCGGGGGGTGGGGGGAGGGAACAGGGGAGACACGTGGGTATGAGCGGGGGGTGGGGGGGAACAGGGAAGACAAAGGGCATGAGCGAGGGTGGGGGGAACAGGGGAGACAAGGGGCACGAGTGGGGGGTGGGGGGGAAACAGGGAAGACACGGGGCATGAGAGGGGGGTGGGGGGAACAGGAGAGACATGGGGCATGAGCGGGGGGTGGGGGGAAAGGAGGGAGACACAGGTCATGAACTAGGGGTGAGGGGGGACAGAGGTAGACACGGGCCATGAGCGGGGGGTGGGGGAACAGGGGAGACACATGGGCATGAGCTGGGGTTGGGGGGAACAGGGGAGACAAGGGGCATGAGCGTTGGGAGGGGGGGAACAGGGGACACATGTGGGCACGAGCGGGGGGTGGGGGCAACAAGGGAGTCACGGGGCATGAGCGGGGTGTGGGGGGGAACAAGAGAGACACGAGGCATGAGCTGGGGGTGGGGCGAACAGGGGAGACACGTAAGCATGAGCGGGCGGTGGGGGGGAACAGGGGAGACAAGGTGCATGAGCAGAGGATGGGGGGAAAGGAGGGAGACATGGGGCATGAGCAGGGGGGGAAGGAGGGAGACACGAGGCATGAGCGGGGGTTGGGGGGAACAAGAGAGACACAGAGCATGAGCAGGGGGTGGGGGAACAAGGGAGACACGGGGCATGAGCGGGGGTGGGGGGAAAAGGAGGGAGACAAAGGGCATGAGCGGGGGGTGGGGGGGAACAAGAGAGACATGGGGCATGAGCAGGGGGTGGGGGTAACAAGGGAGTCATGGGGCATGAGCGGGGGGTGGGGGGAACAGGGGAGACACGTGATCATGAGAGGGGGTGGGGGGGAACAGGGGAGATATTGGGCATGAACAGGGGGTCGGGGGAAAGGTGGGGGGAGACACTTGTCCCCCCCACCCTTCGCTCATGCCCCATGTCTCTCTTGTTCCCCCACCCCCCGCTCATGCCCCGTGTCTCCCTCCTTTCCCCCCACCCCCCGCTCATGGCCCTTGTCTCACCTGCTCCCCCCCCACACCCCGCTCATGCCCTGTGTTTACCTCCATTCCCCCCACCCCCCGCTTGTTAGGCAGAAACCTGTGCAGTTCCCTCTGGGACCACTGCAAAAGATTTAGGACTACAGGTGTTTGGCAGTAAACCCACTTGGTAGCAGTCTGTACCACACAGATTCACTTGGTAGCTGTGGCTGAGCAGTCAGACTTCCCTCAAGAAGAGTTAGACAGTATGTGGAGTATACAACATAGGGCAATTCTTCACAGTAAGACAAGCAAACACGGAACAAGGCTTCAGTGTAAAGATATAAAGGTATTTATTTATAACGACACATCTATAGAAAACACTCTGGCACTATTATGGCAAACACTTCAATTACAATTACTCTACGAAGAAAAAGATCAATCCCCCTAACAATAGTTCGACAAGTCTAGGTTTTACCAGCATCACTTATTTGCAGACAGAGGTGTATGCTTCAACCTAGATGGCACTCTAGTATTCGTTAGGACGGGAGAGAAAAATAAGCAGGTTACGGAATCAACATGGTTCCAATACTTAACGGACAAATGCAAGGCAAGAATACAAGAACCACAGTAGATCATAAAGTTCAGAGGCCAGGCCCACTCGGAGAGAGGCAAGGCAATATGTCCCAAAAACTATCTTAGTGGAAATGCGTTCGAGTCTTTGAAGCAAATTGTTATCGGCAGATTGGACCAGTTCAGAACAACACGCTCGAGAAAGCTTGAAGGCGACCCTATGGAGAGGCGAGGATTAAGACACCTCACTCTATCCGGCAACAAGGGAAGCCAGGCGGACACAGTACCTTGTTTGTGGAGAGACAGCTCCGGCGGGCGCAGTTGTTCCTGATGGTGGATGCACGTCGGGTCTTTGCCAAGAGAAAAGAGAATCTCGTCGTCGAAGGAAAGGTGAAGATCGTTGCACCACCAGCGAAGAGACCAGCCGCGGAGTGCTCCGTCACAAGGCACCACCTTTTGGTCGCGGTACAGGGGTAGTGGCTATCCGGTTGCCGAGGTGCTCTGCACGGGCAATTCGACCACTGCGTCCTGGAGCGAAGAAAAAGCAAAGGCGACTGGTTGTTCCCACCAGTCAGGGGAAGAGACACTCCGGCGGGGAGATCTCCTCTGTCGTCGGGAAGTGGTGAGTCGGTTCAGCAGGGCTCCACCGGAGGTGTCGTCGTTGCAGGTCGGCTCAGCTTTACCCTCGTCGGATTCTTAGGTCCTGTGGCGACTTCTGAAGATCCAGTCCCAAAAGCCCTGCTTTTATGCAGAAAACCCCCATTCATTCAGCCTAGCTGTCACTCAAAACACGCTAAGTGGTGAGCGGGGTGGCTCACCACTTGGGCCAATCACACCAGAGTGCGACTTGAGTTGGCAAGGCAACTCAGTCCAGGGTGCCTAAACCCCCTCCCACACCCCTGTGGTAACCCAGACAGAATGGCACCACTTTGGAGGGTCTCTGTACAGAAGCCCGCCAAAAGTGGAACAAAGGGCTCAACCTTTGGTTTAGGAGTCACAGAGACGAACACAGACGCCATTTTAAAAACCGAGTTCTGGCAGAAAATACTTTCCGATAGACTTATTTAAGATAAGTAAACCGGTGGTATGTTAGAGATTAACGAGAAAAAGTATTAATCTCCAACAATGGGAAGAATCCCATAGGGTTATATTCGGGGTCGAATATAACAAGTAGTTTCCACTGCCACCAGCCAAAACTCGACGAGAGGGGACGGGACAGTGCCCCCTCGAATAACAGACCCAGGAGTAATTGAATTACCCCTACTAATACGTCTACAATAGGATGGTTTGTACTAGTTCTGTTAGTAAATTTAGGTCTAGTAAAGCCAATGGTGACTTTACATGCCCGGGGAGACAGTAGTCAGTCCCCGGGTATGGAGTCTATGATGGACGTCCGTTAGGACGCCCCAGTGCTATGGCACAGAGGGTGCGGTGTAACACACATAGAAAAACATATGAGACCCTATGGAGTAAAAGACCCCATAGCCCATAGAACACATTGACATTCAAGGAATTACACACATTCATGTCCAAGAGTAGGAGAAAAAGAGTCTCACTCTCGGCAGGATGGACAAAAACAAACTCCAGAAATCAAGCAAAGCTGCTGGGGGACTCACTAGGTTAGGAAATTCAGCCTAAACAGAGAATTCTCCCTAACAGGGGGAACGGGAGGGAGACACAGGGCATGAGCGGGGGGTAACAGGGGAGACACGGGGCATGAGCGGGGGGTGGGGGGAAAAGGAGGGAGACACGGGGCATGAGCAGGGAGTGGGGGAGAAAGGAGGGAGACACGGGGCATAAGCGGGGGGTGGGGGGAAAGGAGGGAGACACAGGGCATGAGCGGGGGGCGGGGGAACAAGAGATACACGGGGCATGAGTGGGGGGTGGGGGGACAAGAGAGAGACACGGGGCATGAGCGGGGGTGGGAGGAAAAGGAGGGGGACAAGGGGCATGAGCGGGGGGTGGGGGGGAACAGGGGAGACATGGGGTATGAGCGGGGGGTGGGGGGGAAAAGGAGTGAGACACAGGGCATGAGTGGGGGGTGGGGGGAACATTGGAGACACACGCCATGAGCGGGAGGTGGGGGGAACAGTGGAGACACGGGGCATGAGCGGGGGATGGGGGAAAAAGGAGGGAGACATGGGGCATGAGCGGGGGTTGGGGGGAACAGAGGGGGACACGGGGCATGAGTGGGGTTGGGGGGGAATGGGAGGGAGACACAGGGCATGAGCGGGGGTAACAGGGGAGACATGGGGAATGAGCGAGGGTGGTGGAAAAAGGAGGGAGACATGGGGCATGAGCGGGGGTTGGGGGGAACAGAGGGGGACACGGGGCATGAGTGGGGTTGGGGGGGAACAGGAGGGAGACACAGGGCATGAGCGGGGGGTAACAGGGGAGACACGGGGCATGAGCGGGGCTGGGGGGAAAAGGAGGGAGACACCGGGCATGAGCAGGGGGTGGGGGGGAAAGGAGGGAGACACGGGGCATGAGCGGGGGGTGGGGGGAATGGAGGTAGACACAGGGCATGAGCGGGGTGTGGGGGGGAGCAGGTGAGACAAGGGGCATGAGCGGGGGGCGGGGGGGAAAGGAGGGAGACACTGGGCATGAGCAGGGGTGGGGGAACAAGAGAGACACGGGACATCATGAGCGGGGGGTGGGGGGGACAAGAGAGAGACACGGGGCATGAGCAGGGGCTGGGGGGAAAAGGAGGGAGACAAGGGGCATGAGCGGGGGGTGGGGAGGAACAGGGGAGACATGGGGTATGAGCAGGGGGGTGGGGGGAAAGGGAGTGAGACACAGGCCATGAGCGGGAGGTAGGGGGAACAGTGGAGACACGGAGCATGAGCGGGGGGTGGGGGGAACTGGGGAGATGTGTGGCATGAGCGGGGGTGGGGGGAAAAGGAGGGAGACACGGGGCATGAGTAGGGGGTGGGGGGAACAGAGGTAGACACGGGGCATGAGCTGGTGGTGGGGGGACGGAGGTAGACACAGGACATGAGCAGGGGGTGGGGGAACAGGGGAGACACGGGGCATGAGTGGTGGGGGTGGGGGGAAACAGGGGAGACATGGGGCATGAGTGGGGGTAGGGGGGAAAAGGAGGGAGACACGGGGCATGAGTGGGGGGAAAGGAGGGAGACATGGGGCATGAGCGGGGGTAGAGGGGAACGGAAGGGAGACACAGGGCATGAGCAGGGGGTGGGGGGAATGGAGGTAGACACAGGGCATGAGCGGGGTGTGGGGGGGAGCAGGTGAGACAAAGGGCATGAGCGGGAGATGGGGGGAACAGGGGAGACATGGGGCATGAGCGGGGGGTGGGGGGAACAGTGGAGACACAGGCCATGAGCGGGAGGTGGGGGGAACAGTGGAGACACGGGGCATGAGCGGGGGATGGGGGGAACAGGGGAGATGTGTGGCATCAGCGGGGGTGGGGGGAAAAGGAGGGAGACATGGAGCATGAGTGGGGGGTGGGGGGAACAGAGGTAGACACGGGGCATGAGCTGGGGGTGGGGGGAACGGAGGTAGACACAGGACATGAGCGGGGGGTGGGGGAACAGGGGAGACACGGGGCATGAGCGGTGGGGGTGGGGGGGAACAGGGGAGACATGGGGCATGAGTGGGGGTAGGGAGGAAAAGGAGGGAGACACGGGGCATGAGTGGGGGGAAAAGGAGGGAGACATGGGGCATGAGCGGGGGTAGAGGGGAACGGAAGGGAGACACAGGGCATGAGCAGGGGGTGGGGGGTAACAGGGGAGACACGGGGCATGAGCGGGGGGTGGGGGAACAGGGGAGACACGGGGAATGAGCAGGGGAGGAGAAAGGAGGGCGACACGGGGGGTGGGGGGAGGAGGGAGACACGGGGCATTAGTGGGGGGGTGGGGGGCAACAGGGAAGACACAGGGCATGAGTGGGGGCTGGGGGAAAAGGAGGGAGACACGGGCCATGAGCAGGGGGTGGGGGGAAACAAGGGAGACGCGGGGCATGAGCGGGGGTGGAGGGGAACAGTGGAGACATGGGGCATGAGCGGGGTGTGGGGGGAAGAGTGGAGACACCGGGCATGAGCAGGGGTGGGGAGTGCAGGAGGGAGACACGGGGCATGAGCGGGGGAACAGGGGAGACATGGGGCATGAGCGGGGGTGTAGGGGGAAGAGTGGAGACACAGGGCATGAGCGGGGGGTGGGGAGTGCGGGAGGGAGACACGGGGCATGAGCGGGGGATGGGGGAACAGGAGAGACACGGGCATGAGCGGGGGGTGGGAGGGAACACAGGAACCACGGGGCATGAGCGGGGGGTGGGGGGGAAGGAGGGAGACACGGGGCATGAGCGGGGGGGAGAGGGGAACGGAAGGGAGACACAGGGCATGAGCAGGGGGGGTAACAAGGGAGACACGGGGCATGAGCGGGGGGTGGGGAAACAGGGGAGACATGGGGCATGAGCGGGGGGTGGGGGGAAAAGGAGGGAGACACGGGCATGAGTGGGGGGTGGGGGAAAGGAGGGAGACACAGGGCATGAGCGCGGGGGTGGGGTGCAACAGGGGAGACACGGGGCATGAGCGGGCGCTGGGGGGGAAAGGAGGGAGACACGGGCTATGAGTGGGGGGAAAAGGAGGGAGACATGGGGCATGAGTGGGGGGGTGGGGGGAACAAGAGAGAGACCCAAGGCATGAGCGGGGGTTTGGGGGGAACAAGAGAGAAACACGGGCCATGAGCGGGGGTGGGGGGAACAAGAGAGAGACACAGGGCATGAGCAGGAGGGGGTGGGGGAACAAGAGAGAGGCACGGGGCATGAGCAGGGGGGTGAGGGGAACAAGAGAGAGACAAGAGGGCCTGCGCTGCACCACCTTTAAAGAAACATTACTGCCTACAGGTACACTCGTGGCCAATGCAGAGCCGACGCAGCCCACGTCTACACTGTGCAGGCGGCAGATCCCGCTCCTGTTGACAAAGCCTCTCATGCGATAAACAAATGCTTCACTGCAGCCAATAGGAAAGCATGTCAGATGTCCGCGGACATCGCGCAAGCCGCGTGCCCAATTCCTGTCCTGTCCGCGGAGCGAACAGGGAAGTGTGTCCGTGAAGCGGACATAGATATCACTAATTGTTTTCACTTACATTTTTGTCATTTTTAAAAAGGAATACTGGATGGATTTACATCAAATAAAAAAAGCACGCTTTCGGGACCAAGTCGCCGCTCCTGCCGCAAATTTGGTGTAAATCCGTCCAGTGGTTTGGGCTGGAGGCGTGAGCAAAGTTTTTTACCATTATGTCTATGGGAAAAAAAATAAGTTTTGGGACCCCCCTATAACCCCTCTATAACTTTGCCCCCCCTGGACCAAACCTCACCAACCTTTGCAAAAAAATTCAGACTGGGCCATATACTACTGCAAAGTTTGTTGAGGATTCGTCCAGGGGGAGCGAATTTATAAGCCGCCCAAAAAGTGCTCTTCCCATGGAAACAGCAACTTAACCATAACTACATGGCCACTACCTTGGCCATGTAATATATATTTTGGCAGCACTGCCTGCAGTCTATTCATTATGTATATCCAGCCTTTATGATTACTTAGTCTACTTGCATTTCTGCATCTGTACAATTATAAAATGGCTTACATTTTCTTCAGTGCTCTCCGCACGTGCAATCTTCATTCCGCACATGAACTGCTGCTTAATTCTTCACTTTGCCATAAGATTATATAAGGTCTATTCACCTTCTTCATTGGCATCTCTTCTAGGTCCAGATAGAGGGTTAGGAAACACCTAAGTTGGACAGGACGGGGGACGTAACAAGGAAAAAACCATACACTGTCTAATATCTGATAGGGTACCATAGAACCAATATCTGATAAGGTACCATAGAACCTAACCTAAACTCGGGTCACCAATAATGTCCTCTTAATACAGGCCACTACTCCACCTTCCTATTTTCCCTGCACCTCCTAGTACCCCCTTGATACAGGTACCAGTCATAATACAAATACATGGAATACATATAAGCAAGCACAAAATGAAACAAACTCATCAGAGAATTTCCCAACATGAAGAACATAACACATGGCCCTATGGGCAAGCAGTAGCACATTGACACACATAAAACATGTAGGACTAAGTGGTCTGAGTATCAACACCAAACATAGCACTGTTTTTCCGAGAACCCACATGGAGTGAATGGTTAACAGCCCTAACACTCAAATGCAGGCTGTACTTCTTGCCAGGTTTAGTGCCTGTTCACCATACATACACCAAGTGTTTACTTCAAACCATTGCTAGTGACAATCACAGAGTTCAGTTCTGCCCATATGCAATGCCCGGTGAAAGCAAACGACAAGAAAACCCAACCAGCACTTATCTGAGTGTCTGGGAAGCTCGCAAGCCTTCCCAGACGTAAGCTGATGATGCCGTAATCGTAGCGCCGGCCAGTCCTCCGCCACCTCGCGTTCCCCGTGCCAGTTTCAGAAAGGAATGCAGAGTGGCATGGAACACGCACGTAGCCTCCGTGCGCTGCTATTCCCGTATTACAAATGCTTGCTTGGAACTGCAGGCGTGTGTGACTCCGCTCGATCTTCCGGCATGGCTTCGCCTCGAACATCAAAATAAGCCACACCTGCCGTGCGCCGTTGGGCCCTTGATAAGCTGTTATTAATTACAGACAGCTGGCTCAACGCGCGCACAGCAAGAACTACACAATACCCAGAGGCTGCTGGGAAAGGTAGTTTTCTTGTCATTATCACATTTTTTTAAGCGTTCTGAAGACCCTGACACCTCTTCCGCCTCCACCACCCCAAATTCCTGACACTTCATTACTCCGTTCAGAGATCCTGCTGATTTTACATGGTCAACAACACTCCAGGTCATGTGACTACATTGTCCATTCAGGCTGCAGTAGATCCATCTACCCACATACGTCTTGTGGTTTCTTAGATACAGGAACTTCATTCCCTCAGGTGCTAGAATAATTGTTTCTATATATTTCCTGATTTCTTCACCTGTTAGCTCTTTGGGTCCGCACCCAGACTTGACATTGATCATGATCTTCATTCCTTCTGCTTTCTTTGTTGTCTTCTTGCACTGTATGATTATTATTCTGATCACACATAATTCAAACATGATCATCACCAACAATGTTGTGAGGAACTTGAAGATTTTCACCATCCATTGTGGAACCAATGAGAAGATTGATGCAAACCAACTGTCATCTGCAATATCTTCTACTTCTTCTTCCATCTTGATGTGCAAGTTCGTTAGAAACGTTATGGCCCCTGTCAAGGTCCCATTCTCATCATCGTGAGAAGGTATAAATGTGCAACATGATTCTCCGATTTTGGCACAAAAACCTCCATCCATGACTGTAATCATGGCCAGAACATATGCAGTCTATAGGGTCATTAGTCTTATAGCTCTCAACTCTTCTTTGATAGCGTGAATCCCTTTATGGTAGTGTTGATCATCTGCAAAGGTTCCCATCTGGTAATCTGTAACCATTTGGCATTAGCCATCATCTGGATTCCTGTCATGAAGATAGTCGTGAATACTGCAGCAGTTTGACTGAACAACCTGTGTTCATACGGAGTAGAATCAAAGGCTTCTATCGATTAAGCTGAAAAGTAGTTCTTCATTTTTGTCCAATTGAGGAATTGAAGTGATCTCCTCTTCCTTAGATGAGCATCTGCTTTTGGAAACTCTCCAATGTTCAAGTCACTCTTTGGAATCAACAATGCTAGAACATGAATGATCACTATGGAACACAGCCCTCCCCAGTCTTTGGGCACTTCATATAAGCTCTGAATCCATAGGCCCAGTAGTGGTCCATTATCACTATTGTTCCATCCTTCATTCCTGGTGCATCGAAAATTCGTCTGCACTGCTGATTAATTCCAACCTTTCTTGTGCCATTGTTTCTGAAACACAAGGATGCATTCACTAGAGGTACTATTTGCAAAGGTCCTTCTTTATCATCAACCTTGCAATGTTCAGCCAGTGATGCTTGCATTGATTTTCTGCATGTCACGCAATTGCTTCAGGTTGTCTGGTTAGTGCCGTCACTTTACACACAATCAGGCCTTCCTACCACCCATCTGGAGAAAGCACCGTTCCCTTGATTTGCAGCTGACCTCTCTCCTTGCACCTTCGTATTTCTTCAGGGTCCTTTCCTTGACAATTGAGCTTTTTTCTTTATTTCCCATCTGATTTCTGCTCCCTTCATTCCAGGCTGTTCATATCTTATCACGTGATCTCTGGGGTGGGTTCTCTCTCTTGTCTTCAAATCTTGCATGTAATCATCTTCTTTTGGAGCTGTCTTCTCGGTCACCCATACCAACGATGCTGTTGAACCATGGAACTGACCTCTCGTATGGCAGAGTGCAAGGTGCATCAGGCAGTATATGAATAGCTTGGAATTCCCCATGACATAAGGTATGAGAGCACTAACATAGCAACTCTCCTTGGATGACTTTTCTCCCACCTTTTTCATGTGCTGATACCACATGTTATTCCCCAAATATGCTGTACTGTCTAGATAATTATTTGATGCATAATCGTCTTCCCTTGTGCTTCTCCCATGTCTCCTTCTTGCAAGGAGGGTGCAGGCATAATGCTCATGAAGTACATCAATAAGGGTCCTTCCTACAGGGAGAATCATAGGAACACTTGTCAGAGAAATGGGGGACCTTACATGTGTCACTGGTGAAGGGATAATAACAAATGGTCTTGGCCTTTCAGTAATAGATAAATCTGCACACGTCACTGGAGTGGGAAGAATTAAAGGGACTTTTACCTTGGTTGGACCAATGAAGTAGACAGTATGGATTTGCAAAATCAGAAAAAACTATGATAAATGCAGAACACATATATATTATGCACCAATACATCAATCCCCACCATCAACGATTTTCCAGACGTCGTTGAACTTGCTCACTTTCCAAAACTGTTCCATTCTCGACAGTCCTCATTATGCCTGTAAACTGCTTTAAGGAAGGAAAAAACCTTTTTAAATCAGGCAACGCCATTAAACTGTCAGGTAACTGCAGGATCTGTTCAACTATTGCCACAAGCATCCTCCTGATTGCAGGGTCATTTTTAGGATCGTGCAGAAAAATATGTATATTAGTACTCCACCCAAAAAGAGCAGGATAAGCTCTAAGAACAAGAACAAAAACCGCGAGAAGTATCCTATGAGCATCTGCATCTGTTCGAACCATTGAATTAACCAAACAGAAACTCAATGAGAAATGAGTCTGGAAACTGCTTTCGTATCGTGTTGTTGAATTTGAACTCCAGATTTGGCAGATTTAGTATGTCAACACATCCTAAAGTCCAATTCAAAGAATCCTGTGACTCAAGTACTTGGTTTGTACTCCTGATTTAATATGTAGAAAGAGTGTCTGTGGTGAGCCACAGTTCAAATGCACACCAGCATTTATTTAGTCAGAAAACTTCTTCCTCGTCATCGATCGGGTCTGCACATGCTGAACTTCTTCTTGCCTTGCTTCCGAATCCATCGTTAGGGGTGCGTTGGACTCACCAGTGTATGGCTTTACATAGTTAAGATGGATCCAGGCACGTCTCTCTTGTACTTGTACTGCTGAGGGAGTAATATTCTCTACAATAAAGGGACCACTAAAGCGATGCTCGTACCACTTCCGGGTGAAGTTGCACACTAGGACTAAATCTCCAACAAATAGTCTAGGTATATGAAATAGTTCTTGAAGTCTGGTTGCTGAATGGTCTTCATCTGTGTCCTGAGACCGACCCCCCTTATGCTTGAGTTGATCTGAAATGACAGAGATACTAGGGGGTCATACATGTCAAATAAGCACGAAACTTATTTCCAAACATTTCTGCAGTCTTCTGGGCATCACCTCTGCTCCTCGATGGAGGAGACAAAGGCATTCTAATTTGCCTTCCTGTCACTAACGCTTAGGGTGTGAGGTGGTGGTCCGGCCCAGGCTGATTCCTCATTGCATATAATGCAAGGGGCAGGCGATACAGCCATCCCTGCTTCAATGTCAATTTCAATTTTGCAATTCTCTATTTAAGGAGACCACTGAGTCTCTTACATATCCTGTTCACTTGTGGGTGATAAGCAGAAGAAAACATGTGTTTTATACTAAGCAATAGATTAATATGTTTAAATACTTAATTAAAAAAATGGGGCCCATTGTCGGATCTCAGCACCTCACATACTACTCATCTGGGAAAGACTTCTCGGACTAAAAATGTTGCTCTGCAAGTGGCATGAGGGTGTGTACAAAGACCTGCTTCGATCCACCTAGAAAAGAGACACACCACCTCTATCATATACCTGTATCCACGGTTCCATGTAATAATGTCGCCACAAAAATCTCGCCATGCAAAAAAATCGCCGAAAAATGGCCGTTTTTTGTGGCGACATTATTGCATGGAACATGCTGGGGACACCCCCGCAATCCCCAAACTTTTTTCATGTTCTTTTTTTTTTTGTTTTTTTTTTTGCATCTGTCCACATATATATGGTCACCCAAATAATATCGCCACGACATTTTCCCTGCGATATTATTTACAGTGACCATATATATGGCGATATTATTACCTGATACCTTATCTACTACATACTTGCAGCATATCAACATAACAATACATAAATGTCCAAAGGGCCGTTCGATCGAGGAAACACTACTCTAATTGTTCGCAGTGTACGCCCAGTGGTAAACCTTTGACATACGATGCAATTTACTGCATAAAATGCAATGTGTTCTAACAGGTTTGGTATGAACCAGTCATCCGCAATAACTTCTGCAAGGCTTTCCCTGGTTAAATGCGAAGGTTAGTGGAGCTGTTCAAGCGCTACCCTTAACAAGGCTACAGGCATCACCGGCTTTCCAGTGCTGTCCTGTTGTCACAATGGGCCTCATTACGACCCAGGCGGTAAGGGGTTTACGGCGGCGTAAACAGCGCCGACCCTTACCGCCTGATTCCGAGGTCCCTTAGCGCCATGGAGGATTTAACACCTGCTTTTAGCAGGTGTTAAAATCCATGGCGCTAAGGGACCTTGTTGTTAATTACGCCACCGTAATTTACGGTGGCGTAATTAACACCTTCCCCACTCCCATTATGCCCTATGGGGCAAAAATGGGAATGGGGAAGGGTAAATGGGTTAATGGGGACTTACCGCCCCGCCAACCTCGGAATGGGGCGATAAGTCCGCCAACCACCATGGCGTAAACGTAGTTTACGCCATGGTGGTAAAGGTACGACCCAGGCGGTAACTTACCGCCTGGGTCGTAATGAGGCCCAATGCATGTTAACTGAAGGGGCAGCCCAAATGGCAGAACCTAAGGCTGAGGTATACAATATATCACAAATGGTGGTAGCCGCCAAACAATAGTTAAATCATACTCTTGGTTTTGTATGACATTATTTAAAAAGAGGTGATTGTGGTGTTTACAGGAATCACCACTGGTCCATACTTGTGACAAAGTCTAGAGGACCCCATAGGGTAGAGGCTTCAGGCACATTAATTTGTACATGTAATCACAGTACTGACAAGAAACGCTTTTAGTTATGCATATTTATTACATCAAGCTTGTGGTATCAGGCCAACAACAATCAAGGTAGGGCATCTTGATACCTGTAACAACCAACAGATAGCATTTGAAACATTTATCTTGAGTATGTTCTGCAATAGTGAATTTACATAAGTATAAGTTATTCACATGTAATTATACTTCATCAGAACACAGTAGTTGTAGACTGAAGAATATACAAGCAAAAAAGAAGAAAAACAACATAGACATAAATCCATTAGCAACAACTTAGTGAAGTGAAACATAAGAATACACTGCAGTGAAACATAAGCAGGTCTATTGGGCACTAATTAGTAGTACAAACATAACTGTAAAGGAAAGAGTGCTTGCCCTTGCAAAGTCGAGGCAAGTCCTGTACATTTAGACATTACTCTGTTAACTATAGGTGACCAACCCTTAGTCTACGTCGGGAATTAAAGATTCCCAAAGATGTAACTGGGGCCAGCAGGAGTGCGACTGGACCCTAGGACGTTTTGGCTTCCAGGATTTGGTGCCTTCTTCCGGGCCAAAGGATTGTGTCTCCCTATGGGTGGCAAACACAATGTGGTTGACGCCACATAGGCGGAGTCACTGTACACCTTTACTTCCTGTCCTGCATGTCACCTGAGCGTGACAATAAGCGCCACCAATTCTGCTGCTTGTGCTGAAAAGTGAGACGTAGTCTTGCACTTGCTACCACTTCAAATTCACCATTGGCTCTGTGTCTTACCACAGCTGAAGCTGAATGCCTGTCCCCACTCGATTTTCAAAGACCATCAATAAAGAGAATCTCCCCCCTGCTAACACATTTTCCATTACGCGCGGGATGTCATCATAGAATTCCTCGTAGTTGGCACAATCATGCACATGCACACCCTCTGCCACAGGCTCAGCTACAAACGTGGCAGGGTTCACTATTTTACACATTACTATTTTGATTGCTGGATTCGATATAACCATCTCATATGCAGAAGCCTTCTGAGATGTCAATGTACCCTTAGGTTTCTCCAAAATGGCAAACGAAGCATGCTCAACTAAAAATGTCATAGAACACCCCATCACAACACTAGTGGACTTCTCTATTGCAAACGTGGGTGCTGCTAGTGACTGTTTGCAAGGAAAGTGCCCTCTCATAACTGGATCTAAAATCCCACTATGATATGCCTGGGGTTTGTATCCCAATGTAGTCTTCTGTGTAAGCCCTGCTGTCATGACAGTCCCACTCATATGTGAAAAAAAAAAAAGAATTCCTCATTATAGTTGGGAATTCCTAAAACTGGAGCTGTACAAATAGTTTTCTTTAACTCTTCAAATCCTCCCTCCATTTCCTCAGTCCATTCTATTCTTTCCTTATTCACTTGTGCTTTCTTCAGAGCCTGCAAAAGGGGTCTTGCATATGAACTATTATCAAATACCCACGCTCTAACATAGTTGCATAAGCCTAAAAACAGCTGCATTTGTTTTATCGTGTATGGTTTTTCAGGTGTGACTCTCTTCGCCTCTCTTCCCCTCATGTGAGATTTACTGACCTATATACAACACTTCTTCTTGCCAATATTGCAACTTATCTTTGTCTACTTTATATCCCTTGTCTGCTAGAATGGTCATTAACTGAATCAAGGCTTGTCTGCACTCATCTTTTGTCATGCTACAAACCAAAATATCATTTACGTACTGCAGCACAACACTTTTCAAATCAATATTGCCTAAGTCCATCTGCAGGACCCTTTTAAAGATCGATGGAGACTCACAGTACCCTTGGGGCAAACAAGTGCTCTTCAGGTTAGTTTGGCAAAACGTAAATGTCTTAAGGTCTTGGGAGTCCTTATGCAACGGGATTGAGAAAAACAATTTTTCAAGTCAATCATCGTAAAATACTGTGCTTCTGCTGGGATACTACATAGCATCATCACCAGATTTGAAACTAAGGGAAACTCTGCCTCTACAATCTGGTTAATCAGTCTCATATCTTGTATGAATCTCGCAAACTCCCCCTTTGATTTCTTCACAGGGTACACAGTGGTATTACATGGTGACTATGACGTCATTAAAATACCTTGTGCCATCAGGGCTGATATAGTTTTGAAAATACCCTCATATGCTTCTCAAGACATGGCGTATTGTCTTGCTTGAGGTAAAACTGCTCCAGGCTTTAGCTTAATCTTGACCTCCCCTACCCCCTTCAATAGGCCTACATCATAGGGTCCTGTAGTACACAAAGAGTTTGCTACCTTTTCATAGTCTTCATCGAAAAATGCTGGACGCTGCTGCACTATGACCATTCGCAGTGGGAACTCTCTTTTGTCTATTCTGATCTAATATGTAATACTCATCTCGAATATTACCTCATCATCTGATGGATCATCTCTAAACATATCCTCGTCAGTGATGTCGGTCAATTCATACCCTTCCCCAATGGCAATCACTGTTCTCCGTGGCCTGCCCTCGTCATCGGTTCCTTCGAGCATGGCCATTTCCCCTCGTTTTATGGCTGTATTTAACTCTAGGGGAATAGTATGCTCCCCCTCTTCATCCATAGGTATTTGTGGCCTGAACAAAACTCATCAGGTATTCTCATAATCTTTCCCACTAATCCAGTTAGCCATGTCAACAAAATGCGTACCCCATAAAGAACAACTTTTGGCTTTATTGGCATTCCTCACAGAGCCAATTGCCCAGTAAATGCCAATATGCATTCACCCAAATTCATATAATGTATCCCTGGAGTAAAACACACTATGTCTTCACCCGTAAATTTTATAAAGCTTCGTAATTAAATCTCGTCCTAGAATGTTAACCGTGTCTGCCTTGAATACAATAATAGTCATACATGTTACCTCCTACAGAGACTGGTAATTCATCAGTAAAAGGAACTCTGCTTGTAGCTCCAGAGAAACCTTGAGCATTCATGGCATTTCCCGAGATTGGATATTTTCCCTCTTGTATACATGAACGAGTATCCCCAGTGTCTACTTAAAAAGAAAAAGGTTTTCCGCCTATCATCACATCAACCCTTTGCTCTTCTTGAGGGTCTTTTCTCACTGATACTACTGAACACATCAAGTCAACCTGTTAGCTTTCCTATTGTGGATCCATACTTATCCCCGTACCTGTGAAAGGACTTCCTCCTACCACAGTGACTCCCCCTATTTTAGGTGTCAGTAGCTGTCCTGTCTTTGCATTCTGCTGTATCTGCATGGGTGCGTGCCGTGACTGCCCTTGCAACGGATTCAACGGTGCTTGCTGTGGCTGCCATGCCTGTTGCATTTGCAGCATTTGTGCTTGATACACTGTCTGATCTTGGGCAAACCCATCCCTAGCTTGTGAGCTATATGCTGGAGGATAAGCTGTCCCACCACTTGAGAATTGCCCCTTCTGTACATACCCTTGGCGCACATACATGTGTGCGCAATGAGCCCTGTCATTGCACATGTCCAACAAACAGGAGGAGCTTTTCTGACTAGCCCCCCTTGGGTGAATCCTCCTTGCACATTCTGATTATCATTCTGCATATTCTGAAAACTGCCTTGATTATTCTGAAAACCACCCCTTCCTCTGTAGCCCACTCTGTTTTGTGGTGTAAACCCATTCCCTCCTTGATCAATTTGGCATTGATTATTCGTATGCGATACACCCATTTCTTTTTGCATTCCCAGTCCTTCTCTGCTTGTCAATACTGTCCCTTCCATGGCATATTTTGACATTTATTTTTGAACTAACTTAGCTTCCTCAAGTTTTCTAGCATCTTCCTTTTTCTTATTTTTCTACTTTAACAGCCGGCAGTGATGCACTATGGTCAACTGTATTTCTGCCCATGGCTTTGCTTCCATTTCCACTAGTTTCTTGAGCTGTCTCTGTACCTCTTCTGGCAATCCTTGACATAAAATGTGATAGAATACTGCCACTTTCTTCCCCCATGGTTCCCGTGTTTCAAGAGTCCACCATTCCTGAATACTTTGAAGTGAGAAAGCAGATCTTTGTCATCTCTCATTTTACGTGCCATGATTGCTCCCATAACTGAAGTGTCAGGATATGGCCCCTTATGTGCTCTCCACACATCTGCTCTACAATTGTTAAATGGCACTCCATCGTGTGCTGTGACACTAAAATATCATGCTCACGTCCAAATGTCATCAGCCCTTTCCCAAAGAATGGCTGCTAGGAGACCCTTAATGTCCCCTACTGCTAGATTATTTTCCCTGTCAGCTTTTCTAGCTCATAAATTCATTTTCCCGCAGCCGCTGTTAAACTGGGAAGTTTACATTTTAAATTATCCTTATCCATTTGCGGCCATGGAATATACTGCACTCTGGCCCCTCCTTTCTCCAATACAGGGAACTGCGTGAACCCAAATCTGCAATCGGCTCCCAATGTGAGGACAATGGTTCCTGATTGCCTTCTTCCTGGCAATGACCTCAGCCTGCTCACATACGGTGGCGACTCTCTCTTCTCGCTATGCAATTGTCCTTTAGGTCGCTCTCCATACACTATAGGATCTGGCGTCCTATCCTTAGGCTGCTCTAAATCAGACCATCTTAGTTCCTTGTCTGTCTGCAGACATCCCTCCGGACCACATGCACTTCCTCCCTCCTCCCCACAGAAGGTTTCTCTTGCTTCGTCTGACATATTTAGCCCCCAGCGAGTATGGCTTTTGTCCCCTTGATCCTTATTTAAAGTAAGCCTGTCTAAGGACAAGGCTGTGTGCACGAGGCTAAATGGGTCTCTTTCCTCACTTCATGATTGGAAGAGCAGGGATTGTTCTCCCTTTCCTTGGCTTCCCAATTTCCTGATTTCCCTGAAGTTTTGATAGGCCTTATTGATCCTTCTCTGTTGCTCCCTCTGTCGAAATTCTCCTCTAGGGTTACCCTAGACAGCCCTGACGTTGCTCCCTGTGATGGGAGGAACTCCTCTATATTGCCCCATGATTTTACTGCACTTGGTTCCATTAACTCCTTCTGAATGTGATCAATATCGCGCTCTTTGTCTCCATTTTCGCTCCATTTCTTCATCTAATTCTCTCCACTTTCTCACTTCCCATCTAACCCTTTCCTCTTCATGTCTTTTCTCCTCACTTCTTTCGTTCGCCCTCTGCTCTTCTTCTTCCATTCGTCTCTGCATCCTTTTATCCCTTAATTTCTGCGCTTCTTCCTCTTCTCTCTTCCTTTCTTGCCTATATCGTTCTTCGAGTGCTCTCTGTTGTGATACTTCCTTTGCTCCTCTGTCCTTTCTTCCTTCTTTTTGCTATTCTTCCTGATGCATCTGTTCTCGTTTTTTGTCTATACTTTCTCTTGTGCTCATCTTCTTTTAGTCTTTTCTCTCGTTCTTTGTCTTTTCTATCCTGTTCATATTTGATCTTCCCTTTGCCTAACTTCCTCTACACTTTTCCCATCGAGCTTGAGCAATATCTGTCCACCCATCCATTCATTCTGTACAAGCGTTACCTCGTCAGCTTTATCCTTTTCGCCTTACCATCTCTTAATCTCTCATTCTATGTCTGTGGTCACATTCGATTGTTCACTTTTCTCCTCCTTGTACTGTAAGATCTTAAAGATCTCCTCCTTTCTTCTGGTCTATTCTGGACTATCGTCACTGCTATAGGCAGTCGGTTCATATACCGGATTACTATATCCTGTCACTGCTTTTAGTTCCTTTAATGGGTACAATCCTACATCTTCTGTACTATCGTGTTTACTTCTGGCGAGTGAAGGAGAGCAGAAGGCTCAACACCTTCCTCCCTACACTGATTAAGCATCCAA
Source organism: Ambystoma mexicanum (assembly GCF_040938575.1). Taxonomy (NCBI): domain Eukaryota; kingdom Metazoa; phylum Chordata; class Amphibia; order Caudata; family Ambystomatidae; genus Ambystoma; species Ambystoma mexicanum. The sequence goes on along the minus strand of NC_090929.1, from coordinate 758,322,328 downwards.
TCTTCAGGTGGCAGATTCTCCGGCTCCTCCTGGTACATCTTCCAGAGCTCTAAAATAGCTAACCTCTTCTCCAATTTCTCTCCTGGGTCAGTGTGCAAGTCTGTGCAAGTATGTGGTCATGTGTTGCAAAACCGCTTTTGACAGCGATCCCCCTTGTGGCCATGGCATAAACATTGTGTCTGCTGTGCCCCTTACCACTCCACACTATACTGTTTGAGCTTAGGCGCGTGTTTTGGCAACGATTTACACAGGTGCATCAGTAAGTAACATCCCCCATTGTGACAAGTCTCAATTGTCTGTCAATACTTAGGGGGTCATTACGACCCTGGCGTTAAGGGTTTAACGGCGCCGTAAAAGGTGTCGGCGCCGTTAAACCCTTAACGCCTGATTCCGAGGTCTCTTTGCAGGATCCGACCTTAACGGCTGGTTTTACCAGCTGTTAAAGTAGTGTGCCGCAAAGGGACCTCGGTGCTAATTACGGTACCGCAATTTGCGGTACCGTACTTAGCGCCTTCCCCAGTCCCATTGAGCCCTATGAGGTGAAAATGGGAATGGGGAAGGGCCATGGTGAAATGGGGAAATACCGCCCCGCCAACCTTGGAATGGGGCGGTATTTCCCCATTTCACCATGGTGGACTCGTTACAACACCGGCACCAACCATGGTGCTAATAGCGCCATGGTTTAGCGCCGGGGTTGTAATGAGGGCCTTACTGTTAGTTACACAGATACGTTTCAGAAAAACAACAAATATGAGCGCGCTCCAACCTTCGCCGCTCAAAGCCTCTACTTCTCAATTATCTCAATCCATCTTTTCAGTCGGCGCCGATAATGACCTAAAGTAGATGACAACTTTTTATCTCTTCTTTAACCTCACAGTTTATTCTTGTCGCTCTTCGACACCTCTTTCAATTACAAAATACACAAACAGACAGACTAGTCGACTTGTCACATAATATGCCATGGTACTCCTTTTCTCCTAGCACCTAAAGTACCCTGATTGGAGTTTGAGGCATTCCCTATGATAAACATGTTCATGTGCCACCTATATATCCCCTTGGGGTTTTGAAATGACTCCTTCTAGACCTGCCTTGAGATAGGAAACTGCGCTCTTCATTACCACAATCCCATACCCTTATTTTGCCAGTACCCTAAATCTATTCAACATTCTCTCTTCAGCTCAAGGCCTTCGGTATTGTCTCCATGCCTCCAATCGACCACCGTCACCTTCAGTCCGCTCAGCGCCTGTGGAAACCAGGAGGAATTTTGTCAAAGAGGGACCCGTCCCACCTGTATCGATCCTCTTGGAAGTTTTCCATATCAGCTGCTCTCGACAGAAAACCATGCAATATTCTGTCTAGATGGTGGAGGGTGTCCGATCTTCCGAAGCACTGGAAACCTCCTGGTCAGTGGGTACTCTAACTATCCTCCCTCTGCCGCCACGTGAACCCTTAGGCCCTTTAAGCATGTCTTACAACAATAATAAGACCGACTCAAGAAGTTGACAAATCTTTAGCTGTTTTATTAACAATTATCTAAAACAGGGAGTACAACTGACATCAATGAACGTTCGCTCAAGTCTCTCACAGATTTACATGAAAAACACAGTTATATAGTAAAAACCGATCATTATTGATGTCATGCTACATGGAAAAATAAGAAAACCTAAGTTAGATTGTGGTTTGTCTACGGGGAACATCTAGGTATACTTTCTATGGGGGATAGGATTGGGATTGGGCTTCTAGGGTCAGGTGGACAGCTATGCCCACCCCTAGTGCAAGTCATCTTCAGTGTCATAAAATACAGTGTTCCATTGGGTCTCAAACTATACGGCTCTTTGCTATGTGGCCCTCTATGAATGGTTGGCATGCTTTTACCCTTCTGAAATATTCCACTCGCTAGCAGCACACAAGCTGGTACCCTAGGTGCTGGTGGGTTGGACTTGACCATCTCTCCCCACCCAAATAGCCCATCATCCATCATCACTCCTGCTGTCTGCCATTTGAATTGTCTTTGAACTCAGCCTTGCAAATTATCACTATGCCTGAGAATAGAAGGGAGTGTGAGCATGGTCTTATCTTCAAGTCTCGGTGTAGCTTGCCCAGAGTCGATTTTCATCTCAACCATGTGACAGGAGACCATTTTTGAGCTCTTTGTTTCGTATTTAACACTATTACATGATTAAAACCTGGCACTTCTAGAGTTTTTCCATTACACCTCAATAGGAGCGTGCCGCACTTCTCACGTTCATTGTATCTTCTCGAACAGATAACCGGTTTCTTGGCTGCCCCAACACTTGATACTGGGCCAGACAAGCTTTCTTGAATCTTCCCTCATCGTCAGCTGTTTTCTTCCACTGTACCACACTTTCAGCCCTTCTGTTCATGGGGTTCTCGTTTGCTTAAAAAACGATGTGGAACATCCATATTCTATATATATATATATATATATATATATATATATATATATATATATATATATTGGCAGCATCGCCTGTAGTCTATTCACTGCGTATAGCCAGCCTTCATGATTACTTAGTCTACTTGCGTTTCAGCATCTGTACATAAAAGGGCTTGCATTTTCTTCAGTGCTCTCCACATGTGCAATGTTCATTTCGCACATGAATTGTTGCTCAATTCTTCAATTCACCATCATATTCTATAAGGTCTATTCACCATCTATATTGGCATCTCTTCTAGGTGTGTCATTCCTGCTTCAAGTAACGTCACTAGTCTTCAGTTTCATTTATCTTCACATTTCTTCTAGAACCTCCCTTAAGAGACTGTCATTTCTCCGCGGGTACATCATATAGGGCTTTCTCAATGGATACCTTTTTTCGAGGATTCTCTGCCGTATGGGGACCATTATTGGCGTCGTGCATGTCTCAATTTCCGGCTTCCAGGCAAAATTGGGACGTGACCTCCAGTAGAGACACTTGGCTCCTCCTCTACAAAGGGTTCAACTGGAAATTGATTTTTCCCCAATGCCAGAGGAGGCTCCTACTGGACTTATCTCATGGCATTCCATTAGCAGGTTGACTAGGAGTGACCAAGACTGCTGACAGGCTGTCTTCTAATTTTTACTGGTGTCAGAGGGATTTTTCTTGATCCTGTCATATTTGACAAGTATGTGGTAAGTCAGACAGGACGTGAAAGAGACCCTTAATTTCACTACCACTGTTTGGCCGGCTTTTCAACAAAATTGGTCTGGACATTGTGGGCCCTTGGGATCCCCAAAGGATATCATGGAACCAGAATATCTTGGTCATGATAGATCACACCAACTGATACCCTGAAGGAGTATTCTTCAAAAGCATTAAAGCCCCTGTGTTGGCACATAATTTGAAATGGATATTCTCATGTATGGGGGTTCCCTAAAGAGGTAATTTCTGACAGGGGCTCGAACTTCATATTTGAGTATATGAAGGCAATGTGGGAAGAATATGGTGTTACCTGTATCTTTTATCACATCTTTCCACTGATAAACAGATGGGCTTGTTGACAGATTTAACAAGACCCTGAAGTGCATGATTGGTGGCTAGGAAGAACACCTAAGGAGAAAATGCAATATTCTCTTTCCATGCTTTCTATTATCCTACTGTGAGTGTCACAGAGCAGAGTAGGTTCAGCCCCTTTGAGCTTCTGAATGGGCATCCTGTTAGGGGTCTCCCAAGTTGGTTGCATAATGAATCTGGTGGCAGATTAATCTCTGTATATGGTGTCTGATAACAGCACATATTTATAAAAGCCAAACCAATTTGATAAGATGCAAGTGTCAACTCTGTGTGCCCAGGCCTAAGGTATGCCAGGGCATTGTATCTTGATGACTAGCCCAGTAGCCCAGTAGTCTACACTCTACTCAACTAAGTCAGCAGGCACAATAAAGTGAAGAATTAGAGCTGCCAGAGAAGAGAAATAGTTTTTCTGGGACAGCACTCTCCCCACCCGCCCCCTCCATTTCATGCAGGATGCGGGCCTCATTGCACGGTAGGCGGTGGACCAAGGTGCTATTAGCACCTTGGTCCATGCCAGTAAAATACTGGCACCGCCTTGGAGGAAAGGGGAATTACCGCCCTATTCCAAGGTTGGCGGGGCGGTAATTCCCCCTTCCCCCATTGCCCTTCCCCATTCCTATTTTTGCCCCATAGGGCATAATGGGAATGGGGAAGGTGCTAAAAAGCAGGTGTTAAAGTACCAACCGCAAAGGGACCTCGTAGTAAGGCGGTAAGGGTTTACCGGTACCGGTGCCCTGTCAAACTGCCTGTACTGGGAGTGCAGAGAACCTGAATTGGGTCTCCTAGCAACCTAAAGGACCAAGAGCAGCTGGCATTCTGTTTCATTCTTCAAACCATCATCAAGCTGCTTCAACTGTTTTTGATGCACTTCAGGCTGACACAGGACCTGTGGTGATGCTTTTGGCAATCTATGCAAACTTCAAACTGTTTGCTACATGTTGAGCCACACAGATGCTGGTTCGACCCATTGCCATGGGCCATCAAAGACAACCCCACTGCAGCGTCGACCTTTGAGGGAGCGATTCAAGCACCTACTCATCCTACTGGACACTATCAAACTTGCTGTTGCAAACGCCAACTTGAACCAAATGAAGCCATTGTCTCACCACCGACTCTACCGCTGCTTGCACCATTGAAAGACTGTTTTGCATTCTTGAATGCCGATTTGACCCTTCAGGAGCTTACACCATTGAACCCACTCAACGCTGACCACCGATGGAATTTCATTCACTCGAACCATCTGAACATTGGCCCGACTGGAGCTAAAACACTAAGAAGACTGACTCGATGCTGTTGAGTGTCCTAAGAATTTCTGGGACCGAAGTGGCATTTAAGCCTCCCTGTCCATCTTATTCTTCAAAGCCATATCTTTTTTGAACAGTGAAATATTGTAAGTTTTTGCCTGAACACCCCTGCTCAAGTCACCCATGGTGCCATACTATACCAGTCTGCATTTTCTGCGTTTGCTTTACATAGCTGGATTTTTGCTAGTGTTTCTATTTAGTTAATTGTATTTCTGTTGGTTAATTGAAATACCTTCAGCTGGAAGCATGGGCTAAAGTGGGTGCTTTCCGCACCGTTTTTGAATTTACACAGCAGGCAGGGGACTTTCATTTTGATGAGCAGCAGGTTTTATCGGGTGGACTTGTCACCAGTTCAAGTTAACAGACAGACTCAGTAATCAGTAAAGAATTGGCACTCCTGCATGAAATTGCAAAATATTTAGAGGAGATTTCCAAGTGGTGGCAGGAACATTCGCTCAAGAACTATCTTGACGTCAAACATGTGCCAAGAGGCTTGCAAATAATGACTACTCCTTCATTCGAGGACCAAGATTCTGTCATGATGGAAGAATGGGGGCAAGCTAGAAAATAATGTTCTGCACGTTTTCTCACGATAATAGTGATATATGCTAAATTAGATTGCACAACTGCCTTGAAATCAATTGAAGTAGAAGAAATTCAGCTGAAGGCAATACCATCCACAGAAGATGGTAATACATTGTGATCAAAGATTGATGCTAATTTGATTTCCTATGAGGAAGACATCAAGCAGCAGAAACACTGACAATTCATCAGAGATAAAAATGATTATGAGACCGGGTGAGTGTACACGTTTGCCAAAAGGTTTAATGCTCTTCGCAATGCTCCCAAGCCTCGTGCACAGTCAGCAGAGTCCAAAGGTGTGGCTTCAACTTCTTCTGAGTCAGATGTATCTAACTCTAAAAATGATAAGCCTACCATCAGGTAACATTTTTTAGATGAGATGCGGCTCCTGCGTCAAGATGGAAAATCTCAAAAAACAAGGCAAGGGCCGTGCAAGAGGCCGAGGACACAACTTGCTGGTTGGAAGAAGACAGCAGGCCAACGCAGGCTATAAGCAAAGCACAGATTCTCAGAGCAGACTTACTCATTTTGGAGCATGGGGGAAAAGCCATAATTGCTGATACCATGCAAAATATCAATCTTTCATCACATGAGCTCACCCAATCGCAGACTGATCTTTATAAATTGGATCTAAATTTTTGTCCCAGTGCTGCTTTTTATTATGTCCAGACTCATCTTGATTTTGATCAGTTCTTCAAGAAAATCAAGTTAAAAAATGTTTTGCTACCAATCCAGCTAAGGTTTCCAGAACTATACCTCAACAATGTCGAATTGACTTACTTATTTCTGATAGTCTCTAACTGACTTGGCTAGCCTATCCAATCTCCCTTTTGACCCTACTAATATTAATCTTGAGGAGTTTGATATCAATCCACATTGGCCTGGTAACTCACATCTTAAAAGCAAGCCTATATGTAACCCTCCTATGTCTATGGAGGTTTTATGAAGGCTTTTCATGACTTAGGCTTAGCTGACTTGCGAAAATTGCGATTACGATACACTTCTTCACATAGTCCCAATCTTTCCCAGTCTGAGTCCTTGCGAGAATTACAACTTATGACTCATTAACCCTCAGACAAGGGCTGCAATATTGTGTTGCAAGACCTACAGACTGTGTGACTCAAGCTATGAGACAGTTACGTGATTGCTCATGTTACCTGCAAATGCATACGAATCCGTTTGCCAAGATTCAATCTGATCTTGTCGCATTGGTCATGAAATGGTGTGAGTTGGAGATTCTTGATGAAGATGTGGCTACATTTCTCACATCTCCTTTCATCACCATTCCTACTATTTATTGTTTGCCCAAAGTCCATAAATCTCTTAATTTGACTACCTGGGAGGCCTATTGTTACTTTATCTGGTTCTTTGTTGGAAAATCTGCCCTGCTTCATTGATTAAACATTGATTTCCTTTGTTTCTGTTTTACCTTCACGTTTGCGGGATACCAAAGATGTTTTACATCAGATCAATGGGGTGCCATGGGAAGAGGGTTTGATTTTGGTTACTTTGGATGTGGTTTCTCTGTATACTTCTATTGATTATTTGGTAGGGGTGAATGAAGTTTTCAGAAGTGCTAGTCGTGTGTGTATAATTATGTTTTATTAAATGATTCATATGTTTTGAATCTCAGCCAAAAGGACATATTGGTTGCATTGTACATGAGAGCCCACAAGGAAATCCAAACAGTTGATCTTGGTGTGTTAAGTCCAGTATCTTGCTATAAGAAGTTACCCCGGTAAAAACAGTGGTTAGGTAATATTCTGAAGTTTTTTTCACCAATGTAAAAAAAGATACCTCAATGAATTACCACAGGAGGTACTACCACCATAAATTACCACCTTTTACCACCATAATAAAAATACCACAAAGTTAGGTATAATCCCAAAATATATCTCACATATTTGGTGTGTTGGACATTGGGAACATTAAAACTGTGACTGGCTGTGGCATTGCATTATAAGCAGAGCCATAATGTGCACTTATTAAGTGAATTAGTGTTGTGAAGTAGTGCAGTACTGTGTGCTCATTTGACTCACACAATAGTGTCACCATGTCCCAAAATTGAGGCTGATTTTTCTGAACTGGGAAAATATCTTGAGGCAAAGCTTTTTGCCCATGCAGTTTGGTCTTTAGCAAATGTGACAATATGGAAGGACAGGATTTGCACAGAAGTAGAGAAAGAGGCAGTTGAAAATAACTTTGAGGAAGGGAGCATTGTGCAGGTATGCCTCATGAGGCTGTTCAGAGCATCAGAACGCAAGGAGGACAAAAATTGCATTATCAAATTATGTGCACATTTATGGTTTTTGTTACACAGGTCTTGAAAAATGCAGGGAAACGACACTGAAGTGATCAGCAAGTTACAGTGCAGCTTGGATAGTGCGTGTGATCAGGTGCAACAGCTAAAAGAAGAACTACAAAAGAGCGCAGGCTAGACACAGAAATGCAATCTAAATGCAGCAATTTGGCTACTCAATTGGCTCAGAAAGAGAAACAATTTAATGAGAGTGAGCAAGAATTAATGTATTTATAAGGGATTCTAGATGCCATAAGACAAGACAAAGATGCTGCCATTTCGTAGATACAAAACCTTACAGAGCATTATATGGAAATAGACAAAGCATTTCATGCTGTAGAACAGGAGATATTCAAATTGATGAAAGAGAATGACAAGAAGGATAAAGTGCTTGACCGGTATCAAGCACAAATATGTGAGTTGCAAACAATAGTTAATAAGTTCAGGGATGAGAAATCTGATCTCTGTCATGAGGCAGAACAACTTCATGGACAGTGCAAGAATTTAGAATAGCAAATATTTAGTCTAAAATCTCAGGAAAGGCGACACGGCACTACATTCAATGAAATTGAAATTAATCACAGCTCTCTCCATGGGAACAATGCACCAACAGCTGTTCCTGTGGCCAGACCTGGTTATAGCCCAGTGGGGGGTTTGAATCACCAACAAATAATTAAAATCATTCCTGCACACAAGAGAACAGAAATGAGCAACAAAATGACACACAGCAGAATGCGTCATGTAGTCCTATCAAGATCATGAAGTCTATCAAAACTTTGATTAAACCATTCAAAAAGGGAGGTGATTGTTGCATGGAAGACCATTGAGAAACAGTTAATGATATATTTAGAGTCCTGCAGATACCTAGGGAACAATATAGACAGTACTTTCACCTTACGCGTGATTTAGCAGCTGCTAGTGTCATTTGGGGTCTCAATGAACAGGAAAATGTGTCATGGGCAGACCTTGAGAAAGAGGTTAGACATCAATTTTCACCTTATCAGTCCACACAGGATGCCAAAAAAGAAACTTATACTATGACTGCAAAGCCATATATGTCCCCTTATCAGTTCCTCCAAGATTTTAAAAGAGCATTTTCACACTTTGATGTGGCCTTTAACCCTAACTCTGTAGAGTTTAAGACTGCATACTTGTATGGGCACCAAAAATAAATTGCATCCCCGCTAATTTGTGAATTTGACAGGTAAACATCACTAGAATGCATAATAGAACAGGGGACCCAACTATATGAAGTGATATGTGGTCAGAGAGAGGAAGGGCCTCAGAGTAAGGAGGCAAAACAGAAATCTAAGGAACCCACTCCAGCAATAATGGAGGGAAAATCTGTAAAAATGACACTTGAATCAGCCCGAATTCAGGCAAGAAACAACATGACACCTAATCAAAGGGGTATGCCTCCACAGAGGACATCACCCCAAACTCCTATGTTCCAATCAGTTGATCCCAGCATTAGGAATTCTTACAAAAGTTATGGTACTTATTGTATGCTAGAGATAAGTATTTGGGACAGTTAATTGTTTCTGTCCATTTTTCTTTATCTCTACTTTACACATGTCTATTATTTTCATTAGCCTAGTACAACATGCAAATGGAAATGTTGGAGAATCTTATTGAGTCTAACCACTTTATTGAAAAATTGAAGGTGGCTCTAAAGGAAATCTTTTTGGGGTTATGTTTGCTTTTATATTTTGTTTTGATTTTTTTCTTTTTTGCAGGAATGGCTAGGAAGTAATGTGGGGGAGGGAAGGGGCACTAACCACAGATACAGAGGGGCAGGTGGACAGGGGAAGATGTTGGAATGCCTTAAATCTAAGGTAGGGGGCAGTGTTTCTCATGCTCCTTGACCGAAGCCTCAAAAGCATTTTGAAATTGCTCCCCCCTTTAGAATGATGTGTTGCAGTACATACACAGCACTGTTGTCCTGCAAAGCTATGGAGCAACAGCCTCTTATATGGCCTGTAAGGCAACTGGTGGGATTCTCTTCCCCAGAGCAGTAGCTTGTGTGGTGGCAGGAGCGGTTGAGGAAGATGGGGTAGAGGAAGAGAGCCTACTAATCCCTGAGAAAGGAACAGCCTTTCTCAGAAGACCCTGGAGACGGTAGCCAGGTTGTCTGTGACTGAGCATGACTCCACACTCCACAGTGCATTTAAAGTGGGCAGCTCGAGCCTTTGGTACCCCTCAACAATGGTAGAAAAACACAACACCCATGATTCTCTCTCAGTGATAGAGGTAGGCACTTCCTATGCCTCAACTTCCTGGTCCTCTTGATCCTCCTCTGCATCATCACATCTGTTCCTCCAGAAGGTGGTGGTGCTGGTGGTGGCCCCTGGGGAGAAGGGATTGCCATGACTGATGCCATTGTTGATGTCAAATAGCAGGTCTGCCAATGAACTCCAAGACGTCTTGCAAGCAGGTGCTCTCTCCTGGATTGCCTGATTGAGATTGACAAAAAGTAATGGGTGGTTCCCTTCAGAGAAACCGTCTGTAGACCTGCGACTGTCCGTGGACTACCGAGTCAAAAAAAGGCCTTGGAAAGTTGTAAAAAGTTGACAGATCAACTAAGAATGGTTCTAGGAGCTCTGGAAGGGTAAACGTTCAACTTGAAACTTACTAGATCAGCTGAAAATCCAGTTTGAAATTGTCCGCAGAGCATGGACACCATTTGGGGACACTTCACCACGCCGCACAGGCGCAGTCACATGATGATGTCCGGGGGTGACCCCGACGCCACTGAGTCCACGTTTCTCAGAGGTTGGGAGCCGTATCGCGCAGGCGTAGAGTTGTCGGCAATCGAGCATGCTGTTCACAGAGTAATTAAAAGTATGTCATACGAGACCGGACATGCCCGGACACAGCACACTGTCTGTGAATCTCAACCATTGCGTAAATGGACCCAGGACATTCATATAGTCTGCAGAGTGTTAATTGTTTTGTTTTTTTTTAAAAACGAATTTATGACAAAATAGTATACAAGATATTTATAGAATATGAAATACATTTATTTAATAAAAGGATGGGGTATCAGAGAATGGGAAACATAAATGGGAGAATTTTGAATTTCCGGGGAGGCACGGAGAGATGTTTCATCAAACCATCTTTGATTTATGCTTTGTGAATTTGATTGGGGTGATTGCTGGGGACAAGGGGGACAGGTACAAGTAGGACAGTGATAATCAACATTTCCAATAACATGATTTTTAACATAACTTATAAGTTCTTTTGAGTCATTGCTAAGTTTATTGAAAACAAGGGATCTCATTGGAAGTGTGCCAGTTTGGAAACAACGGTGCCAGTGAGCTTACCGGCACCGTGGTTTCCAGACTGGCACACTACAACTCTACGGGTAGGTGCCCTCCCGTCAGACCTGCTGGGCAGGACGGCACACGCCCGCAGAGTTTTCACGGGAGCACTGCACCGTTAACAGTTCAGTGCTCCTGTGTCTAAGTGAATTGGGACTAACAAAATGACCGGCACCTGACTTCCCGGCTGCCGACTTGGAATAGCATGGGGGCACTGGGAAGTCAGGCACCAGTAATATTTATCAGGCCTGGCGGCAACCCACCGGTAGCACCAGCAGGGTTACTACCGGACCGGTAATGAGGTCCAAGGTCATGATTTCATTCTGTAGAGTTGGGGAACTGGATTGCCGTTCTGATTGCTGGAATTTTCCATAATTAATCTCTGGTATATTTTCTTCATATAAACTATGTACTGTAAGAAAATAAGAAATTAATATTGCTCTGAGCTCTGTCTAAATTACATTGTTTGTTTATATTGAAAGATGTATTGTTTACCATTCGAGATGTCATCACTCATTTCACTCAAGTGTGTTTGCCATTCTGTCAAAATAAAAAATAGTGATATTTGCTTATGAGAAATGTTTATATAGGGAATGGTAATAATAGAGAAATAAATACTGTGGTCCTCATCACGACTTTGGCGGTAACCCTTAAATCCGGCGGTAGTGCTATTACCGCCGGATTTAAGGGTCTGCCAAATCAGGACTTCGGCGGATTTCGCCCCAGCTCTGAGCTGGGAGGAAATCCGCCGAAAATTCGCGCTACTACCGCCGGCGGGAAATCCGCCGGCGGTAAGAGCGTGAATTTTCCCCATTGAGCCCAATGGGGAATGGGGCATTCCCGAATGGGCTCAATGGGGAATGGAGATTTACTTTACCGCCCAACTCGTGATCCGGCGCTATTAGCGCCGGGGAGTTCGGCAGTAGGGCTAATACCGCCGGCAGTAATACCGCCCAAGTCATGATGAGGCCCAGTGTACTTACTATATGGTAAGAGGATATTTTGCAATGATTTCCAGGTGTATCAGTGTGTATGAAGAGTTGTACTGAACTGATAATATGAGGTGTACAGTTATGGTTTGTGCTTGGCACATTCCATAATGTTGTGTGGTAAATGAAAAAATATGATTTACATTGTGAAATGTTGAATTGTACAAAAAGGTATATTTGGGGGCAGTAAATATAAGTAACTTTGTTTTATGTATATGGTTTTGTTGGTTGAAGGGTGCAAAATGTTCTTTTGTCTGCTGTGCTTCGTCATGCTGCCTGTGGACTTTCATACTGTCTGCAGACTGTACCGCTGCTAGATTGGGGGTGAGTATGATATTAGAAAGTTGTAGCAAATTAGGGTGCACTGGTAAAAACCTATGAAAATCAGTGAAACAACTTTGTTAAAGGGATGCTATGGTTAAGGTGCACTGATGAAAACCTATGAAATTCTGTCAAAAAACGTTATTAAAGGGATGCTATGGTTACAAGTAAAATGGAAACCCCCAGAAATGCACCCGTTATGGTAAACTAAGCAACCATAACTCACGCCACCACCATGCATTGCTAAGACTAACACGCAGGATATCAAAGATGACATCACAAATGACATTGATGACATCACTGATGAAATATATTTTTATTAAAAGTCCCTATAAGGGGTTGTGTTTACAATGTTGGTAGCAAGATATCAGGGGTGATCGGGATAGCTCACATGAAGTACTTAATGTATTAAAACATGTACTCATCTGTACAAAACGTTATATTGGAGTGTTGTTAATACAGGAACCTAATAATACATACACATAGGCAATGGGTGCAGCATGAACCATAGAAGTACAGTATTTTCTATCTGGTAATATTGGCCAGTAAAATAATAAATGCAACCCTATCAGAATTTTGACTTATGTTAAACATGAAATGAATAGCAAAAAATACAAGACTTACTACACACTACTACACACTTGTGCTAGTACAAACAATACATATGAAGATCCACAATGCATAAAAAAATCAAAGGCACATACAGGGAAACTGCAGTAAAGAGGAAAGAAACATCACTAGAAAAGGACAATAACATTAAAGTTCATCATCATGTATACAAATAAACTGTATGTTTGAGGCCTGCGTATTGCCCCATGTATGTGCACCATGAGCTGCGGCCAAGCCCTAATGAATGTACTTTCACAACATTCAACAAGGCTCATGTGTAGAAATATAGCACCTTTTGAATTTTAAAATTCTCACTGTCAGTGAACAAAAACAACTGGCCTAGATATGTCAGTGAACAGAAACAACAGGCCTATATGTGATGTCATCAGTGATGTCATCAATTACATTATTGATGCCATCTTTGATGTCCTGAGTGTTAGTCTTAGCAGTGCACTGTGGTCCTTACTATAACTGGCAAATGTATTTATTTTTCTTTCGATTTCACTTGTAATCATAACGCCCCTTTAACAAAGTTTTTTCACTGAATTTCCTAGGTTTTTATTAGTGCAACTTAATCAGAACATCCCTTTAACAACCTTTTTCACTGAATAACTATATAGATGAGTGCATATCTTTTTTATTCTCTGGTTGCAGCCTGTCTTCGAGTGAGCGTGTGCTGATGAAATTACACCTGGTCTTAGATTGCATGAGGATATCTGTGTCAGGCATTATCCCACAGAAGTATCTTACAAGCCTACGTAGTACTCTATCCGCATGGGTACGAAGGGTCCAATGGAGATTGATTATGTCCCAATGCTACTGGACTTGGCTCATGGCAATCGATTGGCAGGTCGACTAGGAATGACCAAGCCATCTGACAGGCTGTCTCCACATTTGTACTGGCCAAGGGTGACTTTCTTTGGTCCTGTCGTATTTGCCAAGTATCTGGTAATGGATGATGTAGTGCCTGATAAATAGTGGAACCAGGCGTGTTGGACATATAAAACGCATGTGTACATTCATAAAGAAGAACCTAAAAACTCTCCAGTCTGGGGGCCTGATTTTGAGCTCTATGTAAAATAAGAAAATTGTTATTCAGTGACGGAATAATACTTTTCTTATTTGCTCAATATTCTATCTCTATATACATGTGGGATTATATTGAAGATCAAATAAGAAAGGTGCCCTGTCATCACGATATGACACTTTTCTTATTTTACATGGAGCTGAGATATAGGCTGGGAATTATTCCGAAGTAGTTGTTCTGCATTCCCTTGGTCTTGGAGAGAATGAGTCTGCCTGGATTCAAACGTATTAACTTTAGGTCTATCCCTGTTTTAAACAGTAGGTCAAAGGTTCTATGTTCTTTTTATTAGGATTGTTAAAGGAACCACACAATAACAATATCAAGGTTCTTATGCTTCATTATTGACTCCACCGACATCAAAGCTCTGTGATAATAGCTGTTACTATTTCCCACTGTAACAGTACTCAGGTAATCAATCTCTTAGAAATTAGTGGTTGGGTGGATGTGTCAGGCTTTTAATTTGTTAAGAGTAGGTTAGTGCCTTGGCGGGGGCATGCCCTTAACCCCTGAACTTCCCAACCGGAGAGTGAAAATTAACAAACACGATACTATGAAACGTGTATGAAACAGTATTTGCATTTTATCAAAAAAATTAATGTTTATTGGTGAATCCATTTTAAGAGACACATATGGCCTCATTCCAAGTTTGCCAGTCCGGAAACAACGGTGCTGGTAAGCTTACAGGCACCGTTGTTTCCGGACCGGCAATCTATGGGTTTGCCTGCCAGAGCTGCTGTACCCGACAGGTCTGATCCTGCCAGGCACAGCAGTCACGGCAGGCAAAGCCGTCACGGAAGCACCTGTCCCATGGGACTCTATGGGAATGGGGATTAACGAAATTGCCAGTGCCTGACTTCCCCTCCGCTGGACTTGGAATAGCCTGGTGGCACCGGGAAGTCTGGCGCTTGTACTTTTTAATTGGTCTGCTGGACCCGTAATGAGGCCCATACTCTCCCTAGAGATATCCAAATGAGGCAAGGGGATGAAGAAGGCAGAAGAAAGAGGAAAACTGATTAGGGACAGAATAGTCTTAAAGAACGAGGACTGGGCTGCATTGAACCTACTCAATATCATTCTTCAATCCTTTTGTCTGAATCTTACAAATTTAGGATATTATCACAAATTGCATCAAGCTTCTCTGTTCCACACACTACTCAAAATAAAGCTTTCTTCAGATGTGCTAGATGCCATGTCTCCAAAACATGTCTCAATCTATGCCTCATTCTGTTATGATTGACAACTGAGCTATCATACATGCTTCTATCAAACATATGTTCACTGGTGCATATGGAGGAGGTACAGTTGGTCTGTCGGTTGATGGCTCCTTTCTCTTTTATTCACATGATACACTAGTACAGGGGTCTGCAACCTTGGGCTTCCCAAATGTTTTGGACTACAATTCCCATCAGCCAAAGCTAGCATAATTAGTGGTGAGGGACAATGTAAAAGTAAGTACAAAATATCTGGAGAGTCACAAGTTTACGACCCCTGCACTAATAATTCGCTGAGATGACATTCGAGTGTGAGATATGAGACTCTGGTTGGGATCCTAACAGGCTTCACTCCCTCATCCATGTGAGTTTGATGCATTTAATATAATTGAAGTGAGCAATGGTAAAACCTTTTCTGTACAATGCTACAAAATAAAACCGAGGAAGCAAAGGCTGTATGATAACAAAATGTCACTAATATGTCTGCTGGCACCCCTTAAACCCTCCGAAAACTACAATTGGGATAAACATGCTGATATATTGAAAATCCTTACAAAATATCAAGACAACATTGTATACTACTAGCATTACATAAGTTCTAATTGTGCTTTAATAGTGATAACACTGGTCTGTATAAGGTGTATAATGAAATTAGTTTGTAATTCGCAGATTTGTATCATTAGTGGTGATACATTTACCAATAATGTACTACTATTATTGGTAGTAGTAGTAATAGTGTTATTATCACTATTCTTTCACAGTTGCTATAAGGGTTACTAATGTAAATCTATTAAATCTATTCTTGTTCACTTGGCAAATACTATTCATGGGGTTATGTGAAGGCTTGGAAGCCACGGCATCCCACACAAAGGCGGTGAGAATATATCCTGAGGAAATGCAATAATATTGAAAGAAAACAGAAATAGCTCCCAATCCAATGTCACCGTTAAATGCATTACGAGTCCCAGTGTTCAGTCGAAGAAACCTGCTTTCTTGTTTATTTGACTTGCAAACGCATGCAAAGCAGGCCGTCAAAGGCTGACTTTATTCTCTCCCAGGCAGCGCTGGCAATATTAAGTCTTCTTTTCTGAAACCTTTCTGTGCAACAGTCCTATTTGATTGCAGCTTCGGTGAGAGTGTGGAGTAGGGGTGGGGGTAGGGACGAACAACCATGTCTGCACCAAGGTTAAAGCCGTGCTATGCCTGTACTAGTCCATCCTGAAGAACAGGTGGACAACTAAAACTTCTCTGCACTAAGAATGGCCTCAATGATTACAATGGGCCTCATTACGACTTTGGGGGTAGCCCTGCTGGTAAAACTGGCACGGCTGCCGATGGAGTCGTTTATTTCCAGCACCCGGGAATAGGCAATGACCGGCGTATTACAACCCCGGCAGACCCAGTAAGTCACCATTCCCAGGCTCTGAAAAAAAATGCTCCCAATTCCCATTCGAGCCCCATAGGATTCAAAGGGAATGGGAGGCCGGATGCAATGGCACCATTCATGAATGGTGCCAGTGCATCCGACATGGTCTGCTCGCGGGCGCCGGTCTGCCCGCCAGATCAGGCCTGGCGGGCGAATCAGCACCGCGAGCAGAACTCGTAGTTTGCTGGTCCGGTGACTATGGTACGGGCAAGCTTACTGGTACCGTAGTTACTGGACCAGAAATCTTGTAATGAGGCACAATGTCTGTAAGTACAAGGGTATCAACCAACCAAACCAAAATCACTATTGGAGAACTCAGAAGGAGAATGCGGTTCACAGGCTCAAATGTATTTACTGAGATCCGCTTCAGTGATTGCTATAGAGAAAGCCTGATCCAGCAATAATAGGAAATTACATTAAAGTAACTCATAACTACATTATTATTCAATGTAATGTTGTGCTCTGTTATGTCACTGCAGGTGATTGTACTAGGTTTGATGTAATGAGTGTAGCTGACACAGACTGTGAAGGACAGGGTCAATCGTCAAGCAGTGATTATTATTATTTATTTACAGCTGATACAATGTGCACAACGAGATTCAAAACGTTTTTTTTTTTGTTTTAGGTATTAGCTTAGAGGGGTTCTGGTTTACAAGCGATCAAGGGGTGCTCCAAGATGTAGCCTCTCTCACTGGTCTTCCATAGAGTTGTCTGGTTTGTGCCTGTGGGCTGGGAATCATGAGGCACATACTTTTTCTAGAGGCCATGGAATGGATCCCTACCCCATAACTCTGGCCACTTATGGATGTCTATTGCTGGCTGGGTAGGGTTGGAACAGAAATGTCTCTGGTAATATCAAAGGCCAGAGGAAAAATAGGGTTTGCACATGGTGACAGCCTGACTGGTTGACTGATGGGACCTTGGAGTCTCTGATTCATACAGGAGAGGGGACAGCACACTTCAACCATCCAATCAATCAATCATGCTTTATTTCTTATCTCACTCCATCAAAATAGAATACATAACACATCAAATTTCACACTTATAATAAGTAAAATGTACACTTCATAATAAATAGAAAAGTGCCTGGAAGTGTTAGTACAGTCTGCAGTCAGTACTGAGAGGCTGTTTTGGTGGATCTCCAGTGGTGCAGCAGGGACGTCATTTAGGGGTCTCCAGAGGTCGCAACTGCGACCTCTGAGGTCTCCTTTGCGACCTCTAATCCGACCCCCCCCCAAAAAAAAATTGTAATGCAAGCTCAGGGGAGTTGGCCAGCACAATGTGGCTCTTTACTTCTGGAGTGGCTGGCTTTCTTGTTCAAGCCCCTTAAAGAAGAAAAATAAGAACAGTAGTGCCACAAGTCTAACACTTTCAGCACTGACCCTAAATAAGAAAGAATAGGAATACCAAATGTGTCTTTCTGGAATTCTATACAATAATTGCTAGGCTCATTAAAGGTTTATTTCAGGCACACTTCAGGGGGTGAGTCATTGATTTAGTCTGTTCTTAAACGCCTCAACTCAGCCTTTCATCCTTCTGAGGTCGATAAATGAGTACCAACACAGGTTGGGTGATATTGGGTGTATATTTTTTCTATATAAAGCGCTTACTCGAAGGTGCTATATAATAACACATCATTATCATTTGGTCATGGATGTCTGCTTGCATTCAGAGTAATTTGGTAGGATGGGCCTATACACACTGAATCCATTCTTGTATGAAATGTACATCACATTATAGTGATATCGTAACCATATTTTTCGTAGTGTAAAATGCTATGTGATGCCATTTCCTGTTTTGTCAACGGGTGAAAGGTCGTGTTCCATCTCTTCCCGTGATATTACTTTGGGGTGGGGTCAAATGACATTCCTTCCTGTGATGTCATCAGGGAGTCAAGGGTTGTGTGAAGTCACTTGCGCTACCCCTGGCATTTTGGCGAAATGACTTCCCTGTGGTGCGGACTCAAGGCAGGAGAACGTGTAAGGCCCTCCAACAAATTTTTAATTATTGCAGGAATCTGCGAATCGGCAGTTAAGTCCCTGGAAGTGTCAGTATTGTATGCAGTCCCCAGACTGCAGAGCGTGAGTGCTCTTTGTTCAGCATCTCTGGCGATACGAGTTAGGATAATTAATTAGCCAGTTGGAGCGTGAGTAATAAACATATAATATCCGGACTGTCGTGCAATACTGGGAACTTGGTGGTTGCCTTGGATCGGCTTGTGACTGCGGCGAAAGCTTTATGAGGCGGCAGATCTACACGATCTGCTGGGAGAGCTTTGAGCTGTCTGTCTGACGGGTTGCAAGCAAAGAGGGCTGTCACACAAGAAGCGTGAGCCACGCATGAGCTCACAAAATATATATCACACTAAAACGAGTAAGAGGAACCAGGTTGTTACACAAATGAAAATTGGGGCTGCACAAGTCAAGGATTGTGTAAAACAATACGGGCCTCATTACGACCCAGGCGGTAAGGGGTTTACGGCAGCATAAACAGCGCCGACCTTTACCGCCTGATTCCGAGGTCCCTTAGCGCCATGGAGGATTTAACACCTGCTTTTAGCAGGTGTTAAAATCCATGGCGCTAAGGGACCTTGTTGTTAATTACGCCACCGTAATTTACGGTGGCGTAATTAACGCCTTCCCCACTCCCATTATGCCCTATGGGGCAAAAATGGGAATGGGGAAGGGTAAATGGGGATTGGGGACTTACCGCCCCGCCAACCTCGGAATGGGGCGGTAAGTCCGCCAACCACCATGGCGTAAACGTAGTTTACGCCATGGTGGTAAAGGTACGACCCAGGCGGTAATTTACCGCCTGGGTCGTAATGAGGCCCTACATGTTGAAGTGAAATTGGAAAATGCCACGTTGAAAAGCAAAAAGGTACAATTTACGTAGTGCAGATCAAAGGCTGGTAGAGGTGGACATACAACAAAAAACCACGAGCAAAGAAGTTAAAAACTAACAGGAGGAAAAGGAAAAAATCACACCTTTTTTCTCATCAACTTGGCCAAAAACCTACAGTGACGTTGTCACGACTGGCCAATTCATTTCCGATTTAACCAGAGGTCCTAATATTGAGAATACAGAGGACATTGAAATGTCGGGACCCAGGTTGCAAGAAGTGTATAGGAGAGCGAGTGGATTGGAGAGCGAGCATGTCTTTGAAAGTTATTTGCATTAGTTTAGAAGAAGAGATTCTGGCACTCAAAGCCTTACCTACCTCCACGGAGCAACTAAGTGTTTCACATAGAATGTTTGCGCCATTTGAAGAGGGTAATAGCAAAAGCAGCTATCTTTCAAATTAGTCGGTCACTTAATTATATGAGTAGAACAGGAACTCTTAGGTATGGTTACAGTATTGTAAGTTCTCCAAAAAGTGTGCAGTAATGCTAAGGAGGAGATTATTAGTAGTAATGACAGCCCATTAATAGCACTAAATCTGGTATTACAGTCATTCATGAGCTTGTATGACACAGAAGTAGATGAAGTTAAGGAATTGCTCCTTAGGAATGGGTTTACATGCAACAGAGAAATGGAAAAATGATTGGCCATACCCGAAATAGCAGCTACAGATCATGTGAATAAAGACTCGGATGTAATCAATAACACGCCAGCAGGTCCTATGGGTGTGGTAGTCAAGCCAGGGAAAGGAAAACAAAGGTTAAGCAAAGTGCCAATTAAGAAGACAAGGAACTGTAAAGTGCTAAGGTATGTACAGAACAATGGATCACAGAAATTTTTAAGAATGATTTTGAGCACATCAAGAAGGACCGCAGTCAATGAAATCTCTCCAAGTCGAAAAAGGGCATTAAGGACCAACAACAAAAAATTAAAAAAAACAATATTGTAATTGAAGATCCACAGAAACTCAATTGCTTGGAGTTAGAGTTGACTAGATTAGGGAGGTCAGGTCAGGGAGTAATTGGTTTACCAAATGAAAGCACTAAGACACACAAGGAGGTCTAATCGACAAATGGTAAAACAAATGGAAAAGCAAGTGTGCAAATAGTAAGAAAGACACAGAAGTATAAGGAGGACAAAGGAATACAACGAGTTTGTAGGTGTGAATAAATAGTATAGAATGAGGCTAATAAAGTGCACAATAACATCGGTACGGGTGTCCGGAAAAAACAATGCACAACCACTTTAATACCAGGACGAAGGGGTTCACAAAAACTAGGTAGAATCGGTGCATGTGGTGACCCCAGACCTTTGATCGCACAGTCAGTACGCGACGAGGAGAAGAGAGTAGCATTGAATCGGTTTAGGTTATTGGTTATACTTTCGAAGATACCAGAATTGAAACTTATATCGACTGCAGACATTAACAGGCCGATTCATGGAATTAATGTGCGCTGAAAATTTCGGCCAAGCGTGCGAAAACGTGCGATTCACAGTGAAAGAGCGAAAATCGCAGTGCAAGTGCCAATATCTCAGGGAAACCAGCGCACATCTATTCATGGAAGTCCGTGCGCGAGTAAAATCAGGGATGTGCGCTGAAAAAGTGGCGGCGCACGCCGGCGCACAGGTCATCTAACGGCGTGTGCTAAGGCCACAGCGAAAGCGCACATAGCGCGGCGCACATAACAAAAGTAGGTGGAAAACGGGGCGTAACACTCGGAATGGGGAACAACTCGTGAAAATGTGGGCGTCACGAGGGAAGTACAGGAGGCAAGTGTGTGGAACGGCCACACACTCGCCTACAACACGTATTCATGGAATCGAATAGGGCAAACCACCGCATGGGCAAAGACGCGCACAGACCCAAACCCGTCCGCCACACGAAGGCAGGCGGTAGCGTCCCTGCGCTGGAAAAAAATGTGCGCCAAAATGTGCGCTAACAAAAAGCACGAATATACAGCTCTGATGAATGTCCCATACTGTGGCCCCCTAGGACAAATGACGTGCAAAGGGGTACGCGACAAACAGCGACACCCACTGTGTGAAAAATTAGCTTGTGCATGTATTTCGGGTGTGCGCGGGAAGTTTACACGCGATCGGGCCTGGGGGAGCGGAGTACGTGTATTTCAGGGGTGCGCGTGAAGTTTTACACGCGATCGTACCTGGGGGAGCGGGATACGTGTATTCCAGGGGTGCGCGGGAAGTTTCACACGCGATTGGCCTTGGGCGAGCAGGGTGCGTGTAAATCTGGGGTTCACGGTAAGTTTCACACGCGATAGGCCCTGTGCGAGTGGGATGCGTGTATTCCTGGGGTTCGCGTGAAGTTGCACACGCAATTGGCCTGGGTACGTGTACATCTCGGGTTTGCGGGACGTCTCACACACGATACGCCCTGTGCGAGTGGGGTGCGTGTATTCCTGGGGTTCGCGTGAAGTTTCACATGCGATTGGTCTGGGTACGTGTAAATCTGTGGTGCGCGAGAAGTTTCACACGCGATTGGTCTTGGGCGAGCGGGGTACGTGTATTTCGGGGGTGCGCGGGAAGTTTCACACGTGACAAGCCCTGTGCGAGTGGGGTACACGTATAACTGGGGTACAGGGGAGTCCTACACGTGAATTGGCAGTGTGGGTCCTCCCAGGTGTTCCCTCTACACCGTCCACGGCCACTGCAGGCAGCCCACACCACAGGGGACTACCCTGCACCCCTGGTCATGTCCCGCAAGCAGCCCATCCACCATGGGCATGCCACCCAGGCGAGCCACATGTCAGCTTGCACTACTGATCACCAACGCATGACCCCCTCCACCCCCACCCCCCAGCAGTGCAGGGCACCTGCCAGCAGGCCCCCACTCATGTCCCCTTGCACCCCCACCACCCAGCAGTGCAGGGCACCTGCCAGCAGGCCCCCACTCATGTCCCACTCATGTCCCCTTGCACCCCCACCCCCCAGCACTGCAGGGCACCTGCCAGCAGGCCCCTACTCATGTCCCACTCATGTCCCCTTGCACCCCTACCCCCCAGCAGTGCAGGGCACCTGCCAGCAGGCCCCCACTTGTGTCCCCTTGCACACCCACCCTCCAGCACTGAGGGGCAACTGCCAGCAGGCCCCCACTCATGTCCCTTGCACCCCCATCCCCCAGCAGTGCAGGGCACCTGCCAGCAGGCCCCCACTCATGTCCCCTTGCACACCCACCCCCCAGCACTGAGGGGCACCTGCCAGAAGGCCCCCACTCATGTCCCCTTGCACCCCACCCCCCAGCAGTGCAGGACACCTGCCAGGAGGCCCCCACTCATGTCCCCTTGCACACCCCCCCAGCACTGAGGGGCACCTGCCAGCAGACCCCCACTCATGTCCCACTCATGTCCCCTTGCACCCCCACCACCCAGCAGTGCAGGGCACCTGCCAGCAGGCCCCCACTCGTGTCCCCTTGCACACCCACCCCCCAGCACTGAGGGGCACCTGCCAGCAGGCCCCCACTCATGTCCCCTTGCACCCGCACCCCCAGCCCCCAGCAGTGCAGGGCACCTGCCAGCAGGCCCCCACTCATGCCCCCTTGCACACCTGCCCCCCAGCACTGAGGGGCACCTGCTAGCAGGCCCCCACTCATGTCCCCTTGCACACCCACCCCCCAGCACTGAGGGTCACCTGCCAGCACGCCCCCAATCATGTCCCCTTGCACACCCACCCCCAGCAGTGCAGGGCACCTGCCAGCAGGCCCCCACTCGTGTCCCCTTGCACACCCACGCCCCAGCACTGAGGGGCACCTGCCAGCAGGCTCCCACTCATGTCACCTTGCACACCCACCCCCCAGCAGTGCAGGGCACCTGCCAGCAGGCCCCCACTCATGTCTCACTCATGTCCCCTTGCACCCCCACCCCCAAGCAGTTCAGGGCACCTGCCAGCAGGCCCCCACTCATGTCCCCTTGCACACCCACCCCCCAGCACTGAGAGGCACCAGCCAGCAGGCCCCCACGCATGTCCCACTCATGTCCCCTTGCACCCCCAGCAGTGCAGGGCACCTGCCAGCAGGCCCCCACTCATGTCCCACTCATGTCCCCTTGCACCCCCTCTCCCCCAGCAGTGCAGGGCACCTGGCAGCAGGCCCCCACTCATGTCCCACTCATGTCCCCTTGCACCCCCACCCCCCAGCAGTGCAGGGCACCTGCCAGCAGGCCCCCACTCGTGTCCCCTTGCACACCCCCCACAGCACTGAGGGGCACCTGCCAGCAGGCCCCCACTCATGTCCCCTTGCACACCCTCCCCCCAGCACTAAGGGGCACCTGCCAGCAGGCCCCCACTCATGTCCCCTTGCACACCCACCCCCCAGCACTGAGGGGCATCTGCCAGCAGGCCCCCACTCATGTCCCCTTGCACCCCCACCCCCACCCCCAGCAGTGCAGGGCACCTGCCAGCAGGCCCCCACTCATGTCCCACTCATGTCCCCTTGCACCCCCACCCCCAGCAGTGCAGGGCACCTGCCAGCAGGCCCCCACTTGTGGCCCCTTGCACCCCCACCCCCCAGCAGTGAAATGGCGATCCCATGACACAAACCAAAAGTCAACTATGTACATCAACACATGTCCGCCACACGAAGGCAGGCGGTAGCGTCCCTGCGCATTAAAAAAATGTGCGCTAACAAAAAGCCGTATATACAGCTCTGATGAATGTCCCATACTGTGGCCCTCTAGGACAAATGACGTGCAAAGGGGTATGTGACAAACACGGACACCCGCTGTGGCAAAAATAGCATGTATTTTGGGGGTGCGCGGGAAGTTTCACCTGCAATTTCAGCAGGGTACGTGTATTCCTGGGGTTTGCGTGAAGTTTCACCCGCAATTTCAGCAGGGTACGTGTATTACGGGGATCGCGTGAAGTTTCACACGTGAAAGGGCCCTGGTCGAGGGAGTACGTGAATTTCAGGGGTGCGCAGCAAGTTTTACATGCGAAAGGGCAACGCCCATGCACAATACGCCACAGACGCGCTTACGCGCTAAGGGCCTTTGGTCCAATGATATCGCGTACGAGTGCCATCCAGATGAGGGTCCTAGAACGCGTAGGCCCAGCGCTCCACGCCCAGATCCTTCGGAGGCAGACCCGTCTGGAGTTGAGCGGTAAGTGGCCAAGCATTGCTGTGTGAGACAGGGCATGTTGCAGTGTGCTGGTTATCTGATGCTTGCCTGTATGTATGGATATGTGTGTGCAGGGACATCATGGTCATGCATGTGAGACCAGTTATGTGTCAGTCACATGGTTGGTGCATGTGTTTTAAAGCAACATGGGGAGCTCTATGTGGAATGCACACATGAATGCATGGCTGTCTCTGTTCCTGGACATGGAGGGGGGGTGAGGAATGGGTGCTGATGTCATGTACATGTATGGTGCACATGTGTGTGTGTGTGCCTGAGAAGTGTGTGTGTGACTTTGAAACGCCATGGATGCATGTGACTTTGAAGGCAACATCTTGGTTTACAGGGGCCCTTCTACATGGATGTTGATGTTGATTGCAGGCGCCCGGACTGTTTCTGCATGTGTGTTGTGTGCATTCACCCATGTGTTGTGGAATGACAGGATGGAAGTGACATTTGACAGTGACACGCATGTGTTATTGCTTCCTGTCTAGGGTATTTTGTACTGTACCCTGATGCTTGTGTTCTATGTCTCCCTCTACGCAGCGTCAAGTGAAGAAGAGGGCGGAGACAGCGCTGTGGAGCCAAGCGGCGGGGATGCCTCCACTGGGCGGCGACGCAAGGCCCAGCCACCTTCCCAGGAATTACCATCATCCGGGAGCGAGGGGGCTGGTGCTGCGTCTGCCTCAACGGCTGTGGCGGAAGGGCCGGGTGAGCCCCCACAGGGGCTTCCAATGGCGGCAGACGGTGTGGAGACATCCAGGTTGGTGGTCTCCACAGAGGAGGAGGAGCGCTGGTGCAAGTGGTGCAGTCCAGGGCCAGGGTCAGGAGGCAGCACAGGTCACTGCGGAGGGGCCTGTGCATGTCGCTGTCCTTGACCCTGTGACTGCACCATCATGCACCAGCAGGGAGGCCCCGTTCCAGGCCCGTCCGCAGGTAGGGGAGAGTGCCATATCACCTGCCTCTCCTCTACCTGCGGGCGAGAGGTCCCGCGACCGTATGGGATCCATCCTGGTGGGTGTCGCGTTGCGCATGCGTGTCATTCGTGATGACGTGCGTTCTTCCTGGCGGAGAACGCATGCCATCATGAAGAGCAGCGTCGTGACATGGCACTGCTGGGAGGGGCCCTGGTCGGAGGGTTCCTACATGTGACGCGCACTGTGGCGGACGTCCCCTCCTCTGTGTAGGCTATGCGCTGGTCGTTCTCTACATCGTCTTCCACACCAGATTCCACCAGAGCCCCCTGTGGACCTGGCCTGACCAACACAGCCAGCTTGGTGGAGATCCCATCACTGCCATAGTCGGGAGTTGGCGGACCAGTAGGGGTGGACACCACAACTGGAGACCAGCAGATGGAGGATGTGCAGGCACCATCGGACAGGGCACATGGACAGCAGCAGCAGCAGGAGCAAGCTGTAGGTGGGAGCAATGATGGCTCGGGGCCATCAACACGGACATTGAAAAGAAAGGAAGTAAAGCTCGACCTTTTGGAGGCATAATAATAATACTAATAATTTAGCATTTATATAGTGCTACTGAGCGCTGCTTATTACCCACGGTCTTTGGTGTTTATTTATTGACCTCAGAATGATGAAAGGCTGAGTTTGGCCTTGCCGGGATTCAAACCTGAGTCTGCAGGCTCTGCACTGATGTCAAAGCGAGTGCTCTACTCGCTGTGCTATCTGACCTGCTTACTGTCTGCCTTTAAAACTAAGAAAGGGATGGGAGTGGAACAAATTGACACACAATCTATTGTCATTTTAGTAACTAAGATATCTAATCTGGTGAATGAAAAAGGGCTCTCTTATTATAAACATGTAATTAATTCAATAAGAACGGATATAGAGGAGGTGATGAATGAAATTGAGAATATTCGGATTAAATGCAAAACCCTCTGGCAAAAGGCAGGCCGATAATCTTATGTGGGGACTTCATGTCCTGCTCTGGCCAGCCCAAGTGAAGAATTAGAGGGAAGCAAATGTGTGTACAGAAGTAATAAATGGCAATTAGAACAAAAGAGGTCAAACATTTAGTAAAATGCGCTATGTTCTTGTCCAGATGGGATTTTACTTATTTGAATTCATTGTATGCCTCCATTACAGGGTTGTAACCAACTTAGAGGGGCCAAGCCTCTCAATTAACAATAGATTATATTTACATCGCGGTTATAAAAAAAAAGATCATATAATACAATTTAATGTGACTAAAACGAACTTAAGTGATCACAACATGGTGACATGTACTTTTGTTTTGTTATTCAACAACAACATGAATAAAGTGAATAAGAGTATTGAGAAATGGTGGAGGAACCTAAGTGAAAAACAGAGAATACAGAGCACTAATCCGGAGGAATTGACTAATAAAGTAGAATTTCTAAAAGATCAAGGTTTGCCACAAAGGGGTTTTGATAAGACGATCAATCAAGAGATCAAAGGTTAGAAAGATAAAATAATTACCAACTAAAGAATGGGTAGAAAAAAAAGACATGATTAAAAGATGTAGGTCTGACTATAAGAGTTTGTTAAAAGACTATAGAATATTAAAAAACACAAAAAAGATAATCAAGAATTATTCATGAATCTAGTTAAGAAAGATGTAAGATCAATTTGGTGGAAGCTCAACCATATGAACATGTTGCAAATTGACAGTCGGACGTTGTGTGTGTCAGAGAGACAATGGGTAGACCTCTTCAAAGAGAAGTATAACATAGAGGCGTTAGAACAAGAGATTTGTTATAGAAAAGGGATTGGAACCTCAACAACTGGTTTGATGTTGTCCACTTGTATGGCGCAGGTGACAGGGAACACGGTGGAAGACCTATATGTTGCAGGATTAGATCTCACCTCAGCTTTTGACAATGTTGATATATGGAGGCTGTTGAAGAAACCGAGAGGATGGAAGAATGAAGCAGGTTTGGCAAAAATGTTACAATTGCTGTATTCTTATTTTTATCTATGTCTTTTTATATGTAGTGTGAAAGGTTAATTAACCAAATGCACTTAATAAAAAAAAAATGTTTAAAAGACATTGCTGGATTCTAACAATGTTGCAAGAGTGAGGTGAAATAATGAAGTGTTGCTTTCAAGTGAGATAGAGGTGGGCAATGGAGTCCATTAAGGATGTGTCTTTGCCCCCACTTTGTTTAACCTATATTTTTCCAATCTGTGGAAAACCAGTGTTAGTTGGGGTGGCTACCCCACTAAATTTGCAGGCCTAAAAACAAATAGTATAGCTTACATGGATGATTTAATTTTATTAGATCACACGCCCGCAGGCTTGAAGAGATCATTAAAAAGAGAATAAATTAACACTTAATCCTGCAAAATCACTAATAGCCAAACTTAGCAGGAAACGAAAAAGGAAGCCTTGTGTTTGGCACATTAATGGTAACAAAGTTTTGGAGGTAAAGACTTTTATATAATTAGACTTTGCATTTTTCTTTGTTAGACAAGCTAAGCATTCAGTAATCCAACATGGAGACTAAAGTGGCAGTGTGTATTTCACTATTTAAGAGGATCAAAAGTAAGTCATGTGCCTATTCATTATTACCACTTATTGAATTCTATCCCCCTAGGATTTCGTCCATGGTGTTATATTGAGTATTGAGTGGAACTGATTAAATTCAGTTCCAGGAAATATCTAACGGCTAAATGACATTTGTGATGTCACCTTTCATGTCCTGGGTGTCAGTCTGACCAGTGCATGGTGGTGGTGCGAGTTATGGTTGCTTACCATACTATAACTGGCCAATTCTTGGGGTTTTTCGGTTTTACTTGTAACCATAGCGTCCATTTAACAACATTTTTCTCAACTCATAGGAAGAGAACTTTTATGGCGGCTCATAACGTTGCTCCCCCTGAACAAATCCTTACCAAACTTTTGCAAAACAAGTATATGACCCGTCAGAATTTTTTGGGCAAGTCTGGTGAGGTTTCATCAAGGAGGGGCATGGTTATAGGGGGGTCAAAAATATATATTTTTTTCATAGAGGCAATGGAAAAAGATATTTGCCCAAGCCTACAGGCCAAACCGCTCGACAGAAATTCACCAAATTTGCCGGGCCTGGTCCCGAACGCGTGCTTTTGTAAATTTTGTGTAAATCAGTCCAGTAGCTTTCTTTAAAACAGGTGAAAGCAGGTAAAATAAATGAGTGATATCTGGATTCAGTCCGTGGACTCACTTCCCTGTTCGGACTGTGGACAGGCCTCCGATTGACCTAGAGGGCGACGTGATGTCCGTGCACATCGGACGTGTCCATTGATTGGATGGTGAAAAGTGTGAAGTGCATCAGATTATTGGAAACACCCGCCATGTTGGATTGGCGGACAGCATGGTAAAAACATTAATTAACACAACATTGCACTTGTCAAACATATCAAACAATCTCTGGGGAGGTGAGGGTGATGAGGATGGGATGGGATATGGCCGTAGGAAGCCAAAAAAATGGGTGTTTATCATCCCCGAAGTCCTCAAACTGTCCTGATGTTCGGGTGCAGTCCTGTGATGTTCGTGAACATCTGAGATGTTCGTGGACCACTATGCCTATTTCTGCATTACAGGGTTGGTGGCTTATAACTTGGGAACCACTGAATGAAACTGCATTGGCAATTTCATTCTCGACCTGATCATGAATGGTTCTGGAAAGTGTGGAGCTATTTTATCAAGAGGGAACAAAATTAGAGGTTGTGTCCCAAAATACTGTAACGTCTTGTAAATGTGGTGCCATTTGATGAATCTGCACAAAATTAAATCTATATATACATGGTGGGATTGTGTCAAGAGGGGGCTAAATTAGGGGGGTATCAACATTTTATTGTATGTACATACAGTTTGACACTTTTGAAAAAATAAAACATGGGTGGATTTCAAGCAAACTCATGTAAGGAGCATTGGCAAGAACCTTAAAGCATGGTTTTGCAAATGTGCCCGTGTTTTATTTTTTGACAAGTGTCATAATGTAGGTACAAAAAAAGTAGTGATATACATTTGGTGACTGAGGTATAGCCTGTGGCCATGGGCAGTGGCCAGATTGTCTGGGTCATGGCATAAGGTCATGACCAGGACAATCTAGCTAATGGCCATGACCGCGAGGGACAACAGTTGGCGTTAAAGTGCCCATGTCAACCTAGGACCGATGGGTGTTAAAGTTATTCGAAAGTGGGATAGGTTTGAAAGGGAAAACAAATTTGCTCATGGTAATATGGACATACGGTTCTTTCTTCACCTTATGCAGGCTGCCATGGAAAGCGAAGAGGGGCTCTGCACGGAGCCCCTCCTTCCGTTTCCATGCTGGCCATCTTGGAAAAGGATTTTCCTTCCTACAGCAGGACGTCACAGGTTTAGGAAGTAAAAATCCTTTTTTTAGCACCCCCGGTTCCCGCATAGGGAACCGGGGGTGCTAATGGCCTTCATCCCTTCATCCCTCATTGCAGGGGCTGGAATGGGGGATAACTGTCCGCAGCCCTCGTTATTTATTTATACTGCACCGAAGCCCGCAAGCATCAGGGCACACAGTGACACACTTCAGTTGGGCCGATAACTTGGGTTGTCGGGCTGTTATTCCCTGTTCCAGTCCCTGGAATGGGGGATGAACACCACATTATTCCAATAAGCATAACACAAAATGTTAATGGAAACATTGCAAAATCCTATTGAGTCCATGTACTTTACTGAGAAAAGTAAAGTAGGTGGAGTCTATAAGATTCTTTTTTAGCCAGTTGTTGAAATCTACTCATGCAAACGTCCATGAACATCAAAAGTACCTTGTGCCACACACAAGGGTAGAGGAAAAGTTAAAGGCCAGCACCCACCAGACAAAAGCATTACCGCTTGTGATGATAATGCACTTGGCAATTCTGCATGGGATAATAAGGCACTTGCCCTTGGAATCCTATGGCGCTCCTAAGTGGAGAATAAATGAAGGCTCTGCATGACTTTGAATCATGCAGACCCTTTATTTCATGTTTACAGCACGCAGTAATGGTAATTTCATTTGTTGGTATTGCCTGGGGTAAATTTTGGGGGTGATTCCAAATTTGGTGGTATTATACCACCAAGCTTGCGATCACCCCAGATTTCTAAAGTGTAGTTTCTATTCTGCTTTGGCAAAGTAACATACCTTTATCTACATTGAACACCAGGTGTATTCTCAGGGTTGAACTGAAACCTTCTTTCAAATATGCCATCAAAGGCTTCTTTACGATTTGGCCTTTCTCTAGTTAAGTAATCAAAATTAAAATCCATACATAATGAATTTCTAAGCTTCTATAAAGGCAAACAATTTAAAATCTTTAATTCTAGCAACAAGTTTATGAACTGGTTGTGGTAAATAAAATACTATGCAATACAGTGGTGTCGATTTACCAAAATGTCAGGGTTGCGGGAGTAAATTCACACACCCAATGACATCAAATGAAGTGATGACCTGAAACCTTTGACCCTGATGACATCACAGGAAATACCGACACACAGCATTTAAACTCAATGATATCACATGAAGTGACTGACAAGTGTACCAGGCCTACAAATACCAAACTAGTACTTAAGCAGATGTAAGACTTTTTTTTTAAACTAGGTTGCTACCTTGATATGACATGCAGAGGGTCATGTTATGACAGGGGTATCCCAGTAGAACCACCATAGCCTGGTGAACTGCCAAGCATATGCCACTACAGCGTCACATATCCATTTACTGCCATGTTATACCACAGTTACAGCTGTGCATGTCAGATTTAGTAATTAAATGCCAAGTAAAGCCCTGTATTCCCAATTGTCACCATAACACAGTATTTCAAATGTAGATGTAACCTCCATTTCAGGATACAGTCATCTCATGTCCGTTATAGCCTTACCACCTAGGTACAGTCAGCATATATATCCAGTTGCTTCTTTCATATGCCAAGTGCATCCTCAAATGTCCAGCAATGCTACCAAATACCAATGAATGCCTCATACTGCTGGTATGGTCATCATATTAAAGGGAGAGCCTCTAATGCCTAATTGATGCCATCATATGTGAAGTGCAGGCACAAATGCCTCGCTTATTTCATCCAATTAATTTTATGCATGTGTAATGCATTTAAAAAATGTATTAGCCGTGCATCAAACACCAGGTCTGTTTGAAATGCATTCTGGGTGCAGCATTGGACATGTTCTCCAAGCCTCAGTGAAGGCGTCATTTTAACGTGAGTTCTGAATAATTCACTGGAAAAACAAGATGTTTTCCCTATTGTTTTGAGTTTTTGTCTGATAAAGTCACAGGAGCAGAGAGCTCCCATGAGAAATAGAATGTGTTTACTTGTTATGGTGTTTTGCAGGACATAACGGTTGCATGCCAGTAGAGTGCTTACAGCAAGTGAACTTTCTGGAAAAGTACTGTGAAATAAGGGGGCACCGGGTTAGGCTGGCTGGCAGAGAGATAGAAAGGCACAAAACCTCTGCTGGGCTGGAGAAGGTAGACGTATCTTGTCCGGCCTGTTCCTGCTCTGAGGGTCTTTCTCTATGCCATCCCGGTCTGGGAAGTTGTCCAGTGAAGTTCTTGGCATGGATGAAGTGGGGCACAACTATGCCAATGGTGATGTAACCTTTTTTTCTAATTCTGCATTTTATTTTGTAATGTAATGTTTATTTGAGTTAATAAACAGCCGTATAAATTTCAGTTTTATAATCTAACTGAGAATGAGTGAATTCTTGTGCTCCAAATGTACATTGCCTTCCTATTCAGTGTGTTGGCGAAAATAATTATATAGACATCCGTGCATTGATATTTG
Source organism: Ambystoma mexicanum (assembly GCF_040938575.1). Classification (NCBI taxonomy): domain Eukaryota; kingdom Metazoa; phylum Chordata; class Amphibia; order Caudata; family Ambystomatidae; genus Ambystoma; species Ambystoma mexicanum. The sequence goes on along the minus strand of NC_090929.1, from coordinate 758,289,872 downwards.
GGACAGCAAAACAGCATGGTATAAGGTACAGAATGTGCAGCCTCACATGTAATTGATTCCATCATGTGCCAAGCTCAGCCTCAAATGATCTATAAGCACCACATCGTTCCTTACGTACAAATATCTTTACAATGGGTGATGAGCATCCTCAGATTCCCCAAGAAATGACAATGAATGCTTCATGCAAATGATATTTATTTATTTGAATTTATAAAGTGCAAAAACGGCGCTGGGGCATCGTGGCACTGTTACAGAATACTTGCTTGGTACAGTTGGTACAGTCAAAGAGAAATTGCATGTTACAGTATACATGGAACAATAATACAAAGCATATTGACAATGTTATAACTGGAAATAATGGAGCAGTGGGGTGGAACAAGTGTGTTGTACTTGCAGGGCATGGGCAGGCTTAGTTGAACAGGTCAGTTTTCAACAGTTTGCATAAGACAGTGTAAGATTGTTAGTTCCTTAGTGCAGTGGGCAGGGTGTTCCAATTATTTGGGTGCCAGGTGCTGAAAGCTGGAGCCTGTGTCACTATGTGTAATGTGCAGCTTCATGCACAGTTGCTTCTGTCATATTCTGAATGCAGCCTCAAAAGCCAATGAAACACCACATAGTTCCCCATATGCACAGCATCTTTACCATCAGCGGTCTGCAGCCTGGAGCTAATTAGAATTTTTGGCCTATGGGTCCCATAATCCCTCACAATTGATTGTGCTGTATCTGGATGATGGAGCAGAGGCAAAGGTGACAGCCTCTGCAATAGGTGATGTGCAGCCTCATACGTCAATTTGCTGCCATCATATGCCAAGCATTACAAGTATAGCTTCAAATGAAGCAGAAATGCAAGTTTATGCGAGAGCTATAAAGGAAGAAGCAGACAAGAGTGGAGGAAGATACTAAAGAGGTTAAGAGTAGATTGATACTACAGAGCTTGATTATTTGGAGCAAGAGAAAAGGTGAGAAATTGACTGATGCAGTGGGGAAAAAGGGAGGGAGAGACAGTAACGGGGAGAGACAGGTGAATGGGGGAAGCAAAAGTGTGCCGAAAATGA